>NC_138771.1:184303704-184561204 GCF_965119305.1 Pelophylax lessonae | reverse complement strand
TCCAGATCACAATGCATGTCAGAGCAAATGAGAATCATGAGGTCAAAGGAACTGCCTGAAGAGCTCAGAGACAGAATTGTGGCAAGGCACAGATCTGGCCAAGGTTACAAAAAGATTTCTGCTGCACTTAAGGTTCCTAAGAGCACAGTGGCCTCCATAATCCTCAAATGGAAGACGTTTGGGACGACCAGAACCCTTCCTAGAGCTGGCCGTCCGGCCAAACTGAGCTATCGGGGGAGAAGAGCCTTGGTGAGAGAGGTAAAGAAGAACCCAAAGATCACTGTGGCTGAGCTCCAGAGATGCAGTCAGGAGATGGGAGAAAGTTGTAGAAAGTCAACCATCACTGCAGCCCTCCACCAGTCGGGGCTTTATGGCAAAGTGGCCCGACGGAAGCCTCTCCTCAGTGTAAGACACATGAAAGCCCGCATGGAGTTTGCTAAAAAACACCTGAAGGACTCCAAGATGGTGAGAAATAAGATTCTCTGGTCTGATGAGACCAAAATAGAACTTTTTGGCCTTAATTCTAAGCGGTATGTGTGGAGAAAACCAGGCACTGCTCATCACCTGTCCAATACAGTCCCAACAGTGAAGCACGGTGGTGGCAGCATCATGCTGTGGGGGTGTTTTTCAGCTGCAGGGACAGGACGACTGGTTGCAATCGAGGGAAAGATGAATGCGGCCAAGTACAGGGATATCCTGGACAAAAACCTTCTCCAGAGTGCTCTGGACCTCAGACTGGGCCGAAGGTTTACCTTCCAACAAGACAATGACCCTAAGCACACAGCTAAAATAACAAAGGAGTGGCTTCACAACAACTCTGTGACTGTTCTTGAATGGCCCAGCCAGAGCCCTGACTTAAACCCAATTGAGCATTTCTGGAGAGACCTAAAAATGGCTGTCCACCAACGTTTACCATCCAACCTGACAGAACTGGAAAGGATCTGCAAGGAGGAATGGCAGAGGATCCCCAAATCCAGGTGTGAAAGACTTGTTGCATCTTTCCCAAAAAGACTCCTGGCTGTATTAGATCAAAAGGGGGCTTCTACTAAATACTGAGCAAAGGGTCTGAATACTTAGGACCATGTGATATTTCAGTTTTTCTTTTTTAATAAATCTGCAACAATGTCAACAATTCTGTGTTTTTCTGTCAGTATGGGGTGCTATGTGTACATTCATGAGGAAGAAGAATGAACCTAAATGATTTTAGCAAATGGCTGCAATATAACAAAGAGTGAAAAATTTAAGGGGGTCTGAATACTTTCCGTACCCACTGTATATATATATATATATATATATATATATATATATATATATATATATATATATATATATACACATACATACAGTATATATATATACTTTTTTACTCTCTGCTGTAAAACACAGCCAATAAAAAAAATGTAAGAAATCAATTTTCTCTAATTAATTTAGGCCAATATGTATTCTGCTACATATTTTTGGTAAAAAAAAAAAAAGTCCCAATAAGTGTATGTTGATTGGTTTGTGCAAAAGTTATAGCGTCTACAAACAATGCATTATTATTTTTATGGAATTTTTAATTTATATATTTTTTTATTAGTAATGGCGGCAAGCAGCGATTTATAGCGGGACTGCAACATTGTGACGGACAAATCAGACAAATCTAACTGACACTTTTGGGACCAGTGACACTAATACAGTGATCAGTGCTTAAAAAATGCACTGTCACTGCACTAATAACACTGGCAGGGAAGGGGTAACATCAGTTGCGATCAAAGGGTTAAGTGTGGCTCTAGGGGGTGCTTACTAACTGTGGGGGGTTGTACTGATTGGGGGGAAGACAGAGATCCAGGTTAGAAGGAACACAAGATCTCCATCTTGTCCGCTTGCAGAACGGTGATCTGCTTGTTTACGTAGGCAGAGCGCTGTTCTGCCTCTCCCGGGGATGATCGCGGGTGGCCAGGAGACATTGGGTCCACCGAACCCACTGAATGACATCCCGGCTAGCCAATCACAGCGCGATGGCACCTCTGCCAGCACGATTGTGCCATCTAGTGGCTGTTTGAATGAAACAACCTACAGGTATGTCGTTTCACGCAATAGTCACACTGCCGCAGTATATGCACATCGGCTGGTCGGCAAGTGGCTAAAGAAGAAGATTTTGTTTATCCAGTCCACCAGGGGACAAAGCACATTTGACCCTTTGTCCTGATTTAGTCAATCAGAGCAATGACTACATTACTTTCAATTTCCCAGTTACTGTATATAAACTTATTTTTAACTGTAACATTATTCAGAATTGAAAATACTGTCAGTAATATTTAAATTAGACCCACAAGCCAATGTTGTTTAACAATGATACCATTGCTCAATTTTTGAAATTCACATAATATGCCCCTTACTAATAGATTCTACAAATACAAAAAGCTGAAATCCCCCTGTAGGGCAGAATATACACAGACATATGACAGACGGGGAACGCATAATGTCATTTAGTTCTTTCACAAACTATCACTGCCTGCAACATAATATGTTTATTTCTGCTACTGACATCAAGGCAGCTTGTTAACAGAGTCACACACAAAATCTATCATGTCTGTGCTTTACAAGAGCAAGGTATAAGAAGAAGGGCCATTTAAAACCACTGTTTAACCTGTTATTTATAGACAGAAAAATACACTACTTTAAAAAACAGAAAAACAGAAGTGGCACATGATTTATGAGACCCAATATATATATATATATATATATATATATATATATATATATCTATATATAGATATAGATATATATATCTAGATATAGATATATATCTAGATATATATATACACACATACACGTTATAGCACACCAAAAAATAATCATTTTATAAATTACCCGGTTGCCGACCACACGCCACCTTTTTACTGTGGCAGTTTGGCTCTCCTGCGCAAACCAACATACGTCTACATCGGTCACGCATCGGCAGCTAGGGGCGAGTGCGCATTAGCACTGATTACTGTAGTAATGTCACTGGTCCCCCCAAAAGTGTCAAATGTCAGTTAGGGATCCGATCTGTCCGCCGCAATGTTGCAGTCCCACTTAAAATCGCAGATCGCCGTCATTACTAGTAAAAAAAATTAAAATAAAAATGAGATACCATATTTATCGGCGTATAACACGCGCCGGCGTATAACACGCACCTCTATATTTGGAGAGAAATTTCAGGGAAAAAAGCTTAAATTTAAAATAAACAGCTTTGAACTCAGAACATTTTTTTTTAAATCAAATGACATCTCACCAGTGCCCATGAATGCATCCTCATCAGCAGTGTCCAGCAATGCATCTTCATCAGCAGTGTCCATATATGCAGCCCATAAGCAGTGTCCATACATGCAGTGTCCATATATGCAGGCCATCAGCAGTGTCCATATATGCAGTGTCCATATATGCAGGCCATCAGCAGTGTCCATATATGCAGTGTCCATATATGCAGGCCATCAGCAGTGTCCATATATGCAGTGTCCATATATGCAGGCCATCAGCAGTGTCCATATATGCAGCCTCACCAGCAGTGTCCATATATGCAGGCCATCAGCAGTGTCCATATATGCAGGGTCCATATATGCAGGGTCCATATATGCAGCCTTAAAATATGCAGCCTCGCAATCGCAGTGTTCAAATATGCAGCCTCGCAAGCGCCATTGGAACAGTCCGAATAGGTTTTAAAAATGGGCGGGAAGCAGCGCCGAGAGCAGAAGGGGCGGGCCAGGCCGAGGAGAAGGAAGGACGAGCTGTCATAAGAGCAGAAAGGGGCGGGGCGGGGCGGGCCTGGCCGAGGAGAAGAGAGAACGATCGAGCGCAGTCATCGGAAGTCCCGCCTCCTCTGCCGAGACGTGTGACGTCTGTCATAGGCGGGACTTCCGATGACTGTGCTTGCTCGCTCTCCCTTCTCCTCGGCCCGGCCCGCCCCCTTCTGCTCTAATGACAGCTAGTCCTTCCTTCTCCTCGGCCTGACCCGCCCCCTTCTGCTCTAATGACAGCTCGTCGTTCCTTCTCCTCTGCCCGGCCCGCCCCTTCTGCTCTCGGCGATGTTTCCTGGCACTTTTTTTTTTTAATATCAGCGTATAACACGCACTGCTGCTTTTTCCTCCATTTTTAGGAGGAAAAAGTGCGTGTTATACGCCGATAAATACGGTAACTATTTCCCGTTGTTAGTAGACGCGATAACTTTTGCGCAAACCAATCAAAATACGCTTATTGCAATCTTTTTTAACCAAAAATATGTAGCAGAAAACAAATTGTCCTAAAATGTTAAAACATTTTGATTTTACATTTTTTATTTTTTTTACAATGTTATATAGCAGAAAGTGAAAAATATATATTTTTTTTCAGAATTGTCGATCTTTTTTTGTTTATTGCGCAAAAAATAAAAATCGCACAGGTGATGAAATACCACAAAAAGAAAGCTCTATTTGTGGGTAAAAAAAGGACATCAACTTTATTTAGGTACAGCGTCACGCAACCACGCAATTGTCCGTTAAAATAACGCATTGCCGAATCGCAAAATATGGCCTGGTCATTAAGGGGGAAAATCTTCCGGTCCAGAAGTGGTTAAAGCTTTTTCTTTCCCCAAATGCTGTACACGAAATTCTGAAAGGAAGCCAGGAACCTATTGGCAGCTATTTCAGTTTAGCCTCTAATCCCGGGAAGGTATGATATTCAAATCTCAACTATTTCTTTGAAAATGTAAGTAGCCCATTTCCAAGTCATCCCAGAAATCTCTTATGGTCATTCAAGCCTCTCATCTCAATAAGCAAGCAATACAGAGTTGCATGTGGTAGATTTAAAAATAATGCATATCAGAGCACCCCAACTTTATGAACAAGGCACCTGAGAATGCTTACATTGCATTAAATATTCTAGCTTATACCATTTGAAAAGGAAAGGTTGAAGAAGCACTATAGGCTTCAGCTGTAATAATTCAAACTGCCAGGAGGAGGGAGGAAGGGGGAGCAGGGGCATGGCTTGATAGGTTCTCTGTGACTTCGGACACAAACATCTTGGCTCCTCAGCACCCAGAAGGCTAAAGGAGTTATCCAGAAGCAGAAAGATGGGGACAAAAGCCATAAGACCCCCAAAACAAAGATGAAAGGAACTTTTTATAATGAAAAGGACTATTTATAATAGCTGACTCTGAAAAAAAGAAATGATGGTTCAACCACTTCAATAGCGGACACTTTTACCCCCCTTCTGCAAAGGCCAATTTTCAGCTTTCAGTGCTGTCACACTTGGAATGGCAATTGTGCAGTCATGCAGCACTGTACCCATAAGAAATTTTTAAAAAAAATTTCACACAAACAGAGCTTTCTTTTGGTGGCACTTAATCACCACTGAGTTTTTTATTTTTTGCTAAATAAACGAAAAGAATTAAAAAATTAGTTTCTGTTATAAAATTTTGCAAATAAATAATCTTTCTTTATAAATGTAGGTCAAAATGTATTCTGCTACATTTCTTTGGTGAAAATAACCCAAACCAGTGTTTATTGCCTTATTTATCGGTGTATAACACACACAGCGTATAACACGCACCCTAATTGTAAGGGGGAAGTTTCAGGAAAAAAACGTGAATTTTAAATAAAAAATTGTGAAGCAAAATAAGGGTCAGTGTCCATCAATGCAGCCTCACCAGTGCCCATTTGCAGCCTCACCAGTGCCCATCAATGCAGCTAGATCAGTGCCCATCAATGCAGCCTCACCCTTGCAGCAAGATCTGTGCCAATCTGCAGCCTTACAATTGCAGCCAGATCAGTGCCCATCTGCAGCCTCATAAATGGAGCCAGATCAGTACCCATATGCAACCTCATAAATGCAGCCAGATCAGTGTCAATCTGCAGCCTCATAAATGCAGCCAGATCCATATCCATCTGCAGCCTCATAAATGGAGCCAGATCAGTACCCATCTGCAACCTCATAAATGCAGCCAGATCAGTACCCATCTGAAACCTCATAAATGCAGCCAGATCAGTACCCATCTGCAACCTCATAAATGCAGCCAGATCAGTGTCAATCTGCAGCCTCATAAATGCAGCCAGATCAGTGTCAATCTGCAGCCTCATAAATGCAGCCAGATCCATGCCCATCTGCAGCCTCATAAATGCAGCCAGATCCATGTCCATCTGCAGCCTTACGTCAGATTACATAGAGCACGGATCTCCTTTTTACTCAGAGGCCTCTTTAATACAAAGTCCCGCCTCCTGGCTCCTATGATAGACAGAACACTGGTCCAATGACAGTCCAGGGGATGGGACTTTGCATTACAGAGGCCGCAGAGTAGACAGGAGATCCGTGCTCTATGTAATTTGACGGTGCTCGTCCCACCTCATTTCCCTCCGAGGCAGCCAAATGAAAATGTCTGCGTATAACACGCACTCACTATTTGCGCCCAGTTTTCAGGGAGAGAAAGTGCATGTTATAAGCTGATAAAATACAGTATTTAGTCTGAAGCAAAGTTAGAGTCCACAAACGACATTATATATTTATATGAAAATGGATCAGTCCCGATGTACTGACACCTCATCTCATTTCTTGAGGTCCAAAAATTGTAGGGCAGTACAAATACTCCCAAATGACCCCTTTTTGTAAAGTAGACAGTCCAAGGTATTTAGTAGGAGGCATGGCAAGTTTTTTTTAAATTGTAGTTTTTTGTCACAATTATTTGGAAAATGAAGAATTAATAAAAAAAAGGTGTGAATATAACTTTAAGTATTGAGTCAACACACATAAACATACATTTTTTTTTGTACAGGCAGCAAGAGTTAAAGTGATATTAAAGTCTCATTTTTTTTTTAGTTAAAAATAACCTAACATGTTATACTTAGCTGCTCTGTGTAGTTGGTTTTGCTCCTCTTCTCGAGTTCCTCTACAGTACTCCTGGCCCCTCTCTCCTGTTGAGTGCCCCCACAGCAAGCAGCTTGCTATGGGGGCACCCGAGCCGAGCCGCAGCTCCCTGTGTCCATTCAGACAAGGAGATTCAGCCCGGCCCCACCCCCTCTCTCTCCTCATTGGCTGAAAGGCTTTGATTGACAGCAGCAGGAGCCAATGCCCCTGCGCTGCTGCCTCAGCCAATGAGGAGGGGAGTCTCGTGCAAACGAGACACTACTGCAACATCGCTGGATCTAGATGGGCTCAAGTAAGTATTAGGAGGGCTGAGAGAGGCTGCCGCACACAGAAGGCATGGAATGCATTAGGTTAAAAACATTTTGCCTTTACAACCACCTTAAAGTAGTATTGAAGAAGTATGGGATTTAAAAAATAAACATCCATGCTCATCTCCATGCTGCAGCATCTACGTGATGCTGCAGCTGTCCCACACTGGCTCTAAGGCCCAAGAACTCAGTTTGTGGTCTACTCCAGAGCTCACTGGAGCACTAGGCTGGAGCCAGGGGCAGGAGTGGCTGTTTAGGGCCCCCATCCATGTGCTGAAAGGCTGAGTCAGCTGCCAATCAGCATGTGGGTTGGATCTCAAAAACATTGTTAGAATGCTTCCCGAGTTTTGAGTGGTTCTGTCCCATAAGCTGTGATATGAGGACAAATGTAATTGTACGCCTGGGAAACAGAAGAGAAGTATGGCCAAAAAAGCTTTGGCCATTAAAAAAAACTTAAAAAAAAAATCTATCTACTTGAACTTAAATCAAAATATTTATTACATACATCTTTTTTCAAATCAATCATGATATGTTGTAAACAGTTGTTCCACTTAGCTTTCACAGCCACCTCCAACTATTAAGAGCAAGCAATTTCTGCACCACTTTTGGCCAGGTGTGCACACACAGTTATAATCCTGTGTCTGATGCTGGGAATACATACCCCATGATGCATTGCACAAATGAGCAACCTGGAAGCCCCTAAGTGCAGAATAATTAGAAAAAGACTAAATCGAATCAATATTTGGTGAGATCACCCTTTGCCTTTAAAAAAGCATAATTTCTCCTGGGTACAATTGCAAGGATTTTGCAAGTCAGACATTTCAAGGAAGTCAGGTGTTTACAGATGTGTTGCCCAAGCTGTTCTACAGAAACATAAAGAATTGAGCAATGCTGAGAACTAAAAGCACAGCGCTCAGCCAAAGAAAATTGTGACGATAGACACATCATGACTTCTCTTTACACACATAAAATGTTCAGTGGCACCCCTAGCTCAGACTTGGCAGAAACCAGCAGGATGCAGTTGCATCTACCTACAGTCCGGAAAAGTCTGCATGTAATACTTACAGGTAAAAAAAAGCCATACCTCTAATATAGAAACAAGGCCAAGAGGCTCACCCAATGCATGAAAACACAAGAAATGGCATGCAGGAAATGGCAGCAGGTCTGGGATTACATGCAGAGACTTCATCAACTGAGACAGCCTAAATCCACAGAAGAACTGTGGTTATTTTTCCTAGATGTTTAGAACAACTTACCTGCAGAGTTCCTAAAAAAAACTCAGGGTACCTAGGAAATATTGATTTGGTTCATTTATTTTTTTTTTTTTTTTATGCTCTTAGTAGGTTGTTAATTTGTAAATAAAAACTATTCATTGCATTTTTTTTTTTTTTTTTATAAATACCAGTAATTCATTTTTCACAAATGTCTAAAACCTTTAGTAAGTAATATACAGCATATATCCCAAGTTAGGAGGGAAGTTTGGAGTTAAGAGCCACACTTTGTAGAGGTGTTTTAACATAACAGTGTGGCTTCACATGTATTTGTAAATGTATGCAACAAAAACCTCTGCTTTTAACCTTAAAAGCTCAAATAGTTTAATTATATTTTTTTGTGCTGACTAGTTAGCGATTGTGACGGAAAATTATTTCGCTTCGTACGTATATTTCCAAGCCCATATGCACGTTTACTTTTTTGTTACATTTAAATTGATCTGACTAGTTTCCATTTTTATTTTTTTTCAATTTGGCGCAGACTCACTGGAGCTTCTCAGCTGCTTTGACGGGGATTGGGCTTCCAGTGTGTCACTGTACTTTTGAGGAGTGTGCTACTGCCTTCAAAGTAAAGCCCCGTACACACGCACAGATTGTTGGCCGTAAATTGTTGGCCAACGTCCGATCGGCCGATTGTAGGCTTGTTAGTATGATGCTTCCGACAACCAACTGCGAATTTTCGGCCGAAAAAAATCTGGTGTGCATGCTATAAAATTTTTGTTGGCCAATTGTTCCTCAGTCAGTACAGATTTCGGCAGACAAAAATCAGATGAGCAAGACTGGGCATGCTCAGAGAAGAAAAAACACACTGAAAGTCAAAAGTCACACTGAAAGTCAACCAGAACATGACATCACTTCTGAAGTTGGTTTTTGTTGGCCAACAAAAGTCCAATGCAAGTCTAGAGCACATTTCAACCAACAAACAAAACTGGACAAAAGTTGGCCGATCAGTTGGCTAACAATCTGTGCGTGTGTACGGGGCTTAAGTCTGCTCTCAATTTATTCAACAAAAGGTGTTTTAACCTATTCTAGCAAATTGTTCACTTATATTTGGCCAAGTCGTCAACCTTCTACACTGCAGTGGTGCTTTGGGTGCTTCCTGGTTGACATGGACACTTCCTACTGGCAGGAGAACATTAAAGCATAGTACACACGGGCAGAATGTCAGCCAGCATCAGCCAGCTTCTGTCAAAGGCTCATGACCAAAAATGGCTGAGAGTGCTGACCGGAATGTTCTGGCCGAGGGAGGGGGGGGACAAAATAGCACAGCAGACGAGATCACTGTACTAACATCAGATTGTTAGTACAGCAGCTCCGACCTGAGCCATGTTACATAGTTACATTGTTGGTAAGGTTGAATAAAGACAACAGTCCATCCAGTTCAACCTGTGTTCAACCCGTGTTGGTGCGTGTGTGCGTATAAATTAATTTCCCATATCCCTGCATATTGTTTCCGCTAGGATGCACTATCAAGAGTCGTTTAAACTATCCATACTTTGTGCCGACACCACCAATTGTGGAAGAGAGTTCTACATCCTTACCACCCTGACAGTGAAAAACCCTCTATGCAGCTTAAAGAGGAAGTAAACCCTGCACTAAAAAAAATAGAAAAAAACCTGTAAGACAAAGGCATATAAAGCTAGTATGCATCGCATACTAGCTCATTATGAAATACTTACCTTAGAACGAAGCCCCCGCAGTGCCGCCCACACAGTGACAGGATGACCAACATGTTCGGCCGTCCTGCTTCCTGGTTTGCGTCCTCCGGCTATCTGATTGGCCGGAGGCGCGATTTCATCACTCCTGCGCATGCATGCGGGAGTGATCGTTCACGGCACAGGGATCTGAAGGAACAGCACGGGTGGCCGTTTCTTCAGAGCGCATGCGCCGATGACGTAATCGGCTGCATTAAAAGTAAATATCTCCTAAACGGTTGAAGTTTAGGCGATATTTACGGCACCTATATGTAAGCATTATTAAAAGCTTACCTATAGGTACAACTTCCAAGAGACGATTTACAACCTCTTTAAGGTTAAACCACTTCTCTTCCAGTTTCATAGTGTGGCCCCATGTCCTCTTACACTCCCTGGGACTGAAAAGTTTCATACTTACACTGGGCTCACCATTGAGGTATTTGTATGTTGCTATCATATCTTCTCTCAAGCGTCTCTTCTCCAGGGAGAATAAATGTAGCGCATGTAGTCATTCCTCATAATTGAGGTCCTCCATAGTAATATTAATTTAGTTGCCCTTCACTGGACTCCCTCCAGCTCCAGCACATCCTTTCTGAGGATTGGTTACCCGAACTGGACCGAATATTCCAGATTTTTGTAAAGTGTCAGCGTTATCGTTCTATCTCTGGAATAAATACCCTTTTTAATACATGCTAATAGTCTGCTGGTTTTGCTTGAAGGTGCTTGACACTGCATGCTATTGCTCAGTCTGTCTTCCCAGCAGGTTGAACGAAAAAAAAAAAAAAACTAGTGGCGCGTCTAATGCCCCGTACACACGTGCAGATTATCTGAAGACTTTTGTCTGCAGACTTACCAAAACCATATAATATGAGGTCAAACCTAAACACTTTCAATTTGTATGCAATCCGGCAGGCCCTTGCACTACATAGAAAAGGTAAGTCTGCAGACAAAAGTCTTCAGATAATCTGCACGTGTGTATGGGGCATAAGACTTAAGGTTGCTTTCACACTGATGCATTGTTGCTGCATTCTAACCTTGCTAAAAATGCAAGAAAACATTTCCCTTTAAATTCTATGGGATTCTTCACACCACTGCACTGTGGGTGCAGTGCATTTGCTGCATCTTTGGTGCACCTTTCAAAACTGAACCAAAAATGCAGCTCCCTATTGAAATGAATGGAAAATTTGTCAAAAACACATTAAAAATGGTTGGATTTATGCTGCAATTTTTGTCTATGATTCACAAGTGCATGCTAAGAGTCAAGCACCCAGGAAAAACTCACTAGAAATGCATCAAAAGTGCATATGCATTTTTAATGCATTCTTTCAAAGAAGCAGTGAGAAAGCACCTTTATGGAAAATCTTTTATGCTTTAGATTTTTATTGTTTTTTTTTTTTTTTTTTGCTTTAAAATATTTTGACTGTATGAAAGGTTGTTCCCTCAACACCGCGCAACTTTTTTTCTTTTTTTTTCTTTTTTTTACAATAGCACAATAATACTTACAGTATTGCATAAATGTGTTTATACAAAATGTAATAACAATCAAAAACAAACTATAAAAAAATTTTAAATGTTGAAGTGGGAAAATTGGTCAACTTACAAGATGTTTATATAGCAACTTAATCTGCAAGATAGCATTAATGACTATAATAAAAAGTATGATGGATTAAAACACTGTATTTTCGGCGATAAAATTGTGTTTTATTACATGCAGGCTAATATTTGGTTTGCTATATACCAGATGCTAAAAAGCTTTATTAATAATCATTGCATGAGTCTGCATGATACAGTGTTCTCAAATGTCAGACCGCATCAGATGGTAACCATCTGCAAAATCTGCATTTGGCACGGTTGTTCCCATTTATTACATTAATGCTATTGGCCCCCATTCACACACAACAGACTCTTTGCAGGTAGAGCTCAGTTTTTGCATTTCTCTTGGGTCTAACCCTGCTCCATCATCCACCAAAAGATAATTTGTTTTCGTCAACCAGCAAGGCCCCTGGCAATTCGGCCTGCTTATTGCAGAATCCACTGTACGATTGAAGTGTGTCTTTAATAACTTCCATTGGGAATAGGTCCCAGATTTGCACTCACAATGTCTTGCCAGGAAAGGTTACATAGGTTAAAAATGTTGTTATCCATACGCAAACAAATAGGCTTTCTCTTGACAGAAAGTCCCAAGACTTAAAGCAACATTTACTTTGGTCAATTGTTATATTCCACAAGAATGCAGATCTCCCCCAAAGCATGCATATTTATGTAACAAATCAGTGTGTGTGTTTTTCTATGTGCATTAATGTTTAGTTAATCTCAAGAACTATAATTAACTTCTCTGTGAATCAGACAGCCTTATATTATCAGTCTTTTTTTCCAATTTGTATCCAACTACAGCTGTTACTGGGGTTACAACACTTCCCAACTACACTATGGTATAAATAACAGATCAACATATACATAACAAACTCGGCATTTCTTTGATAAATACATCCCATCTTAGTTAAACTGAATTTTTTGCAGTTAAAAAGTTGATTGAAAACGTAAAGTAAATTAAAATGCTACTTTATAATGCAGGATGTATCAAACCATTGACATATTTTTCTTTTAAATCAACATTTTTATCTTGATTTCATGTTTTTGAGCACCTTAGCACTGCTCTGTCCCAGAGGCTCTTGGTTGCCAGTTCCTTTCCACATGCATGCAACAATGGCTGCAGCTCATTTCTCAAGGTGGCTTCTTAATGGTGATAGTGGTGGAACATATCTGCACAATCAGCATTAATATGGCTGCTTACAGTCACATGTGACAGGGTGGAAATGCAGTTATTTCATAACAGCAAGTGTCTAAACTACAGCCCTAATTGCAGGATTACCAAGTATTATTTTACTGAAGGCTGCAACTTTAAACCACTTAAGCCCCCGGAAGATTTTACCCCTTCCTGACCAGGGCCTATTTTGCGATTCGGCACTGTGTGACTTTAACGGACAATTGCGCGGTTGTGCGACGCTGTACCCAAAATGAAATTTACGTCCTTTTATGTTCTTTTCGTGGTATTTGATCACCTGTGCAATTTTTTGATCATGCGCTATAAACAAAAAAAGAGCGACAATTTTGCAAAAATAACAATATTTTTCACATTTTTTTATATGAAATTCCCCAAAAAAAATTTAAAAATCTAATTTTTTTAACATTTTAGGCCAATTTGTTTTCTGCTACATATGTTTGGTAAAAAAAAAATTGCAAAAAGCGTATTTTGATTGGTTTGCGCAAAAGTTATTGCGTTTACTGACTAAGGGAAAGATTTTTGTCATTTTTATTGTTTTTGTTTTAACGAGTAATGGCGGCGATCTGCGATTTTTTTTTGCGGTACTGCGACATTGCGGCGGACAGATCGGACTCTTGACTGACATTTTTTACACTTTTGGGGGTACCAGTGACATTACTACAGTAATCAGTGCTATACATATGCACTGTTACTGTAAAAATGACACTGGGAGAGAAGGGGTTAACTTTATTGGAGAGGGAGGGGTTAAGTGTGTCCCTAGGGGCCTGTTTCTTACTGTGATTGGATGTGGCTGTTTGTGTGTAAAAGCACAGATCAACGGTCCTACATAGCAGGACCGAGTGATCTGTGCTTTTACACAGGGGAGAGTGACAGGCAGCTTTGTTTACACTAGCCTCCTGCCTTTCTCCCTCTCTACCCGACGATCGCGAGTGACCGGCGGACATCGGGTCTGCCGGTCACACGCGCCAGTTTCTTCGGGTACGAGCGGGGGCGGGAGCGCGCCTCCGGTGGCGCGCGCTCGCCCCCTATTCGCTGACCGCCGCCGTATGTAGTCGGGCAGCGGGCGGCAAGTGGTTAAAAGAGTGAAAATACATTTTTAAATTATATTATCATTTTCAAGAATTTGGCTTTTTTCACAGGGGCACCTTTTATTCTGATCAGCAGGAGATCTGTCTGCTGACCCCATGCTGATCAGAGCAGAGGTGCGGATGACAGATCAATACCCACCCATTTTATGCAGATCAGACATGAACAGAGCCAGCTCTGCTCTATGGGCTCCATTGGGTGTAAACAGACTTCGCTATCTGTTTACACCCAACTACCTCCAACCTACACTAATGGATCCCCTTCCATTTGCTTTTAGTGGGCCAAATTGGATTAGAAAAAGTGGGTGTAAATAGACACAAGTTCATTTACACCCACTGGTCCATAGGGGTGAATGGACCGTCCAATCAGGTTCGCCTGAAAAATGTGTTTAGATTTACTTGACTCCAAATTTCTTAAATGTTTATTTATCTACACATAAATGCACACACACCATCTAGGGCTCATTATTCAATTATTTCTTATGCAAGCGTACATGAATGCAATAAGGAATAAATTAAATGTTAGAGTATTGTAAACTTTTTATTTAACCACTTTAGCACCGCTCACATTGCTGCTACTGCGGCAATGTGGCACGATCCCGTCCAGCAGACTCCTCCCCCTGTAGGCGGTGCTCGCCTGCCGCCGGAGGCACGCTCCCGCTGTTTTCAGTCACAGTGGGAGTCAGGCCAGGGGAGGAGAGGTGGAGAGGTGGCGATCGCCGCTGCTCTTCCCCGATCGTCGGGGAATCTAGTTTGGAGATCCGCCCGCTTGTGTAAACAGAGTGACAAGGAGTGACAGATTGCAGTGTTCAGCATAGCTGAACCTGCGACCTGTCCCTGTGTCACTCAGTTCCCTCCCCCCCCACACACGTTAGTAAGCACCAGGCATACATTAACCCCTCCCTCTCCAATAAAATTAACCCCTTCCCTGCCAGTGTCATTTTTACAGTAACAGTGCATATTTATAGCACTGATTACTGTAGTAATGTCACTGGTAACCCCAAAAGTGTCAAAAATGTCAGTCAAGGGTCCGATCTGTCCGCCGCAATGTCGCAGTACCGCGAAAAAAAAATCGCAGATCGCCGCCATTACTCGTTAAAAAAAAAAAAAACACCAAAAATGACAGAAATCTTTCCCTTAGTTAGTAAACACGATAAATTTTGCGCAAACCAATCAAAATACGCTTATTGTGATTTTTTTTTACCAAACATAGGTAGCAGAAAACAAATTGGCCAAAAATTTTAAAAAATTTAAACGCTGTTTTTTTGTTTATAGTGCAAAAAGTAAAAATCGCACAGGTGATCAAATACCACCAAAAGAAAGTTCTGTTTGTGGGAAAAAAAGGACGTAAATTTAATTTGGGTACGGCGTCGCACGACCGCGCAATTGTCAGTTAAATTCGCACAGTGCCGAATCGCAAAAAGTGGCCCAGACGTAAGACAGCAAAATCCTCCGGTGGTAAAGTGGTTTATACAAAGTACAAGTTTAAATAACCAAAACTACCTCTAACGCTGGTTCTTCCTGTGTGTCTGTACATATCATATCTTAGGGCCCATCCATACTGTATTTTTTATTTGTTGCAAGTAGTACTATTCATCTCTAGGGAAGATGCACTTGCTGGAGATTACAACAAGAATAAGCAAACAAGAACATTTTAAATATATCAAACTACACACAAAAATATGATCAGAAACTTTTATTTCCCTCTCATGCATTGCTTAAAATACTGTCTGTTTTTTTTTTTTGGCCCCCCACGCTACCCCCATTCCATTCACCACACAATCAGCATATGGAGGCTTTTTGACAAGTTTATAGTGGATTTGTATTTTGTAGAGTTCCATTCATTTCTGAAAGGTGTAAACTGTGGGGACCTATAAAAGATATTATCTGGATTAGACTAAAAGGCTTACGTACATGTCAATGTCAACTTCCAGACACCCTGTCAGACACCCCGGTCCAAACGGGGAGATAGCAATCAACCGAGTTAGATAAATCTGGCTGTATGTCAATGTCATCTTCCTCTAATCAACAATCACATCACCACATGAGCCCTTGGGTAATCCACATGTGCATAATTTTCCATTGGTGGATTGGGTAAAAAACGATTGTGCCACCTGCACATTTACCCGCACTTTAATGCCTGTGGCCAGTTTTATATCCATTTATCACAAGAATAAAACTTCTAGATGGTTTGAATATGAAACAATACTTTGATTTAGTGGGGCATCATAGAATGTAGAAATTGTCAATTTGCTTTCAAAAACAATAGCTATTGAGTTGTGTATTATATAGATGTAAAAGCAAGCTGTTGCAAAGAAACACCAGTAGAATAGCCTGGCCATAATTCATATTCCAAGGGATCTAGTATAAGCAAATATTCCATCTGTAGCATTATTTCAGCACATTTCTATTAATATTCAAGCAGTTTTAGGCAGTGAAGTACAGTAATGCATCCCGCTAATTAAACTATGCATAGACTGACATTCACATTCTTAATTAACACAAGACTTTATTTTAAGATGCTACACCTCCCACTTATTTTTTCTTGTTTATTTCTTGCTTGGCTCACAGTTCTGTTTTTCAGTGCTTTACTATTTATTTAATTGGGCTGTTATTAGCCTACATTTACTAAATGTTGCTTTCTCAAGAACCTGAAATTTTAAACAGGAATGGAGTCATAAGTAGAAGGACTTTTGCTACTCTATAGATGGACCAGCTAAAGAATTTACAATGCTGAATGGAATATATTTGGTTTATTTGCATTAAAACCCCAACAGTCATGTAAAAGATATACTATATTTATGTCTGTTTATAGCTTTGCTGTATGTTAGTATATAATTATATACAGTAGAAAGAATATTGATAGACAACAAACTGACAAAAGTATGCCAGGTTGCTTATAAATGAGTTTTTCTTGCTTTTTTTGTAACTGTGTTCAAGACGGTTAACTCCCTTAAACCACAAACACTAGTATAGATAAGTAATTATACTGTTATGCAGAAACTGTTTGTGTCTATGCCAAATAACTTTGATAAAAGACCAATGTCCACGTCCTGATAAATGAGGTTACCCGTTCTCAGGTGTGAAGGCATATGATAGCTAGCAAACCATTTTGTCTCTTAGCCATCATTCTGAATGTGCATATATATATACTTTCTTCAGCTCTGCATGAACTTTCTTTGCCTTGAACATAACTAGAATTCTTGGTAAACACTAAACTTTGATAACATGACGACTATATTTTGTCCTCAACATCCTGCTTAGAAAATCACATGGCTGCTGGATGTAAGGACAACGCATCAGAAGTTCCAGGGTCTGAGTTTATTAGGGTATGGAATAAACTTCACCTAATAGAGAATAAGGCCTTTACATTGTTGGAACCTTATAAGCAAGTAATATCTCAGTGGATAAGCCAGACATGTGCCCAGATTTTTGCAAGGGACACATTTTTTTTTTTATATTTTTTTACATTCAGCAAACACACAATGGCAAATGTATATTTTCAGAAACCTCTTATATTTCAATTGAAAACATGCAGAGAATGTGTTAGAGGACCTGAACTGTGGGGCTGTGCCCAAAAAAGGAAAGCAAACAGCAAATAACCAGTCACCAGTTTTTACAGGCTCCCTCTTGGTAGAGGCCAAGTTTGTTTCTCTATATCTGACCCCCTTATGACTGGTGTTCTGATGACAGGGGTGGAGTAATAACATAGAAACAGTAGGCTTGTGGTCTCAAAACTAGGTTTTTCTTTGCACACCTGCCATCATTGCGCTGCTTTTGCACAAAGTTGATGGATTAGGCCTGAGAAGATGGGGTGGTCTTCAAGTGGGGTGCTCTTCTACTCACTTTCTTCTCATCTGATTGGATTGATTTACCCTTTTCCCTCCTCTCCCCTCCCTCCATTTTTTCCGCTTCTTCTACAGGCTTGTAGGAGTTTACTCTGGACTCCAAGTATGTTCAGTGTCCTTGCTGACCTCAGGGCTTTCTTTGAGTGTATTATCCTGGGATTGTGATACCACTGCCACCCAAAAAATACCCCGGCAACTCAACTTCAATTGTGTGTTCATTTTATGTTCTCGATGTGGTGTCTGTTTCTGTTCTTGGTTTTCTTTTCTTTTGTTATTTTGGTTTTGTACTTTATTAACATGTATACGGTGTGGTTTGGACCCTACAATATGGATTGGACTCGCTTTGCCGGTGACGGCTCATTGACTGTCTTGAGGACTCTAATGTTAGAACCTTGGAGGGGTCCTGTTTTGGTATTATGTTATGTTTGATGCTTTTATTTTTGTACCCATTTTCTAATAAAAAATATTATGGAACAAAATAAAAACATCAGAAGTAACAGAAAGTAACAATAAAGCAGTAACAAACCACTTAAGGACCAGGCCTATTCCTGACACTTGTTGTTTACAAGTTAGAAATCAGTATTTTTTTCTAGAAAACTACTTAGAACCCCAAAACATTATCTATCTATCTATCTATCTATCTATCTATCTATCTATCTATCTATCTATCTATCTATCTATCTATCTATCTATCTATCTATCTATCTATCTATCTATATACTGTATATATATATATATATATATATATATATATATATATATATTTTAGCAGAGACCATAGAGAATAAAATGGAGATTGTTGCAATACTTTATGTCACACTGTATTTGTGCAGCTGTCTTATAAACACAATTTTTTGGGGGAAAATACCCTTTTTCTAATTAAAAAAGAAAACAGTAAAGTTAGCCCAATTTTTATAATGTGAAAGATAATGTTACACCGAGTAAACTGATACCTAACATGTCATGCCTTAAAATTGGGCACGCTTGTGGAAGGGCGACAAACCTTGGTACTCTAAAATCTCCATAAGCAACGTTTTTAAACATTTCTACAGGTTACTCGTTTAGAGTTACAGAGGGGGTCTAGTGCTAGAATTATTGCTCTCGCACTAAAGATTGTAGAGATACCTCACGTGTGGTTTGAACATTGTTTACATATGTGGGCGCGACTTACGTATGCGCTTGCTTCTGCGTCTAAGCTTGGAGGGATGGAGCGCTTTAAAAAATGTTTTTCTTTCTCTTTTTACTTACATTTTTTATTTTTACACTGTCCCTTTTAAAAAAAATGTGACCACTTTTATTAATATTACAACAAATGTAAACATCTTTTGCAATAGAAATAAGCATGACGGGGCCTCTTTAATGTGAGATCTGGGGTCAAAAAGATCTCAGATCTCATATATACACTTAAAGGAGACAAACAAACCTTGGCTGTATATCTGCTATGGATCACAGGAGTGCAGTTCTTTCTGCACTCCTGTGACTCGTTTTCAGCAGAGAGCGGACTTCAGTGTGCTCTCCGCGGACGTCACAGATGTCGGTCCAGGCACCATGTCATCATGACCAGGTGCCTAGACTGACACCCAGGTCAGCCTCTCACAAAGCCGCTGAGAGCCTGATCTAGCTGCTCCCCGCCCGCAACGTCTCAGCGCTCCAATAAGTTAGAAGGGAGCAGAGCAGAGAGCTGCTGACTGACAGTCAGCTAGGTAAGTATACATGGGGGGAAAAAAATCAAACCAATACTTCTCTTTTAAAAGCAAATAAATAAAAAAAAGTAATTTCCAGGAAAAACAATGGGCCCTTTAAGGCCGGAGGGCAGAAGTGATGTTTGACTTTGCTCCCGTCCTCAAAGGGCATAGAGTCCAGTTGGAGCCATCTTGCCCTTACTCAACTTTCGTCCCATCTGTACATAGGATCAGATAGTTTCCACCACTGCTTATCTCTCCTGTAAGCCGCGGAAACGACCGGGAAGCGGCGCGAGCGGGAGGCAACTCTCCCGCCGCCCATAAAAGTGATCCCGTGGTGAATCCGCTGCTGGGACCATTTTTATATTAAAGCAGATCACCCACTAATTAAAAATATAAAGGGGTTACGGCAGCTACTTGCTAACATCAAAGTAGCGACGTAAATATACTGTGGTTAATATTAAACATAATACCAGGGCGTCACATCAGCACAAGCACAATAAACAATGTTGTTTGGCTGAGAGTGTTCTTTTGTAGAACATAAAGTACCTATGTGAATTTTTTCTTGAGAAAAACATCTTTAAGGTCATCTCCATTATGATACTCCATTATGATCCAACTTTGCACTGACCTATTACGGCACACATATGCTTTTAAATGCAAAGACATTAATGCTGCGAACAAAGTATTAAACAATAGTTAAAACATTTAAAATCATGCCTTAGACTGTATATATATATATATATATATATATATATATATATATATATATATATCATGACAACAACTTCAAATTTACTTTTTAAGACTATATACAACTGTAGATTTACTTTTTTTAATGTATGCGTCAGTGTAAAAGACAAATGCTGAACCAGTTTTTTATATTTTCATCCCCGCACTATACAGTGACAAGTTTTACATTGTTACTATGCTATTGCAAACTCTTTTACTTTCACTAGCCTTTTTTTGTGACATCCTTCTGATATTTTCTCCTTTGCAACATTATACTGTAACACTGACCCCATCAAATGCTAGAAGACTACCTTAAACATGAGTGTGCAAAGGTCAAACACTCTAACAAGATTAACATTTTAAGTATGCAGATTATTTTTACCCATTCTGCTAATCAGCTAAGAAAAAAATATCCATTGCATCTCAAAGAGGCTCTGTCTCTACATGCAAACTAAAATACTGCTGTAGGTAGGCTTCAAAAAGCCAATTGTCCGGCCGTTCCAACAAACATCAAGGACCTTACATTCCTACTGACCCATCACTGTGATGAGCTACCAACAGGAATGTGAAGAAGGTAGCAAGGGGTGGGCAAGCTTTGTCACAATGAGAAAGGGGACATACCAGTTATTTCTCTTTCAGATGACCAGCAAGGGAAGCAGGGCGAAAGGTGAACATATGCATTTTTGGGGAAGGCTAGAACTATCTGCAATACAGTTTATCTAAAGCAGAAATTATTATCTACAGTTGAATTCACAAAGCATGCTTCTAAAAATGTAAGGATAAAAAGTAATATGATGCTCATTTCATGTAGTGTGATAAAATAAATTTGTAGGTTTTAAGGCCTGCAACCACATAGAATAGGGGCCCCATGACTTCTGATGGCAACGGGGACAGAGTATTTGCATTTTTCTCTTATCCACATAGCACCAACACAGTCCTCAGTCTGAGGTCACTGAAACATTCACACAAGTCCCTTTCGTAATTTTTTTTTTTTTATTCTGGAAGGGAACTGGATCATCCAGGTTAAATTTGGATAGACGTAAGAAAAACATGCAAGGACCGCGCGGGTGGTGTCAGGACTTCAGTTTGGAGAAAAAAACTAGAGCACAAGAATGTGTTATCGCTTTTAGCAACCAATTAGATCTTGATTTGTTTGATGTAGCTCAGAAAACCACCTTATTGGGTAAAACCTTTTCCCCCTGCACCCATTTTTGATTAGACACTAAGCAAAACATTCATCATATCATGCAAATAACTATAAACAGAGCATCAGCAGCAATTTTCTGCAATACATGCCATTAATCAACATAAATGTAGACTGTTCATAAGAAAAGAAAAATCACCTGAGAATCAAAAGTACATCACATCCAAACAGAATGGAGTATAGAAGCAGCATCGAGAACCGATCTTAGCATGGAAAGCAGTGGGATTCCATGGAAATCAAAGAAAAACAAACAGATTTTTCTATCTGCTTGTTAGCTTCCTCCACAATTCAACTAATATGCCAGGGTCAGCAAAAACCTCTTGCAAACTATTTCTTTCTTTTCTAGAACTGTACGAGGCATACTCTCTCTGGGAAACAAAACATACATAAATATTACAGATTTATTCTTAACCCTCTGGTTACTTGAGTTCTGTGGCTGCCTATTTTTACAAACGTACAAACTAAATTATAGAGGGATGACTGCTGGTTTTACCTCCTTATTATAGTTTATTTAAATTTCTTGTGTAATAAATAACCAAAAGGGATTAAAAGATCTTAAAGCTAAAGTACTACCAAACACTTTTTTTGTACATTTACACTGCCTCCAATGAAGAGTGCCCCATCTCTGGCCATTGCACCATTTGTAATTCCCTTATTATTATTTAGCCCACTGTTTCCCGTCAGCGCCAAGTGTCAAGCACTGAGACTTGTAGTTTCAGCTGCAGTACACTAATCTCAATGGGTCACTCCTCAGTACCTACTCCATTCAGGAAAAAAGCCTTGCATAATTTTCCCAGAATGCAAGGCATTCTGTGACCGAAAGAGGGAAGATTGTGATATTCATCTGCACCATTTCCATTCACAGAACAGCTTGTATTCTGTAACAAAAATGCAAGGATCTTATGATCTCCTCTCTTCCAATCAATGAACTCCATGAACATTAAGATCTGTCTTCTTCCATTCACAGAATGACCCACTGTGATCAGCATACTGTAGCTGGAACAATAAGTCTCAGCACCGGATGATCAGTGCCAACAGGAGAGTGCAGTCTGAATAAAAGTAAAGGATCATCAATATGCTGAAGAAGACAGAGAGAAGGCACACTTGATTGGAGCTAACATAATTTTATTGTGCAAATGTTCGAAAAGTAAAAAAGTTTTTGGCCATACCTCAGATTTAAGAAAACAATCCTTCATGCATCAAAGCATACATACACAAATATATAAGTACTGCAAAACAGTTAGTTGACCTCAGCTCAGGGTTCTTTTGGCCATACTTCGCCTGTAGGTCACAAAAGAGCACTTCGTTTTGTGACCTGTTTTCACCCAACAGAGGACATCACTCAGCCTGTTCAGGCTCCAGATCAGGGTTCTCCAAACTGTGACTCGGGGGCCAGATGTGGCCCTTTGCTTGCCTTTATCCGGCCCTTCGGGCACTAATAATCCCCATGATATGAGACACTATTCGGCCCATCAACACCAACAATGGGGCAAAATTCCTGACACTAACATCAAGAATGGGGCACTATTTCCCCACTGGCACTAACAATGGGGCACTATTCCTACCCCTAATATCAAAGATGGAGTACTGTTTACTCCCACTGATGCCAGAAAAAAGTTATTTTTTCTGCTGAGCACAATATGGCCCCCCCCCCCCAAAGTCTGAAGGACAGTAAACTGGCCCTTTGTTTAGAAAGTTTGAAGACCCCTGCTCTAGATTGATCCTGACTTTAATGTCAGGATCCACCCAGATGCCTGACCAGCAGGTGGCTCAGCCGAAGCCTGAGCAAGGGGCTCCAGTGAGTGTTGGAGGGGCAGAGCAAAGAGCTGATGACTGTCAGTCAGCACTCTCTGCTCACTGAAGATTGGGAACTAAGCGATCAGCGGTCTTTGCTCACTCAATTCGAGGTCTTACAGGCAATGGGGGCAGATGCAGCATTGGATCGATGCTCCATCCACCTAGGTGAGTATGTAGGTTTGTTTTGTTCAAATCCCATCTTTTAACTGTCCCACTGATAATGATTCTCTAAGGTGATTTATCCAGGAAGCACTGGATCTAAGGTTGAGCACCAGAAGCAGTGTCAGCCCCATTCTAGATGTTGAAACAAACTCATATTTAGCATTCCACGCATTGGTTCAAACCCCTCTTTTCATGGTTTAAAAAAATAGTGAGGAGAAGTGGCCTAAAACTGGAGCAGACAGCCTCCGGAACAGCTGTGCATGGCAACCAAATCTTCTAGTTTAATTTTCAAAGTTTAATTGAAAAAAGCTGAAAATAGAATCTGACTGGTTTCCATGCACATCAGCTCCAGATTCCGTTTGGCCCAGTTTCAGTATTTCCCCCCCTGTGCCCTTCACAATTTTGTAAAACAGTTCTTTCTAAAACTATAGTATGCAGCTATACTTTACACATAATGCAGTTTATCTAAAAGAAGATCATCCCATGTGCTCTTTAATGTTCCGCTGTTAAGCTTTCCAATGTTAATCTACTTTTGACTTTTTTATGTTAATTACATTATACAGCTAAAGCTGGTCATACATAAAAAAAAAATGATACAGCATGGATGAACAAATCTGTTGCTATGCCTATTGTGGTAGTCAGAATAACCAAACAGTAGCTGCCTTGGATTGGATGCAACTGTTCTTCAGCTAAAATGTTTCCTTCATCTCCTTGGTTCTTCAGTTGAAGCATGTTGGGTGGGAGGAGGCACCCACATGGCGACTTATGGCTGGATCGTCAGGAGCTGACATAAATTTACATGAATGGCAAGCTTAAAGCGTAACTCCACTTTTGTTGAGAAAAAAACATTACCCTCTGGGTAATCTCTGTATATTGCAGGGATTTTAACAAACTTTGTTCCAGATTCCTACCTTTTGTTATTCTGAAGAAATCATTGTTTGTTACTCTGTGCTGAGTGGGTCAAATGGGAGTGGTTTCATAATTATCTGTCAGCGCTGGCAGCTGCAGGGCTCTCATGAGGAAAGTTGATGGGCCTGCATCCCTTTAGACGTGTTCCTATTGGGAATATCTCACCAAAAATGCCATTTTTGTTGCAGGGGATGCCAGCAATTTGACTTGTATCTTAGGCAGACTAAGGAAAATTGGCGAGCCAATCACACAAGCAAGAAATTATGTGTCTGGGGTGTGGTCAGTACACATTCTGTACAGAAAAGCTCCAGATAGCCATATTGCATGCATTTTCAGAAAGTTACAAAAGCTGCAGATTGAAAAGGAAAGGTATTTTTTCTTTTTTATAACATTTAATTACAATATGATGTGTGTCACAATTGTATACGCTATATTGTTTCTTTATTTGCTGATTTTTTCCCCCATGAAAGCGGAGTTACCTTTTAACTAATCTTTGTAGTCACACCACTTCCTCAAACTCAATCTATCCAAAACCAAACTTAAAATTTTTCCTCCACCATGTGCCCCTTCCCCTGATCTCTCTGTCAAAATTGATGGAAAAACTATCAGCCCATCCCTGCATGCCAAGGTCCTAGGTGTAGTCCTGGACTCCGAACTCTCCTTCAAGCCCCACATCCAATCACTGTCCAAATCTTGCCGCCTCAACCTCTGCAACATCTCAAAAATACGCCCCTTTCTAACCAATGACACAACAAAGCTCCTAGTTCACTCACTGGTCATCTCACGCCTTGACTACTGCAATTCCATTCTCATTGGCTTACCTCTACATAGACTACCCCCCCCCTTTCAATCCATCATGAATGCTGCTGCCAGACTCATCCACCTTACCAATCGCTCAGCGCCCGCTGCTCCTGTCAATCAATCCACTGACTTCCACTCACCCAACAAATTACATTCAAAATACTAACATCTTATAAAGCCATCCACAATTTAGCCCCAAGCTACCTTACTAGCCTAGTCTCAAAATACCAACCTAATCACTCTTTTTGCTCCTCTCAAAACCTCCTGCTCTCTAGATCCCTTGTCACCTCCCCCCATGCTTTCCTTCAGGACTTTTACAGAGCCTCTCCAATCCTACTGAACTCCTTACCCCAATCTGTCCAATTATCTCCTACTCTATTAGCTTTTAGACGATCCCTGAAAACTGTACTTCCACTTTCTCCTTCAGCTCAGTCCTCACAGTTATTGCCTTTCATTTCACTTGACCATCCCTTCTAGATTGTAAGCTCTAACGAGCAGGGCCCTCTAATTCCTACTGTATTGAATTGTAACTGTATTTTCTTCCCTCATATTGTAAAGTGATGCACAAACTGTTGGAGCTATATAAATCATGTATAATAATAATAATAATAATCTTAAAACTGACCCATAGACACCCCAATAAAGATATATATATTTTTTTTGATGTCCAGTTTTGTTGTGAATTATATTTATATATTTTTTTCTGACGTCCAGTTTTGTTGTGAATTATATTTATATATTTTTTTTTCTGATGTCCAGTTTTGTTGTAAATTATATTTATATATTTTTTTTTTCTGATGTCCAGTTTTGTTGTGAATTATATTTATATATATTTTTTTCTGATGTCCAGTTTTGTTGTGAATTATATTTTTTACCGGTGAATTTCAGGACTTCATTGATGAAAAAAAAAAAAAAAAAAAAACGCTTGCCATTCCTCCTATTGTTAGCTCATGCAGGGCAGTAGGGGAATGTCTGTCTATGGTTGCTGTGAACAAGGCCCCTTTGAGATAGAACAGTGCAGCCATCAACACGCCCCATCTATCATTCACAGCAGCATTACATTAACATAACCTAGCTGGTATAACTGAGTGGGTGTAGCATGGTCACTGTGTTCTCCTAAATCTCTCTTCCACGCCCGTGCCTGTTACCAGACACTATGACAGCATCCAGTTCTTAAAATAAAGTGCTTTAAAATATAAAGCATTAACATGGAGATGACATTTAAAAATATGCTAGTCTAGCTGTACTTCATGGCATTTCAGTTCAGCTTTAAATGAACATTTTGTTGACATACATCTGTCCCTTGTAATAAAATGCACCAAAAATATGATTATCCACATGTTTCTGTGCATCAATGATGTCACTTGAGGCCTAAGCAATCTAAGGCTTCGTATTGAAGCATTTGTGCTATATAAGGTGATATGGCAGCATAGCTTCAAACTATGTATATAAGCCTACCCATGACATAAATATGACTAGCACGCATATACAAAAAAAAAGACAAGGCCTCACATTCAAATTCCACTATTCAAAGGCAAGTGTTGCAGGCAAACCATCATTCACAGTATGCAGGAGAAGCAGGCATGCGTCTGCATGTCACACACATTCTGTCTTTGACTAATCTGCCTGCCACCCACTTAAATGGCTCTTCATAAATAATTCAAATTTTAATTACGTTACAAGCCCCTAACCTGAAGAGAAATGTAGTCAGAGAAAAAAAGGACAAAAAAAAAAAAAACAGGGAGGAAGGGAAAACAAAACGACTTTCTGGCCTGAAATTCTGCCTGTAGCAGATGAGCCAGTCTTCTCTATTCTTATGCTTTCAGTAGAAGATCTACTGAGAAATGTGTTACATTTCAGAGCCATTTTAAAATGCTTTTCCAAACAAAGCAACATAGATCATTACAGGGATGTTATGGTGCTTTCTGCCCACACCATTGATCAGTATAAATGTTCCTTGCAGTCTGTGGTTGGAAAAAAAGAGTATTCCTTGACCTGAGTGGCTGCCATTGTAGGGCCTAGTTTATACTTGCAGTTGCAGGACAGCAAAAAGCAGGCAGTTAAACCTTGTTTTTACCCTCCACCCAAAATGCCTTCCCCATGGTGAAAATACAGCTGTACAAAGGTAAACACATGAAGGAGGCATACCGCTTCTCATAGTGGAATGACAAAAACTATCCCTCATGGCGCCCGCTGGGTACTGCCCGCCAAATGTGAACCATTTACGTGAATGAGGCAGACCACAACCACGTGCAATACTGACATTTGTGGCATGGTAGTGTAGGTATTTAGAAGTTAAAACAGGAGGTAAGAAGGGGGCATAACCACTCCTCACCACCTGTTAAAGTCCTCTGAAAAGTAATCCACTGCAGATTGGTCATCAGATGGCCAACACAAGTGTGAAACAGGCCCTTTTTTTCCTTGTTGCATCCCATCCGATGCAGCTGCTGTTTGGGTATTCTGACTACCACTCTGGAGGTCTTCAGGTGTCATTAAAGTAGAACTATTGGCAACATTTTTTTTTCTTTTTATATTTTGGATAGAGCAAGAGTGGGTTATAACCCATCGGATTTTCATTCCCCATCTTTGTCCAGTTGCGGACATTTCCCTTTACTTCCTGTCCCATACCCAGACAGGAAGTGAGAGGAAATCCCTGCAAATTAAGGGAATTCCCTGGGGACCACCAGGACTAGTGTCCCCATTAGAATATCTCCCCTCTATCGTTTACTTTAGCTTTCAATGATAATAGTAAACAGGGTTAATAAAGAGGGCGAATCTCTTTAACAGGGACACAGACAGCAATAAAAGCTGACACGCATTCTAAGCATTACATGTATTTTTAAATGCTAGCAGTGCAAGTACTTGGTAAATTACTGTTTACTGTACAGTCTGCACAGCAAAAGGAGAGGGAAAACATTACAAGGAGCGAGTCAAGTGTGCTGCAGTGCAAATATCATGCTGAAAGAAGGAGAGAACAGAGTGACAGACATCAGTGTCATTATTGTGTTGCTTCATCTTTCACTGGGAGGATGGGAAGAGACCTGAAACTTCAGAAGAGTAAGATAAGGTCCCCTCCCCTGCTGGAAATAACTGTGCTGTGGAGCAGAGCTGTGTAAATCTCAGTACCAGATGGACGCAAAGACTTTGGCAGTATAACAACTTCCATATATGTATTTTAAGTGTGTTTAGCTGTTTCCCTGAAAATTAGCTTTATTATTATTATTAGTGAAAACCAGAAAAGAATCCGCGCTTAGGATAGAGAAACAGATAGGGAAAAGTTACAAGAATATATGTGATCCAATTGGCTGCAGCCCACTTCAGAATACAACCTCAAAAGAGGTTATACAATATGTATTGGGAAGAAAGGGGAAGTGTTTGGCGCTGCCAATGTATATGTGAAGTACAATATGTACGTGTATATGTAGTGGGAGATCCTATGTATAAATATCAAGGGAATAAATAACAATAAATAAATGTACAATAATAAAAATGTGCAGGAAGTAGAGTACAATAAATATATAAATATGCCCTGTACTATATATCAGGGTTATTTTAAAATTAAGAAAAGGTAAAATTCAATCTGTAATGTAGGACCCTTTCAATCAATGGCAACAATAAATAAGCTTAATATGCTATATAATAGTGTGAATAAGAAATAATCAGAATTTAAAAAAATAATCGGAATATAAATAGACCAGTGAATTAAGGTGCAATAAGTACTTATTAAAGTGCAAAGTGAGATAGGTAAATAGAGTGATAAAAAAATGACTCAGTAAATGGATTAAAGGAATTCCTTAATAAATAAAGTGCCAGGTGCTGGTAGTAGTAGTCCACAGTGGTCTATGTCACATAGGACTCTAAAAACCTGGTGGAGTGCAGAGGTTAAAAGGTTTGAGTGCACTGATGAAAAATTCCAATTGAAACGTGAAAAAAATTATAAGCTCAAAAAAATTAGATATATATCCTATATAAGGTACATCAAAAGCAGTGACATGCCACTAAAAAATTCACAAGAATATGTGACCAAAAAAGTGCACAAACTGTGCGAAAAATGAGTTTCCAGAAACGTATGTAATTCTAAAAGTCCACAGTTATAGTAGGGTGCTAATATCACAGGTGCCGCGGGGTGGGTATTTAAGAGGTGAAGAATCCGGTGCTCCCCTGTCCCGTGGGTCCGGTGCTCCCCTTTCTAGTAAATCCCGTGCTTACCAGAAGGAACTCCCCACACAGGGGTAGAGCGCAGGTCGATATTTAGGGATCGCTCCCTTAGAGAAGGGGTCCGGTCTCTGGTCCTCTTTAATGGCTCCAATCCCCCGGGTCACACTTCATTAGCGTAATGGTACGGTTATCCCAGCATTATTGCTCCACAAGAACTGGCTGGATTACCAGACTGATATAGAAGAAAGTCTTTAGTTTGTTTGTTGCCAACTGTGTGGAAATCCAGCCGATGCACTGTTGCGGTGTATGGGGAGCGAGAGAGGTGGAACGCACGCTGTCTTAGCTCGGAAAAGCGCAGTATTAAATAGATTTTTTTGTGAGCAACTCCACTGGATGGAAGTCCCACTAGGTAGAGGGTCCCTGAGGAAGCGATATGTGAGCAATATGTTCCACGTTGGGCCTTTGGATTATATCTTTCTATTAACTGTGCAATTACACATTGCTTTATCTGAGCCATCTTTTCTGTATTTCTTCTGTATTTTTATGGAGAATTTTTATCTGTGTATGTATTAAAATGTACCTTTTATACTAATGGTTATTTGTTGATGTGCTCATTTTCATGTGACAATCCTACATCCATGAAAGTCCTATTTTGTGGGTAGGGGGTATCCCCTCTGTACATGGTCTTGAGGATGTAGATGTGGGATGTTGCTCCAAGAGCTAATACACTCACAAATATAGAGGGAAATACTATAGTAAAGGTGAGAGATTACAAGGGGGTGGATAGGTTGCTTAGTGCTTTCAAAGCTTTAAAGGGTAACTCCACTTTTGTGGGGAAAAAAATAGTAAATAAAGAAAAAATAATATAGCGTATAGAATTGCGACACAAATCATATTGTAATCGAATGGTATAAAAAATGACCTTTCCTTTTCAATCTGCAGCAGTAATTTTCTGAAAATGAAATGCAATATGGCTACCTGTAGCTGTTCTGTACACATAATGTGTACTGGCCACACCCCAGAAACATAATTTCCTGCTTGTGTGATTGGCTCACCAATTTTCCCAGAAGTCTGCCTAACATAGAAGTCAGATTTCTGGCATCCCCTGCAACGAAAATGTCATTTTTAGTGAGATACTCCCAATAGGAACACGTCTAAAGGGATGCAGGCCCAGCAGCTTCCTCATTAAAGCCCTGCAGCTGCCACAGCTGATAGATAATTATGAAAACACTCCCATTAGACCCACTCAGTACAGAGGCACAGAGGAACAAACAATGATTTCTTCAGAATAAAAAAGGTAGGAATCTGCAATTTAGTTTGTTAAAATCCCTGCAATGTACAGAGATCACCCAGAGGGGAATGTTTTTTTCTTTAAAGTGATAGCAAACTCCACTTTGTCACTTGTACCTACAGGTAAACTTTTATTAAAGCTTACATGTAGCTACAATAAATATCTCATAAACATGCAACATTTAGGAGATGTTCACAGGTTCTGCAGCTGATGACGTCAATGGAGCATGAATGTACCATCAACCCAGAGTGCTGTGCCACGATTGTGACTCCCATGCTCATGCGGTGCATACTAGCACATTAAAGGGGCCAGTGCGTACTTTTGTTTGTAACTTCACTAACGCTTTAAGGTGAAAGGGGCTATCACCAGGGCACACCTGTGTCATCATTTTATTCATTGCTAAACATGTCTCAAGATGGGAGTTCTGGTAAATCAGAGTTAGGCTTGGTTTACTTTTTACCTTTGTGCAGTAGGAATGCGCGCCCTAACGTGCATGTTACTGAAACCTATAAATATGCATGTATTAAATAATTGGGATGCCATAGTTCCATTATTCCTACTAAAACCTCAATGCACCTTGCCAATGCATGTATTTTGCAGTGCTCCACAACTTTTGGATATGTACTACTGTGCTTTGTCATCTGCTGCATTTCTAAAGAAGCCCATGGACCTTTTTGGTGTAGTATGGTGTATTAGGCAGCCCATTGAAATGAACAGGCTACCCTGACAAAGTGCTCGTTGTACGAAGTAACAAAATAAGCTTTATGTTAACACACCGCAAAAGTGTGAACCCAGCTTAAGGACAACTTTGTAGAGGTGTCTTGGTGTGGCAGCATGGCTTCACCTATATTTGCAAATGTATGCAACAAAACCTCTGTAATTAAAGCAAATTGTTCAAAATGTTTATATTTTGTTCCTGGGATTGTGCTCGTAATGTTTTTGTAATGTAAGATATATGTAAAATCTTTATAGTGTCTAGATTTTTTAAATGTTGTATTCCTGTTACTTTATTCCTATGTTGGATAAGTCATGTATCTATAGAAGCATTCCCTTGACAAGAGAACTGTATATAGCTGCAGTTAAATGAACTATGTCACAATTACAGTATGGCAGCTACCAGTACCGACTTGTGTTTAAAAGTGCCAGGTCTGAATTAATATTCCCTTTCTTTTCTATGGTTTAGTCTAGAATCTTCATTCACTGGATAAAACACAGTCTAGGTACTTTATCCTATCATTGGTTGTCCGTCGGTTGTCATTCAATGGAAGCCAATTTTACACACAGATACTGTATATAACTCACCGGCCACTTTTTTAGGTACACCTGTTCAAATGCTTGGTAACACAAATTGCTAATCAGGCAATCACATGGCAGAAGCTCATATCAATTAGGCATCTAGACGTGGTAAAGACAACTTGCTAAAGATCAAACCGAACATCAGAATAGGAAAGAAAGGGGATTTAAATTACTTTGACTTTGGTGCCAGACAGTCTAGTCTGAGTATTTCAAAAACTGCTGATCTACTGGGAATTTCACACACAACCATCTCTAGGGTTTACAGAGAATGGTCCAAAAAAGAGAAAATATCCAGTGAGTGGCAGTTGTGTGAATGAAAATAACTTGTTGAGGTCAGAGGAGAATGGGCAGCCTGGTTCGAGATGATAGAGAGGCAACAGTAACTCAAATAATCATTCGTTACCACCAAGGTATGCAGAACACCATCTCTGACCACACAACACATTGAACTTTGAAACAGATGGGATACAGCAGCAGAAGACCATGCTGGGTGCCACTCCTGTCAGCTAAAAGTAGGAAACTGAGGCTACAATTTGCACAGGTTCACCAAAATTGGACAATAGAAGATTGGAAAAGCGTTGCCTGGTTTGATGAGTCTTGATTTCAGCTGTGACATTCAGATGGTAGGGTCAGAATTTGGCACAAACAGCATGAAAGCATGGATTCATTAACAGTTCAGGCTGGTGGTGGGGGATATTTTCTTGGCACACTTTGGGCCCCTTAGTACCAATTGAGCATCGTTTAAAAGCCACGGACTATCTGATTACTGTTGTTGACCATGTCTATCCCTTTATGACTACAGTGTATCCATCTTCAGATGGCTCCTTCCAGCAGGATAATGCACCATGTCACAAAGATCAAATCATCTCACCACTGGTTTCTTGAACATGACAATGAGTTTGTTCCATAGTCACCAGATCTCAATCCAATAGAGCACCTTTGGGATGTGGTGGAACAGGAAGTTTGCATCATGGATGTGCATCCAACAAATCTGCAGCAACTGTGTGATGCTATCATGTCAATATGGACCACAATTTCCGAGGGATGTTTCCAACACCTTGTTGAATCCATGCCACAAAGAATTAAGGCAGTTCTGAAGGCAAAAGGGGGTCTAACCCGGCACTAGCAAGGTGTACCTAATAAAGTGGCCAATGAGTGTATACATACAAGAGGGAACACCATCATGAAAATACAGCAAAACATGAATGTAAAATGTAAAAGGCATATCAAGTATTCCTTTCAAGTTTATAAAAAAAAACTCAAAACGAATAGTAGCTTAAAATGTTCTTTGGTTTTAGTTTGAAAGTCTGTTCAATCTTAATTTACTAAAAGAGGCGCCAAATAAAATTTAGAGAGTTGATCATTTTGCTGCCAGTCTTTTTTCAATATGATCAAAAAGGCGAGGTTCTGCTTTTGTACAAAGTAACAGTAAGGGTCAGATCACACCAGAATGCCCACAGTTGTGCACATTGGTTTTTGTGCTTTCCTGTGAATTCCGTTTTTGACAGCCTATTTATTTCAGTGGGCTGCCAAACACATGGAAAAGTGCAAAAAGTATGGCATACAAAAATTTTAAAAATCACGCCACTCCAAAACGTATGGTACTGCAGTACCAAGTGGTTTGATGACCGCAAATGCACCACGTTTGCTAGATGTGTTCAGGATGCAATTTTACCATCAATGGCACCCGCGTGAATCTACCAAGGGTAAAGTGTTCCCATCCGCTGTGGGAAACATGAACAGAAATATGCCTTTCCTTCAACGCACTCTGGTGTGAACGGCTGCAAAAAGTAAAATCTTTCAGTAACATAGAAAATAGTTTCTCTATAATATAAATATTTAAAAAGTTTCAAAACAGTTTGAGTTGTATGTATCTGAACAGATTGTGTAAAAGTTTTAATCCACTTGAGCATGGTTATATATTCTGCCATTTCTTAGATCTAATTTGCACTTTAGATTTCTAATGTCTCTCAGCAAGTTAACTGGCAGGTTGTTTTCATTCATTCTGGAACTTCAGGCACTTCTCTTGTCACCTGAGATATAGACAGTTCCTCAAAGAAAATATAAACACAACAACCCTTATTAAAGTGGAACTTTGCGGTTATCATGAAAATTACAACAAAGGCATCCTTAGAAATGTTTAGTAATGGCAATCTGCAAACAGATAACCATAGGCTTTTTATTCTTCGCAAACCTTAACTACTTACCGACTGCTCGCCGCAGTTTTACTGCGGCAGGCAGCCTCTCCTGCGCGAACCAATGTAGCTCTACGTTGGTCGTGCGCCTGCAGCCAGGGGGCGAGCGCGTGCTGCCGCCCCCACTTGGCAGCGGGGACTCCAATGCACGGGGCAGGCGACTCCAACTCCCGCCTGCCACCCGCGATCGTTCCCCGCTAAGAGAAAAGGACGGTCAGCTATTGTAAACACAGCTGACCGATCTTCTCCCTGGAATGATCACAGAGCGTCTGTGATCTTTCTATATAGGATCACAGGTCTCTGATCATTCCAAAAGACCAACCCCCATACAGTTAGGAACACTCCCCTAGGTACATATTTAACCCCTTGATCACCCACTGTGTTAACCCACTTCCCTGCCAGTGTCATTATTACAGTAACAGTGCATTTTATTTAGCACTGATTACTATAGTAATGTCACTGGTCCCCCTAAAAATGTAAAACATGTCAGTTAGGGGGTCCGATCTGTCTGCCGCAATGTTGAAGTCCCGCTAATAATCGCAGATTGCCACCATTACTAGTAAAAAAAAAAAAAAAAAACATTTAGGCTCCTTTCACACGGCCGCTCCGTGTGAAAGGTCCGCTGCGGGACTTTTTTTTTTTTTTTTTCATGGAGCGGATGACATTTCTGTCATCCGCTCCATGTGCCCGCATATCATCCCATCCGTTTGCGGATGATATGCGGACATAATGTAAGTATATGGCACTGCGGATGTCAGCGGATGACACCGCTGACATCCGATTTTCCTTCCTTTCCGTTTTTTACACGGAAGGAAAAATGGGGTTCTGTTCCATTGGTAAAAACGGAACAGAACTGAAAGGAGGAAAATCGGGTGTCAGCGGATGGTATTCCGCTGACACCCGCAGTGCCATTCACTTACATTATGTCCGCAAATCATCCGCAAACGGATGGGATGATTTGCGGACACACGGAGCGGCCGTGTGAAAGGAGCCTAAAAATTACATAAATCTTTCCCGTAGTTAGAAGACACAATAACTTTTGCGCAAACCAATCAAAGTACGCTTATTGCAATTTTTTTTTTTTACTAAAAATATGTAGCAGAATACAAATTGGCCTAAAATGTTAACCATTTTTGATTTTTTGGAAATGTTATATAGCAGAATGTGAAAATATATATATATTTTTTTTCAGAATTGTCGCTCTATTTTTGTTTATAGTGCAAAAAATAAAAATCGCAGAGGTGATCAAATACCACTAAAAGAAAGTTCTATTTGTGGGGAAAAAAGAACAATTTTATTTAGGTACAGCATCGCACGACCGCGCAATTGCAAAAAATGGCCTGATCATTAAGGGGGCCAATCCTTCCGGTCCAGAAGTGGTTAATTTTATTTTCCTCCCTATTCTTCCCATAGTGGCCATTTTTTACTAAGGGCAGATTAGTCCATCTCCCTTTAATTCCTGGAGCTCTGCCTACAACTCTGGGTCTGCCTCCTGGGACATGTGACAGGAACTTCCCAGGATTCATTGGTGAGGTCCTGGTTACATCACCTGGGCCTCACTCAACCAGGAAGTGGAAAAACAGTAATTGTAATTAAAGACAAAATAATGTTCATTTAGCTAATCAAGGTAGGATGGTTTCATATCGGCATGCAGAGCTTATGCAGATGTAATTTTTATGGTGGCATCACAATAAAAGTGACTGGTAAATTCAGGGGAAAAAAAAATTTGCACAGGTTGCTAAATATATCCCAGGGGGTAGCTGAATAGGAACGATTTCACAATAGCTCAAGGAAGCGATCTTGATTTGGGGACTTGCAAAGATAAATATAAAAAAGATCAATCTAGAAGAACGGGAATAACTTGAACTGGAGCATTGACAGATCTGTAATCACACAGTCTTTTCTTTTGACATGTTTCTGGCAACTTAGAATGTTTATACCATGTATAACCCAGAAATAGCCAAGGCAGTAGGCTGACACAAGCAATGTGCCAGTAGTGGAGATCATAATACATTTCAAGATAATCTCATGCTGACTTGGGATCTTTAGTAAAGCAACATATGACATTTACAGAAACACAAATGCAGGTGTCAGCACTGTTTCTTGACTTTCAATTAAAGAGGATGTGACAACTCTGAAACATCTGTGTGATACAGTTAGGGGTTTTCCAGCAGACTTTACTTGACTACTTTTTCAACATTACTTTCTTGACTTGACGTTTAGATAAGATTTGAACCTATATTTTAGGAAACCATTACAACATAATAATATTTTATGTTATTTATCTTTCTAAATGCCTCCACCCTTCCTAGTAAGCTCATTTCCTACAATAGTCCTGTAACACAACCTTATGGAAAATAGATGCGGAAATTATTGCTTCTCTTAACCACTTCTGGACCGGAAGATTTGCCCCCTTAATGACCAGGCCATATTTTGTGATTCGGCACTGTGTTAATTTAACTGCGCGATCGTGCAACGCTGTACCCAAATAAAATTTATGTCTTTTTTTCCCACAAATAGAGCTTTCTTTTGGTGGTATTTGATCACCTCTGCGATTTTTATTTTTTATGCTATAAACAAAAAAAGAGCAAAAATTCTGAAAAAAAGCAAACAATATTTTTCACATTCTGCTATATAACATTCTCGAAAAGAAAATTGAAATCAAATTTTTTTAACATATTAGGCCAATTTGTTTTCTGCTACATATGTTTGGTAAAAAAAGAAATCCCAATAAGCGTATTTTGATTGGTTTGCGCAAAATTTATCGCGTCTACTTACCACTTGAAAGATTTATGTCATTTTTATTGTTTTTTTTACTAATAATGGCGGCGATCTGCGATTTTTAGCGGGACTGTGACATTGTGGCAGACAGATCCGACCCCTAACTGAAATTTTTGACACTTTTGGGGGTACCAGTGACATTACTACAGTAATCAGTGCTAAAACTATGCACTGTTACTGTAATAATGACACTGGCAGGGAAGGGGTTAACACTATGGGTGATCAAGGGGTTAAATGTGTACCTAGGGGCGTGTTTCTAACTGTATGGGGGTTAGGCTTGTGAAAAGATCACAGAGACCTGTGTTCCTACATAGAAGGATCACAGGAGCTCTGTGAACACTCCAGAGAGAAGAACAGTCAGCTGTGTTTACAATAGCTGACTGTTTTTCTCTCTCAGCGGGGAACGATAGCGGGTGTCAGACGGCAATCGGAGCCGCTTGCCCATGCATCGGAGTCCCCGCTGACGAATGGGGGCGGAAGCTCACTACTGGCGGCGTGAGCTTGCCTCTTAGCTGCAGGTGCGCGACCGACGTAGACCTACGTCGTTTCGTGCAGAAGGGTTGCCCTGCCGCAGTAAATCGGCGGTGGGCGGTTCGGAAGCGGTTAAATTTACACTAAACAGAAAAGCCTTAATTGTCATAATTAATTTACATAAATCATAAATATCATGCCACTGTATTTTGCTTTTATTTCCCACAAAAATCCTCATTCCTGCAGCATTGTAGCATGGTCACATGATCTCTCCCTGTTCTTTGGCATCTGCAGAGAAGGATCCCTGGGAGGAGCTTTTATTACTCTGCGGATGTATGCAATCTGCTATAAGTCCCTGTCTGGCCAACCCTGATTGGTGCTGTGTAAGTCACATGACAAAAAAAAAAAAAGGAGCAATTCAGATTAGACAATAAATAATAAATAACTGTTTAACAGCTCCCTATAAATCTTTATTGATCATTGAATGTGTATTATTTGTGCATTAACCCCGTTTGGACAGGAAAGTTTTCCTCCTTTATGACCAGGCCATTTTTTGAGATACGGCACTGCGTTACTTTAACTGACAATTGCACGGTCGTGCGAGGCCATAACTAAATAAAATTGATGTCCTTTTTTCCCCACAAATAGAGCTTTCTCTTGGTGGTATTTGATCACCTCTGCAATTTATTTTTTTTGTGCTAAAAACAAATAAGAGCGACAATTCTGTAAAATATATATATATTTTTTTACTTTCTGCTATATAACATTCCAAATGAAAAAAATGTAAAAATCAAATGGTTTTCATCATTTTTGGCCAATTTGTATTCTGCTACATATTTTTGGTAAAAAAAATCCCAATAAGCATATATTGATTGGTTTTCGCACAAGTTATCGCGTCTACAAGCTAGGGGAAAGATTTATGCCACGTAATTTTTATTTATTTTATAAGTAAGTAATGGCAGCGATCAGCGATTTTTAGCGGGACTGCGACATTGCTGCGGACAGAACGGACATCTAACTGACATTTTTGACACTTTTGGGGGGACGAGTGATATTACTACAGTAATCAATGCTAAAAATCAGCACTGTTACTGTACTAATGACACTGGCAGGGAAGGGATGATCAAAGGGTTAAATGTGTCCCTAGGGGGTGCTTTCTAACTGCGGGGGGGGGGGGGGCTTGCTGCATGAACACAGAGACCTGTGTTTCTAAATAAGAGAAAAGGAGGAAATGATGAGCTTAGAACAAAACTGAAATTTGAGCATGCTCCGTAGAGGACACCAACTGGTCTACACAATCTCAGCCTGTAATGGGGACACTACACAAAACAAATGTTTTAGTGGCTTATACTCTTATATAGTAAGTAATGAGAGTTTCTCTTAGTCTGGGTTTAATGACATTTCTAGAGATTTTTGAAGAAACTCCCAACATTTATACTTTTTTGGAAACAGTGACTATGTCCTAAAGACCTAAATTAAGACATAAGAGACAAGTAAAGCTAAATACGATTTTTTCTTTTTTTTTTACAGCGGCATGTCTTCTTTAGACTTAGAAATAAACAGAAGTTAGCACACAGAGTTACAGTCTGAACAGTAATCATCAGAATGCTCCTTTGAACAGATTTCTCACAAGAGGAGCAAACATTCTGAAAACTAAATTCCAGGGAAACAACTAAACGCTCACATGAAATACATGCATTTGTATTTACATTGATTTGTATTTCTTCCCATCCTCTTGAGATTTACACAGCACAGCTAACCTTGTGACCTCATTTTTGTTTTCTGCAATTAAAGTGGATGTAAACCCCATTCATGAAATTTGACCTGGGCACATATATCTGTAGTGTTTACTTATATCTCTCCAAACCTCTAAGTCCCGTCTCTTTTGGCTGCTTCCTTCCCCTGTTATCAGCATGATAAATTCTGACAAGTTCTGTGATACAGAAGATAAAAGCAGCTGGAAATTTGTGTTAGGGTGTGTGCATAGAGATAGATTAGCAGAGAGCTGATCTATTTACAGCACAGTTCTGCATGTTTCTTCCTTCTTCTGCCTATGTGAAGGAGGGGGGGGGTGCCTTTCCTCCAATCAGCGGTCACACAGTATATGCCAAGATATAAATAGAGAAAAGAAGGGGGGATTTGGGACTTTGAGTGAGGTCAATGCTGTCTACAGTAATCCAATCGGAGGAGATGGTATACAAAATATAAGTTTATTATTTGCTACATGATGAGGAACAATCACGTAGCATGTATAAAATAGGACAAAGAAATCCAAAAAGGAATAAAAATATAGACAACCGATAAGGGTACAAACATGGATCAAAAAAATAAAAATAAAAAGCACATATCAAATCATGTATAAATTCAATTCATAAAAATAAATATATATTGGCAGATAAAAAATATCATACAACGGCACAAATATACATATCCATTACATAATACATGATAAATATTCAAGTCAACAATACATATGAAATATATGAAAAAAGTCTATATAACCCTAGGGTCATTCCTCTTTCTCATGAATAAACCATGATCCTTCTCCTGATCCATATGAATACTACATATCTCTACGCGTTTCGTGGAAATCACATCCACTCTTCAGGAGCTTTATAAAGATAAACTGAGAGTAGAGACTAATTAGTCAAAAATCTCACCTATAAGTGACAAATACATCGATACTTTCCAAAAAATTAATATCAACAAATCTGGAAGTCAAATACTTACATAGCAAATGGAAAAAAATTAACAAGTATCAACCAGAAAATTACTAGGAAAAATCTGGGATTCAGTGGTGTGGATAAAGATATTGTCCACTGCTGGGATGCACAAAGTGGGTATTAACCGCTTGCCGACCGCCGCACGACTATTTACTGCGGCGGTCAGCCCCTCAAAGGCAGAGCGACATAGTACTACGTCGCTAGCCTGTGAGGGTCTAGGGAGCGAGCGCGCGCCCCCGGAGGCGCACTCTCGCTCCCGCGTGGTCACAGACCCCCCCGCACGTGTGACCGGACAGACCTGATGTCCACCGGTCACTCAGCGATCGTTGGTGCAGAGGGAGAAAGGCAGGTGGCTGATGTAAACACAGCCGCCTGTCATTCTCCCCTGTGTAGGAATAGTGATATACGGTTCTACTATGTAAGACCGTTGATCACTGTTCCTACACCTCAAGCCACAGCCAATCACAGTTAGAATCACGCCCCTAGGGACACACATAACCCCTCCCTCTCAAAAAAAGTTAACCCCTTCACTGCCAGTGTAATTTTACAGTAACAGTGCATATGTATAACACTGATTACTGTAGAAATGTCACTGGTAACCCCAAAAGTGTCAAAAATGTCAGTCAAGGGTCCGATCTGTCCACCGCAATGTCACAGTACCGCAAAAAAAATCACAGATCGCCGCCATTACGCGTTAAAAAAAAACAACAAAAATGACAAAAATCTTTCCCTTAGTTAGTAAATGCGATAACGTTTGCGCAAACCATTCAAAATACGCTTTTTGCTATTTTTTTTACCAAACATATGTAGCATAAAACAAATTGGGCGAAAATGTTAAAAAATTTTGATTTTTAAATTTTTTTGGGGGGAATTTCATATAAAAAAATGTGAAAAATATTGTTATTTTTGCAAAATTGACGCTCTTTTTTTTGTTTATAACGCATGATCAAAAAATTGCACAGGTGATCAAATACCACCACTGTTTGTGGGAACAAAAGGACGTCAAATTAGTTTAGGTACAGCGTCGCACGACCGCGCAATTGTCCGTTAAAGTCACGCAGTGTCGAATCGCAAAATAGGCCCTGGTCAGGAAGGGGGTAAAATCTTCCGAGGCTTAAGTGGTTAAACCATTTTACTAATGTTCAAAGACCAGGAAGTGCAATACTGGCAGTTGTTTGCCGTGGTGGTAAAATCATGCATTGGTTCAGCTTGTCTGCGAACTGTGCAATGAGCTGGGTTTGTCTCAAACCCATGCTCCAACAAAACCCAAATCCCATTCCCAATGGAAATATAATGTTTAGTCAAGAGAAGAAGTCAATTGGATAACTTGATGGATTCTAAAATGCTGTTTGGCGTAAATGAATGAAGCCTTCCAATTCACATATGCACAATACTTTTGAACTTTTATTATTCAATGTGTTTTCCCCCTAGTGTTTTTGGGATAAATTAGGGTTCGTCGCTAACATATCTAGATAATAATGTAGTTTTTTTTTTTTTTTTTCGCCTCTGCATTATATACTTTTAAAGAGAGAATGGCAAAATACTTGACTGGACGTAATAACCAATAGTATTTTATGGTTTTTGTAGCAGTTTAATAAAAGAAAAGAAAGGCTGTTAGCATAGCATGAAATGCTGGGAATAGGGAATTTTATCATGTGAAAAGTTTAAGAAAACTTTTTCAAAAAGAGTCGCATAGCTTATTCATCAAAACATAAACGTATTGTCTTTTGTAAGAAACATTTCTCTCATATACATGATGCAGTTTGTTTTCTACGCCTATGTTTACATCTGGGATTTCAATGCATAACTTCTTCATCTGTTTGTGCCTAAGGCTTCAAAATGAGATTAGAAGTTCTCCAGGACAGGAATTTTCTTTAATAGAGCGTATTTGTGGTGACACACAAATGTTATGTAAGAGACATAATGTTGCAGCTTCTATGCCAGGTGCCAAGTTATATTTTATTCCACACAAATACTGTTCTGCCCTAATTAAGTTACACTGAGCTGTGCCAAACAAAATACTTTATTCTTAATCTACTATGTCTTTTTAGTAAAAACAACATCAGTTTTTACTAAAATTAGAATATTTATCCATGGTAGTTATTACAAAGAACTGTATTTTTTTTCTAAGAATATTAGCTTTTATATATACAGTATATACAGTATATCTATAATTAAACTGTATAACAGCTTATACAATGCATGCACTATGTTCAGATTTAACTTATAACCTCTCAAAGCGCTATATATTTTGCTGTATAACTGTGAGTAGTATTTCTTTATGAGCTGACCTCTACTTGAGAACCCGTTACAAAGCAACAAAGATACACTTCAACTTCAGCAACTTTCTTGTGTTGGTGAAATCAGAACCACTGGGTTAATTTAATAAGGGCAAATACACTGCTCAAAAAAATGAAAGGAGCACTTTTTAATCAGAGTATAGCATCAAGTCAATTAATCTCCTGGGATGTTGATCAGGTCAGTTAAGTAGCGGAGGGGGTTGTTAAGTGGTTTCAGCTGCTTTGGTGTTAATGAAATTAACAACAGGTAGAACTAGATGGGCAACAATGAGACAACCCCCAAAACCGGAATGGTTTTACAGGTGGAGGCCACTGAATTTTTTTTTTCCTACTTATTTTTTCTGACTGTTTTTCACTAGTTTTGCATTTGGCTAGAGTCAGTGTCACTACCGGAAGCATGAGGCAATGCCTGGACCCTATAGAGGTTGCACAGGCATTCCAACTCCTCTAGGATGCCATTGCCAGGTTTACTGTGTCTCCCAGCACAGTCTCAAGAGCATGGATGAGATTCCAGGAGATAGGCAAGTACTCTAGGAGAGCTGAACAGGGCCGTAGACAGTCCTTAACCCATCAGCAGGACTGGTATCTGTTCATTTTTTGCACAGAGGAACAGGATGAGCACTGCCAGAGCCATACAAAATGACCTCCAGCAGGCCACTGATGTGAATGTCTCTGACCAAACAATCAGAAACAGACCTATAGTGGGCCCTGTGCTTACTGCCTGGCACCGTGGAGCTTGATTGGCATTTGCCATTAAACACCAGAATTGGCAGGTCCGCAAATGGCACCCTGTGCTTTTCACAGATGAGAGCAGATGTGACAAATGTGAAATGGTCTGGAGAAGCCATGGAGAAAAATATGCTGCCTGTAATATTGTTCAGCACGACCGGTTTGGTGGTTGGTCAGTGATGGTCTGTGGAGGCATATCCATAGAGAGACGCACAGACCTCTACAGGCTAGACAATGGCACCCTGACTGCCATCAGGATGAAATCTTTGGACCCATTGTTCAAACCTACACTGGTGCAGTGGGTCCGGGGTTCCTCCTGGTGCACGACAATGCCCGGCCTCTGTGGTGAGTATGCAGCCAGTTCCTGGAGAATGAAGGAATTTATACTATTGAATGACCCCCATGCTCGCATGACCTAAATCCAATAGAACACCTCTGGGACATTATATTTTGGTTCATCCAACACTGCCAGGTTGCAGCTCAGTCTGTTTAGAAGCTCAGTGATGCCCTGGTCCAGATCTAGGATGAAATACTCCAGGACACTATCCATCGTCTCATTAGAAGCATGCCCCAACATTGTCATGCATGTATACAAGCATGTGGGGGCCATGCAAACTACTGAGTACCATTTTGAGTTCCTGCAATACAATTTCAGAGAAAATAACTAGCCTGCTGCATCATTTTTTCACTTTGACTTTGGGGGTGTCTTTGAATTCAGCCCTCTGTAGGTTGATCATTTTAATTTCCATCAAACGATGTGGCATCCTTTCATTCCTAACACATTACCCAGTCCATATCAGTATAGGATATCCAGCATGATATTTTTCCCCAATGAGATCTGATGTGTTATCAAAGGGTCCCTTTATTTTTTGAGCAGTGTAGATTGTTCACTTTGCAAGGGAATTTTCCCCAGAGTTTTGTTGATGAGGTAAAGCTTTGTTGACTTCCATCATCCAACCATCTTGCATGTGATTGAGTATTCTTGCACAGTTATTTTCATCATATTCACTAAGCTCTGGGGAAAATTCCCTTGCAAAGTGCAACATCCCATGCAAAGTATACAGACTATTTGCTTTTAGTAAAACACCACAACACTCTGAATGTTCACCGGTAACTCCAGGTGAAAACTAATATTGCAGCAGACCTTCAGATATGATGATACAATATGGAGTCGGATCATATTCAGAATGGACATTGGAGTTCTTCCTAACTTGTTTATGTTCTTTTCTGTTCTGTTGTTTCTCTATCGGTTCATGGGAAAAGATGTTCATCCCGTCACACATAAAAATTTGTATTATTTATTAAATAATCCATAACTTATATGGATGTACAATGGTCTTAAAACAAGGATCTTCTTATATTTGCATGCCAAAATGTATTTTCCCTAATATATTCTGAAATCTTCAGAAGTTCCAAAATTCCCCTTGGCTCTGTGCCCCAGTTATGGGTAATGCTGAAGATTGTGTATTTAAGCCATGTAAGGCTAACCAATGATCTCACACAGCTTCACGCTCTGTAACCCCATATATCATTATCAGTAAACTTTACACAGACAAGCAGAAATTACTGAAATTGTTGTCCTTCATTTTAAAGTACTACTTAACAGTGGACTTTGACTTGTCATAGACATACTTGCGAGTACAAAGCATCATTCAATAAGCAGTAATGATTTTTTTGTAGGAAAAATATACAATGAAAAGATAATATTGACCTGATAGCAAATGCACATTGTATTTGTAATTGTTCAGTAATCTTAAGGTATGTAAATTGGCAAGCAATAAAATCAAGATTTAAAAAAAAAAAAGTAGCAACAAGTGCTAATATAATAGAGTAAATGGGCAAACTAAGCCATTTTCATATGCCAAAAAGTCACAATAAAATTGTTTGTTGCACCTATACTTTTGTGGCATCTGATACAATCAAGCATACTATACAGCCTTCATGAATGCAATCACAATTTTAGGCAGTAACCTAAGTAGTAAGATATAGTAGTGTAGATATTGATAAATCTATGTTGATTCAGCAGAAGTAACCCGAGGGTGTGTTTGTTTTTGCATTCTGGTCAGTACAAACTACAGAACTCGGCTTGCACTAAATACACATAAATACAACATGCAAAATTTGGTACATTGAGAACTCTTGCTCTCAAATGGGGTTACCTCTAAAGTAGCCAGCAACAAATGGGACCAAACACAACACAAAACAAAAACAGTCCAGTCACCAGTACACCTATAAGAATCCCCATGCATTTGTGTCTGGCATCATATCCATAAACTACTTCAGGCAACCTTTTCGTGTTAAACCAATTGAGGGATACAAGTGGGGTACCCTGAAGATGCCCTTCATGACAAATAAATCCAGTCATTATTTCCCCCAATAAGACTTTGATGAATCATCTTGATCAATAAAGAAACCAAGATAGAGCACACCTATTCACTAGGTGCCCCCCCCCCCCACATTGAATGGCACAAATGTGAATGTGGTTCCCCCATTGTGGTTTCACACATTGGGTTCCACAATCTTATTTTATGACAGTCTCCCTACTTTTCTTTTTCTTTAAGGAATAATGTCTCTTGCATCCTAGAAAAAAATTCACATTGACATAGCTACAAGCTGTGCCAATATACAGTATGTAAGTACAAATTAGACCACACATTTTTAAAAAAATTTTTTTTAACAGCATCAGAAAAGGATAGCACCTCTGAACCTCTGTCAGCTTGCTTTCTGTATCCCTATTAGGGAGATTTTCCCTTAGTTCACAGGAGAAGCTGACAGGCTAAGTTACATCCATTCAAGATCCAAAAAAACATATCAACTGCACATATTGCCCTGCAAACATTCTATAGTAAATAACCAAACATAAGTACAATGACCTATGATGAGTAGTGAGTGTAGAGCTTGTATAACAGTACACCCCTAAATTAAAATGCTTAAATTGGGCCCAATGAGCTATTTTCCCTCCCCAGTGTCATGTGATTTGTTAGTGTTACAAGGTCTCAGGTGTAATTGGGGAGCGGGTGTGTTAAATTTGGTCTTATCAGTCTTATCAGTCTTACTCTCTCATACTGGTCACTGAAAGTTCAATATGGCACCTCATGGCAAAGAACTCTAAAGGATCTAAAAAATAATTGTTACTCTACAGAAAGATAGCCTAGGCTATAAGAAGATTGCCAAGACCCTGAAACTGAGCTGCAGCTGCAGCAGGTTTAACTCAAAACAGGCCTCGCCATGATCAACCAAAGAAATTGAGTGCGAGTGCGAGTGCTCAGTGTCATATCCAGAGGTTGACTTTGGGAAATAGACGTATGGAAGCTGACAGCATTGCTGCAGAGGTTGAAGGGGTGTGGGGGTCAGCCTGTCAGTGCTCAGACCATACACTGCACACTACATCAAATTGGTCTGCATGGCTGTCATCCCAGAAGGAAGCCTTTTCTAAGGATGATGCACAAGAAAGCGCACAAACAGTGTGCTGAAGACAAGCAGACTAAGGACATGGATTAAAGGAACTATGTCCTTTGGTCTGATGACACCAAGATAAACGTATTGGGTTCAGATGGGGTCGAGTGTGAGCGTGGCAACCGGGTGAGGAGTACAAAGACAAGTGTGTCTTGCCTACAATCAAGCACGGTGGTGGGAGTGTCATGGTCTGGGACTGCATGAGTGCTGCCAGCACTGGGGAGCTACAGTTCACTGAGAGAACTATGAATGCTAACATGTACTGTGACATACTGAAGCAGAGTATATTCCCCTCCCTTCGGAGACTGGGCCACAGGGCAGTATTTCAACATGATACTGACCCAAACATACCTCCAAGACGACCACTGCTTTGCTACAGAAGCTGAGGGTAAAGGTGATGGATGGGCCAAGCATTTCTCCAGACCTAAACCCTATTGGGTATCTGTGGGGCATCCTCAAATGGAAGCTGGAGGAGCGCATTGTCTCCAACATCCACCAGGAGTGGAAGAGGACTCCAGTGGCAACCTGTGAAGCTCTGGTGAACTCCATGCCCAAGAGGGTTAATGCAGTGCTGGGAAATAATGGTGGCCAAACAAAATATTGACACTTTGGGCCCAATTTGGACATTTTAACTTAGGGGTGTACTCACTTTTGTTTCCAGCGGTTTAGACATTAATGGCTGTGTGTTGAGTTATTGAGGGGACAGCAAATTTACACTGTTATACAAGCTGTACACCCCCTACTTTACATTGTAGCAAAGTGTCATTTCTTCAGTGTTGTCAAATGAAAAAATAAAATAAAATATTTACATAAATGTGAGGGGTGTATTCACTTTTGTGAGATACGGTATTAAATGGTTTTTGGATTTAGGTGATGAAGTTACCTATACGTGTGGCTATAAATGTCGGAGTAAGTTCTTAACACTTCTATGGGCTTATGATGCCCTTGATAAGCAGCAAAATGTTTCCAGTATTACAAAACAACTCCATTTGAATGTAACTCCTGGTTCTGCCTCAGATGAGAGACACACATAAACATCAGAACAAACAATAATTTATATGTAATTTCATTCTTTGCACACTGAATGTATACATAATGCTAACACATTGCGCTTTTTTCAAAACAGAACATCTTTAAAATAGTTAGGAAAAACTTAACAACCGACAACAGTATGTAAAATACGGCAAAAAACACAGTAGAATTGTTATTGTTAGGTGTATGTAATGTACAGCACATACAGACTGCAGCAGTCATAACTTGTAATATACAGTATATTGCCCCTTACAATGGTGGTCAGTGGGAGGAAGAGTCCGCCAGTGCTGGTTTCAGTTAGATGAAGACTGCCTCTTGAGTTGGTGGTCAGTGACAAGAAAAATTGGCCCCTTGCATTAGTGTCTATGAAAGTGTGCCCCAGCATTGGGTAAGAATGATCCAACTGTGATGTTAGTGGGAGGAAGTCTGTCTCTTACACTGGTGTTGGTGCTAATAGGTAAATCCCTTATACTTATGTCAGAGGGAGTACAAATGTCCCTGACATTTGATATTTGTGGGAGAAGGAATGCCCCAGCATTGATGTCAGTGGAAAAAAAAAGTGTCCCTTGCACTGGTGTCATTGGATACATGAGAGATGAGAGAAGTGCATCTTTGACCCCGCCATTGGCACTTGTCCATGTCTTGTCTTGTATTGTACCATCTAAATATGAGCAGTTGGGAGGACCAGTCATGATGGCCAACTACACCCCCACTCCCTCTCCTTTCCTATGCATGTAACAGATACAAGACAAACAAATACTTTATGCTATCTTTTTGTTTCAAGTATTTCACACTGCAATGAATAAACATGGTCGAAGGTTTCTTCAACACCATTCAAAATCCATAACAGAGGTTAACTCTTTGGTAAAACCACTGTATATGTATTTTTTTGTTTAAACAAGTTTACCTTTTAACATTTTTGTTACTTAAACTATCTGAATTATAGGAACTATCCATTATGAGAGTATATTGATGGTCTCACCTTGATATCACTGGCAAGTCAATAATTTGAACAGTGTATCTTCTTGATTCATTAATACATCCGTTTACTATCATTATCTAATCAATAATTCACAAAAACAACAGTGCAAAGCATCAACTTACAAACTGAACAGTAAACAATCTTAAGATCTTGGCAATAGTATTTGACAGTACATTGTTCATTGTCAATCACAATAGCTCAGAACTTGAAATGGTATTTTATTCTCCAGATCATTTCAGATGTCTCAACTTCTGACTTATGAGAGTGTTACTCTTATAATATCCACATCGTACCACCTTGTTAGCAACACATGGCATTTTCTTTTTTTGTCAAACTCACAAATCTTCTTACAGTAGAAGTTGAAGCAGTATTAGACCCAAAACCAAAAATGTTATATATGGCAACTTACCAACCATTAGATGTGATGGCTGCATTTGTTTTCTTTTTGTAGGCTTTTACTCTCTCTGTTTTCGCCTGGTGATCTGGGCAGTAACACAACGCCTGTATTAGAGTTTCCCCACTCTGGATAAAGGAGCACAGAGGGCACATTTGGGCAGCAACATTGTCAGTTTGGGGAGAAGGGAGTGTTAGATGTACTAGCAGATTTAGATACACTAACAAATTGAAGCCAGAGTCAAGCTTACATTGCAGTTACACAAGCAGTTAAATCCACATTTTTTCTTCTGGGCTAAAGAATTTAAATAAATAAATAAATGCTGAGCATTGTAAGCATGCTTGTCAGTGGTAAATGTTTTGTCTCAACACTCTAACTAAGCAGAAAAGCTTGTTCTGTGGAAATTCAACAGACTTACTGGCCAGATCACCAGATGAAAATAAAGAAATTAAAGCTTAAACAAAAGAAAGCTAATGCAGCCATCACATCTAACAATTTGTAAGCTGCAATATAATAAGTGTTTGCTTTTGGGTTTAACAGTTTAATACTGCTTTATCCAGAACTATACGTTCCTTCTCTGTGAACAAATAATGTAATTTACCAGATGCATGTTAAAAGAATTATGTGTATATATATATATATATATATATATATATATATATATATATATATATGCACAGTATCTCACAGAATTGAGTACACTCCTCACATTTAAAAAAAAAAAATTGTTATATCTTTTCATGTGACAACACTGGAGAAATGACACTTTGTTACAATGTAAAGTAGTGAATGTACAGCTTGTATAACAGTGTAAATTTGCTGTCCCCTCAAAATAACTCAGCACACAGGTATTAATGTCTAAACTGCTAGGAACAAACGTGAGTGCACCCCTAAGTGGAAATGTCAGAATTGGGCCTAATTAGCCACCCCCCCCAGTGCCATGTGACTTGTTAGTGTTACAAGGTCTCAGGTGTGAATGGGGAGCAGGTGTGTTAAATGTGGTGTTATCGCTCTCACTCTATCAGACTGGTCAACGGAAGTTCAACCTGGCACATCATGGCAAAGAACTCTCTGGGGATCTGAAAAAAAAAATTGTTGCTCTACATGAAGATGGCCTAGGCTATAAGAAGATTCCCAAGACCCTGAAACTGAGCTGCAGCATGGTGGCCAAGACCACACAGCTGTTTAACAGGACAGGTTCCACTCAGAACAGGCCTTGCCATGGTCGACCAAAGAAGTTGAGTGCACATGCTAAGCGTCATATCCAGAGGTTGTCTTTGGGAAATAGACATATGAGTACTGCCAGCATTGCTGCAGAGGTTGAAGGGGTGGGGGGGGGTCAGCCCGTCAGTGCTCAGACCATACGCCGCACACTGCATCAAATTGGTCTGCATGGCTGTCCTCCAAGAAGGAAGCCTCTTCTAAAGATGATGCACAAAAAATCCTGCAAACAGTTTGCTGAAGACAAGTAGACTAAGGACATGGATTACTGTAACCATGTCCTGTGGTCTGATGAGTCTAAGATAAACGTATTTGGTTCAGACGGTGTCAAGCATGTGTAGCGGCAACCAGGTGAGGAGTACAAAGACAAGTGTGTCTTGCCTACAGTGTCACGGAACCATGAACCAGACGTACAACAACAGATAAGTGAAAATAAGAAGGCTTTATTGAAAATCAAGCTGTAAAGCAGAAGTCCAAACGGATGGCGAAACCGAGACAGAGTACTTGCGAAGCCAGAGGTCAGGAACCAGGAGGGTAGTCAGACGAAGCCGGGATCAGGAACCAGCAGGGTAGTCAGACGAAGCCAGGATCAGGAACCAGCAGGGTAGTCAGACGAAGCCAGGATCAGGGACCAGCAGGGTAGTCAGACGAAGCCAGGATCAGGGACCAGAAGCAGCAGCAGTCTTAGAAGCATGTGAACACAGGAGGACCAAGCAAGGAACTGAAGCCACAGACCTCCTATATATATGAGCTAGGCATCCAGCTCCTCCCAGTGGGAAGGAGGAGCCGCAGGGTGGGAGGCTACAAGAAACCCAGAAACCAAGATGGCCGCCAGCACATGTCAAACGAAGGAGAACAGCAAGAAGGTAAGACCATGACAGTACCTCCCCCTCAAGGGCCCCTCCTCCGCGGAGAAAAGAACGGTTTCTGAGGGAAGCGTGCGTGGAAGGCTCAGAGCAAGGCAGGAGCATGGACATCTGCGGAGGGAACCCAGGAACGCTCCTCTGGACCATAACCACGCCAATGAAGGAAAAACTGCACCCGACCGCGGACCAGGCGTGAGTCCAGGATATTGCTCACCTCATACTCCTCACGATTGCCCACTTGGACCGGACGGGGCCGAGGAACCGAGGAAGTGAAACGATTACACACCAGTGGCTTCAACAGGGAGACATGAAACACGTTGGAGATCCGCATGCCAGGAGGAAGCGCAAGGGCATAGGCTACCGGGTTTACCCTGCGAAGCACACGGAAGGGACCAACAAAGCGAGGCGCCAGCTTGGGAGTGGGCACTCGAAGGTTGAGGTTGCGGGTGGACAACCATACACGGTCTCCGGCCTGGTAGGAAGGAGCAGGCGCTCGTCTGCGATCAGCCTGGAGTCTCTGGCGCTGCGCAGAGACCTCAAGGGACTTCTGGATCTGTACCCAAGAAGCACGTAGGACGGAAAGGTGATCCTCCACAGCCGGAATATCCTGGGGAGAGAATACCTCCGGTAACACGGCAGGTTGGAACCCATAATTGGCCATGAAGGGAGATGTCCCAGAGGAAGAGTTCACCGCCGTGTTCCTGGCAAACTCAGCCCAAGGCAGGAGGTCAACCCAATTGTCTTGGTGATCGGAGACATAGCAACGAAGGAATTGCTCCAAGGCCTGATTGGATCGTTCTGCGGCCCCATTGGACTGAGGGTGGTAGGCCGAGGAGAAGGAGAGATGAATCCCCAACTGGAAGCAAAAGGCGCGCCAGAACCTGGACACAAACTGACTCCCCCGATCCGACACAATCTCCTTGGGCAGACCGTGCAACCGGAAGACCTCCCTGGCAAAAATCGTGGCCAACTCCTGTGCAGAGGGTAACTTCTTGAGAGGAACACAGTGGCACATTTTGGAAAATCGATCCACAATCATGAGAATGACCGTATGGCCTCGGGATGCAGGGAGGTCCACAATGAAATCCATCCCCAGGTGTGACCATGGGCGCTCCCCGGTGGCTATGGGTTGCAGAAGGCCCAACGGAAGGTGCCGAGGGGACTTACTCTGGGCACAAACGGAGCATGCCGCTACATATGCGGCGATGTCGGAACGTAGGGAAGGCCACCAGAACAGACGTGAAACAGCCCAGGACAGCTGATTCTTTCCAGGATGCCCCGCGGTCTTGGAGTTATGGTAGGTTCGCAACAACCGAGTGCGCAACTCCTCAGGCACAAAACATCTGCCGTTGGGTCTCCCAGAGGGAGCACCAGATTGAGCCGCCAAAATCTGCTCACCCAGGGGAGAGGTCAGGCTGGTGCGAATGGCGGCCAGGATCTGATTCGGAGGTATGACCGAAGTCGGAATCGACTCCTCCCTGGACAGGTCGGAGTACTGCCGTGATAAGGCTTCCGCCCTGATGTTCTTGGAACCGGGTAGGTAGGAGACCACGTAATTAAAACGTGACAAGAACAGAGCCCATCTGGCCTGACGTGGTGTCAATCTCTTGGCCTCAGAAAGGTAGGTCAGATTCTTGTGGTCCGTCAGGATGAGGACCGGAACCACCGAACCCTCGAGCAAGTGCCTCCATTCTTTAAGGGCCTGCACGATGGCCAATAACTCCCTGTCACCAATCTGATAGTTGCACTCCGCGGAAGACAGTTTCCGGGAGTAAAACCCACAAGGAAGCAGAGGACCCTCTGGTGTTCTACGCTGAGACAGAAGGGCGCCTACTCCCGTCTCAGACGCGTCCACCTCGAGGACAAAGGGCAACCCAGGGTTGGGATGCGACAGAATCGGAGACGACACAAAGGCGGAATTTAGAGCCTCAAAAGCTCGGATGGCCTCGAGCGGCCAGACCTGGGAATTACTGCCCTTCCTGGTCAGATCCGTGAGAGGCTTGGCTAGCATGGAAAAGTCCCTGATGAACTTCCGATAATAATTGGCGAAGCCCAAAAAGCGCTGCAGGGAGCGAAGACCACTGGGCTGGGGCCACTGTAAGACAGCCGAAACCTTCTCAGGATCCATGGAGAACCCCTCAGCGGAAATGATGTAACCTAAGAAGGTTACCTGGGATCGGTGAAATTCGCATTTCTCAAGCTTACCGAACAGCTTGTTCTCTCGTAACCGTTGCAACACTCGTCTGACATCCAGAATGTGGGTCTCCATGGATTCAGAATATACCAAGATGTCATCCAAATAGACCACCACACACTGCTGCAACAGGTCACGGAAAACATCGTTAATTAATTCCTGAAAGACTGCGGGCGCATTGCACAACCCAAAGGGCATAACCAAGGATTCATAATGACCGGTCCTGGTGTTAAACGCGGTCTTCCACTCATCGCCCGCCTTGATCCTTACGAGGTTATATGCCGCCCTCAGGTCGAGTTTGGTAAAGACCGTGGCCCCTTTAAGGCGATCGAACAGCTCAGAAATCAAGGGTATCGGGTAAGCGTTCTTGATCGTGATGCGATTGAGACCCCTGTAATCGATGCAAGGCCTCAACTCACCGCCCTTCTTTTTCACAAAGAAAAGTCCAGCCCCTGCCGGGGACGAGGATTTGCGAATGTGTCCGCGTGAAAGCGCCTCCTTCACGTACTCCTCCATGGCCTCATTCTCCACTACCGACAGTGGATAGACCTTGCCACGAGGAGGAACGGCACCAGGTTGTAACTCGATGGCACAATCATATGGGCGGTGCGGAGGTAGGGCAACCGCGCGCATCTTATCGAATACATCCCGGTACTCCTCGTATTCAGGAGGCAACAGAGAGTCCGAGGAAGTACACAGCAACTTGACAGGCCCATGGATGCAACTAGCCCCACACTGCGGTGACCACGAGAGGATCTCGGCCGATCTCCAATCGAAAGTCGGATTATGCTTCTGGAGCCAGGGGTACCCCAAGACCACCGAGTAGTGTGGAGACGAAATAACCTGGAAGCAGACCGACTCTCTGTGAACGGCACCAACGGCTATCCCCACTGGAAGGGTCTCATGAGTCACGTGTGGCGGCAAAAGGGGTCTGCCGTCTATCGCCTCAAGAGCCAGTGGAGAACCTCGGGCCTGCAGAGGAATGGAATTGGCGGCAGCGAACACACTATCAATGAACAAACCACCAGCACCAGAGTCCACCAACGCCTGGGTCGTCACTGAGCCCCCGACCCAGGAGAGGACAACAGTGATCAGTGGTTTGTCAACACGGGAAACCGGGGACGAGGAGACTCCACCCAAGATCTGCCCCCGACAGGATCTCAGGTGCGAGCGTTTCCCGGACGGTTCGGACATGCCAACCGAAAATGCCCACCGAGACCACAGTACATGCATCGACCCTCGCGTCTTCGGAGTACCCTCTCCTCCTCGGACAGGCGAGCAAAGCCCAGCTGCATGGGTTCACCCCCAGCCAAGTCATCCGCAGGAGGCGTGGGAGGAGAGGGAGGCACGGGTGGGACAGCAAAGGTAGGCGCCAATCTGTTAGGAGGCCTCCGCAGACTCTCCTTAAAGGAAGGTCTCTCCCTGAGTCTGGTGTCAATCAAAATCAAGAAAGAAATAAGAGACTCGAGCTCCACTGGTAGGTCCTTAGCTGCAACCTCATCCTTCAAGGCATCCGAGAGACCATGAGAGAAAGCAGCGACCAGAGCCTCATTATTCCAGCCCACCTCTGCTGCCAGGGTACGAAACTCAATGGCGTATTCAGCTATGGATCGTGAACCCTGTCTGATGGACATAAGGAGCTTCGCAGCAGAGGCAGCACGAGCCGGCACATCAAATACCCTCCGAAGAGAAGCAAGAAAACCGGAAAACTCGGCAACCACCGGATTGTTGTTCTCCCATAAAGGGCTGGCCCAGGCCAAGGCCTTGTCCGAGAGCAGCGAAATTAAGAAGCCCACCTTTGATCTCTCAGTAGGAAAGGCATGTGGCAGCAACTCGAAATAAATGCCCACCTGGTTAAGGAAACCTCGGCACTGAGTTGGCTCTCCCCCAAAGCGCTGTGGAAGGGGGGCAGAACCGGTCATACCCCGAAACACCGCAGGCGCAACAACAGGTGTCGGGGTAGACTCTGGCGCAACAACCGGAGCGGCAGTAGGAGCGGGCCCAGGAGCGACAACCGACCCATCGGCAACGGGAGCGAAATGAGCCGTGCGTTCAAGCAGGGTTTGCAACGCCACGGCGAACCGACCCAACAGGTGATCCTGCTGATCAAGTCTGGCAACCAGTGTGGGTAGCGAGGATGGCCCTGTACCGTCAGAATTCATGGCTTGGTCCTAATGTCACGGAACCATGAACCAGACGTACAACAACAGATAAGTGAAAATAAGAAGGCTTTATTGAAAATCAAGCTGTAAAGCAGAAGTCCAAACGGATGGCGAAACCAAGACAGAGTCCTTGCGAAGCCAGAGGTCAGGAACCAGGAGGGTAGTCAGACGAAGCCGGGATCAGGAACCAGCAGGGTAGTTAGACGAAGCCAGGATCAGGAACCAGCAGGGTAGTCAGACGAAGCCAGGATCAGGAACCAGCAGGGTAGTCAGACGAAGCCAGGATCAGGGACCAGAAGCAGCAGCAGTCTTAGAAGCATGTGAACACAGGAGGACCAAGCAAGGAACTGAAGCCACAGACCTCCTATATATATGAGCTAGGCATCCAGCTCCTCCCAGTGGGAAGGAGGAGCCGCAGGGTGGGAGGCTACAAGAAACCCAGAAACCAAGATGGCCGCCAGCACATGTCAAACGAAGGAGAACAGCAAGAAGGTAAGACCATGACATACAGTCAAGCATGGCGGTGGGAGTGTCATGGTCTGGGGCTGCATGAGTGCTACTGGCACTGGGGAGCTACAGTTCATTGAGGGATCCATGAATGCCAACATGTACTGTGACATACTGAAGCAGAGCATGATCCCCCTCTTCGGAGACTGGGCCGCAGGGCAGTATTCCAACATGATAATGACCCCAAACATACTTCCAAGACGACCAATGCCTTGCTAAAGAAGCTGAGGGTAACGGCGATGGACTGTCCAAGCATGTCTCCAGACCTAAACCCTATTGAGCATCTGTGGGCCATCCTCGAACAGAAGGTGGAGGAGCGCAGAGTTTCTAACATTCAGCAACTCCGTCATGTTGTTATGGAGGAGTGGAAGAGGACTTCAATGGCAACCTGTGAAGCTCTGGTGAACTCCATGCCCAGGAGGGTTAAGACAGTGCTGGAAAATAATTGTGGCCACAACAAATATAGACTTTGGGCCAATTTGGACATTTTGACTTAGGGGTGTACTCATTTTTGTTGCCAGCAGTTTAGACATTAATGGCTGTGTATTGAGTTATTTTGAGGGGACAGCAAATTTACACTGTTATACAAGCTGTACACTCACTACTTTAGTCAGAAAGTTAGGTCCTAGATCACTTAAGGCTGGCCCATTTTGCAGGTATAGCGATGTAAAACATTAAAAAATACGTGTCTATACTGTTTAAAATCCAATAATACACTGTCTAACCCTGCTCTGCACATGCTCAGTTGCTCCCCATTTTTAGGCATTTTTAGGTACTGCCGAGTTTGTACAGGCAAATCTGCTGACAGCCTTAAAGCAGAATTAAAGTGGTTGGAAAAGTAGAAGGTTTTCTATCTTAAAGCATTCTATGCATTAAGATAAACAGCCTTCTGTGTGCAGCAGCCTCACCTAAGCCCCCTTAATAATTACCTGAGGTCCATCTAGATCTAGCAATGTTGCAGGAATGTCTCAGCTGCCCGGGACTCCCCTCCTTATTGGCTGAGACTGCAGCAAGGCACCATTGGCTCCCACTGCTGTCAATGAAACAAGTAAGCCAATGAAGAGAGAAATGGGGCAGGGGTGGGTCATGGCTCTGTGTATGAATGGACACAGGGGGCTGGGGCTCGGCTCATGTGCCCCCATAGCACGCTGCTTGCTGGGGGGGGGGGCACTCAACAGGAAGGAGGGGCCAGGAGCACCAAAGAGGGACTCGAGAAGAGGAGGATCGGGGCTGCTCTGTGCAACACCATTACACAGGGCAGGTAAGTATAAAATGTTTGTTCTTTTTAACTAAAAAAAACAAGACTTTAGTTTTTCTTTAATCCCTCCTATCCTTTACAGCCAAGAGAGAAGCTGTTTCTACTGTTTGATCTGCAACTGTCATGGTGATGCAAATGTGATAAATTATGACATCAGCTATTCGATGCTTTGGCAGTTTGGTTGAGGACACAAGCAAATGTGACAGTTAGTATTCCTGGCATTCCAGGAATGTAAATGGTTTTTGAAACTGTTAAGTCTGATTCATGATTTACTGCTGTTCAGGGGCTCTGGGCAGCCTCCAGCAAGGGGAAACCAGAGCAATGCTGGAGGCAATTTCCAGCACACACTAATTTTGATAGTATAATTATTAATGTGGAATGTTCCTTGCTAAAGAACATTATTTTTTACCAAGTTGTTATGGGTAAAGCTCTGCTTTAACTGTCTAGTGAATAGCACATTTCTGGTACACAACTAAGCAGTATAAGGCAAAAGTACAAAATGTACAAAAATTTTCTTTTTATAACACAGGAAGAAGGACTTCTACTCATTCCATACCACTTCATTTGCATATCAACCATATGTAAAATGAAATAAATAGCATCAAACAATAATACAAATAGAACATGTCTTTTCTTTCTGTCCAATGCCAAGCTGTAGAAAAAGCTATTTAGTGATGCATTTCTATCACTTCAACATGAACTCAGCACTTTGTTCCATTCTTCATGAAAGGACTTTACAGACGTCACACTCCCACACTGAAGGTACACAAAATACAAGAACTAGTGGGTGCTTGCTCAAAATCCATATTTTAAAATCAGATATAAAAAAGACTTCTATTTTTAAATTGTATGACCCATAAAAGAGTTTTTCCATTCACAGGTAAAGCAGAACTCCAGTTAGCATAAATAAACAAAAGGAGCTCTCTCTGCAATACTTACATCCTCTCCAGGACTGTCTCCCAAAGACTCACTTTTTTAAATTTGATAAAAACTTTAGAGAATTCCAGCCTTAGGCCTCATGTACACTGCTGCTGATAAAGGAATATTTAGGAGCATGTGGACGTTTTTTTCAGCAGCCCCTGAATTTTCCTCTATGTTATCTTATCTATCCATGTACACTGAGTTTTTTTATAGTCGTTTAGAGGCAGTTGCATTTAGAGGCATTTTCTTGAAAGCAAAAAAATGCGTTCAGGACATAAGTTCATAGGCATTTGAAGCGCCAAATGCTTCTAGCAGCTTGCAAACGTGTCTAAACGCAGTAGAATAGGAGTTTATAGGCGTTTTCATTTATAGGCATTTGTAATAAGAAGACATTGCTGAGCATTTGCAATAGGGAAAAACATAGGAAGGAGAGAGAGAGAGAGAAAGGGAGAGGGAGAGAGAAGGAGAGGGAGAGGGAAGGAGAGGAAGAGAAAGGGAGATGGAGAGGGAGAAAGAGAGAGGGAGAGAGATGGAGAAGGAGAGGGAGAGAGAGGGAGAAGGAGAGGGAGAGAGATGGAGGGAGGGAGAGAGATGGAGAAGGAGAGGGAGAGAGAGGGAGAAGGAGAGGGAGAGAGATGGAGGGAGGGAGAGAGATGGAGAAGGAGAGGGAGAGAGATGGAGGGAGAGAGAGGGAGAGGGAGAGAGAAGGATAGGGAGAGAGAGGGAGAAAGAGAGAGGGAGAGAGATGGAGGGAGAGAGAGAGAGGGAGAGAGGGAGAGAGGGAGGGAGAGGAGAGGGAGAGAGAGGGAGAGAGAGAGAGATGGAGAGAGAGAGAGAGAGAGAGAGAGAGAGAGAGAGAGAGAGAGAGAGAGAGAGAATGAGAGGGAGAGAGAGGGAGAAAGAGAGGGAGAGAGATGGAGGTAGAGAGAGGGGGGAGGGGGAGAGGGAGAGAGGTGGAGAAAGAGGGAGGGAGAGGGACAGATGAAGGGAGAGGGAGAGAGAGAGAGAGAGAGAGAGAGAGGGAGGGAGAGGGAGAGAGAGGGAGAAAGAGAGGGAGAGAGATGGAGGGAGAGAGAGGGGGGAGGGGGAGAGGGAGAGAGGTGGAGAAAGAGGGAGGGAGAGGTACAGATGAAGGGAGAGGGGGAGAGAGAGAGGGGGAGAGAGATTGAGGGAGAGAGAGAGAGGGAGGAAGAGAGAGGGAGAGAGAGAGGGGGAGAGGGAGAGAGGGGGGGAGAAAGAGAGGGGAGAAAGGCAGGCGGCTTTGTTTACATTAGCCGCCTGCCTTTCTTCCAGTGTAACGGACGATCGCGAGTCCGCCGGGCACACGTGCAGGGGGGGGTCCGTGACCTTGCGGGAGCGTGCCTCCGGTGGCGCGCGCTCGCTCCCTAGAGCCTCACAGGCTAGCGATGTAGCCCTACGTCGCTTTGCCTGTGAGGGGCTGACCGCCACAGTAAATAGTCATGCGGCGGTCGGCAAGCAGTTAAGGGCACATTGCACAAGCATAAAAGTAATTTATGGAAAAGAAAACATTTTGGAAATACTTGATTTTTCTGTGCTTTTACCTGGATTTTTTAAACTGTCTCTTTAACCACCTTCTTAACAAGCCTTTTCTGACACTTCGCTCCTACATGTAAAATTCGATTTTTTTGCTAGAAAATTACTTAGAACCCCCAAACATTATATATTTTTTATTTAACCCAGACCCTATAGAATAAAATGGTGTGTGTTGCAATTTTTATGTCACACGGTATTTGTGCAGCGGTTTTTCAAACGCCAAAAAAAAAACACATTTATGATTTAAAAAACAAAACAGTAAAGTTAGGCTGATTTATTTGTATAATGTGAAAGATGATATTACACCGAGTAATTAGATACCTAACATGTCATACTTTAAAACTGCGTCGCCCCATGGAATGGCAGGAAACAACGGTGCTTAGAATTCTCCATAGGTTACCAAATTAGAGTGGCACAGGAGGTCTGGTGCTAGAATTATTGCTCTCGCCCTGATGTTCACGACAATACCTCACATGTGTGGCGTGATCACTGCTTACATATGCGTGCGGGAGTAGCGTATGCGTTCGCATTTGAGCGTAAGCACTGTGAGACAGGGGAGCTTTACATTTTTTTTATTATTATTATTTCTTTATTTTATAATATTTTTTTTTTTCGTACAAACTTAATTGCTATCACAAGGGATGAACAACATCCCTTGTGACAGCACGGGCCATGGCAGGTCCTCTTTATAGAGAGATTTGGTGTCTATCTCTCCTCTGGCCCCCCATGCAGACGATCAGTCTGAGATCGGTCTGATCGGCTGCTTCTCTGGCCACTGGTAGCCAGGTAAACAAAAGGGCGGAACCGGAAGTGATAAATACTCATCACTCTCAGGTTCCAGGATTACATAGAGAGGAGAACGAAGTCAGTTCCTCTCTCTCTGTACCAGGCAGCCATCGCCAAAGGCCACATCGCTCCTGGCCTCCCCAATTGGACCGGAGAGCCCGGGAGAGTTGGCGGCGGTGCGAGGGGGGTGAGACCCCCTTCCGCCACCCGCAGAAGTGATCAAGTGGCTAATTAGCCACTAAGATCACTTCTGCCTGAATAGGAATAGCTGGCTGCAAACAATGATACCGGGATGATGCCTGTAGGTGCAGGCATCATCCCGGTATAACCACTGAAACCCAAGGACGGACGGGTTCTTCCTTGGGTGGGAAGTGCTTAAAGATATTGGATATAAGGCCACAATATATTATGATAGTTGTCATTTCAGTATACAGATTCTAAATAAGCAATATGTCCGCCTCTATGGTTAGTACATTTACCAAAAGCTCTACAGGTTACTAAGTATTACTAAGTATCTCTCTCCCCAATGTCCCATGTGACTTTTATCTTCGGAGATGCATGACAAATAGAGGAACTAGTCATTTTTCATTTAATGAGTTGGTACTTTTTCTATGCTGGTCTCCACCAAGCCACCTGTCTACAAGCTAATATTAAGGCATGGGAACAAGTATTAGACACTCACAAAGCAGTGACAACTCATTCACAGGTTAATATACACTTGACCGTAGTTCTCTGTGGTATCATCTTTGTACACAGAGGTGCAAGAAAATGCCTGTTAATCATGGAGCAGTTTTGAAACACGGGCAAATCACAAAAGAATTAATTAATAACAATTGATAGATGACCTTAAACACAGTTCATTGTGTATAATTAAATGTTAATTACATGCATGAGAAGTACAAAATAAACATAGCACAATGAGACAGATGAAGCATGACAGAGCTCAAAAAAGAGCTGGCTGGCCGCAGTCAGTCCTTTAGAAGGGAGCTTCTATGCATAATGCCAACTATAGCACTCCATAAGGTCTATTATAAAAAGGCTCCAGGTAACCCCTACTGGTAGTCCATATGTTTTTGTGTCAACATGCAAAGGAGATCATCAAATAACAATGCAGTTTAGTCTCTAATTGATAAACTTTATAGCTGAAGACAAACAATAGAATACAGAATACATATATAGTTTATTTTACTTACCAAAAGATTTGTATATCTGCCCAGTCCGTCCTGATATTTACACAGCCCTGGAGACCTGACATTTCTCTGTTGCAATTATTCAAAAAGTAAAAGTCGCCTCCCTGGCCCCATCCTAGTTCGCCCAGGGCGGCACATGATGGGGGGTTGGCACTGAGGCCAAAGTGTACATAATGTCCTCAGTGCATGTACAGCCCTGTATATGTTTAGCTTCTGGGCTGCACAGTGATATGGTGCTATTGATCACAACAATGGCATCCAACCTTGGCGCGCGTTCACCCTTTTACGTGTACTTCTCTCTGGATTGACTTATAGTGCTGCCCCTCCCACCTAGACTTCTGTACAAGGAATTGCAAGAAACCATAACCAAGTCAAATTTGAGTACTTACAATAGGCGCATTTAAAAATACATTTCATTGCTTTTTAATAGCAGTAGTAGAGTATTGTACCACCTTAACCTTTAATTAATTTAGAAAGTATAATGTTTAAAGTGATAAAGAGTATTAAGAGTCTAAAGTGATACTAAAGTGTCTTTTTTTTCGTTAAAAATAAAATTTTTCATTATACTTACCTGCTTTGTGTAATGGTGTTGCATAGAGCAGCCCAGATCCTTCTCTTCGGGGGTCCCTCTTCACTGCTCCTGGCCCCTCCCTCCTGTTGAGTGCCCCCACAGCAAGTAGCTTGCTATGGGGGCACCCGAGCCAAGCCACAGCTCCGCATGTCCATTCAGATACGGAGCCGCATCCTGGCCCGCCCCCTTTCTCTCCTCTTTGGTTTACTGACTTTGACTGACAGCAGCGGGAGCCAATGGCTGTCTCAGGCAATGAGGAGGAGAGTCCAAGGCAGCTGAGACACTCCTGCAACATGGCTGCACCTAGAGGGACCTCGAGTAAGTATTACAGGGGCTGCTGCACATAGAAGGCTTTTCATCTTAATGCATAGAATGCATTAAGATATAAAACCTTCTGCCTTTACAACCACTTTAAGGGCTCATGCACACAGGACGTTTAAAAAATGCCAGTGCTGCTGTCAAGAAAATGCAGCATTAAAAATTAACAGCATTTATTTATGAGTGTTTTTCCGCGTTAGCATTTTTACAAAGAAAAAAAACACTCCCCAAAATGTAAAACAGCCTAAAAACGCCAAACGTGGCTAAACGCGGCTAAATGTTACAGCATTTAGCCGTGTCTAGCTGTGTTTTTTGGCATTTTGCATTTTAAAAGCCAAACAGCCTCTGCTCCAGGATGCACAGAAAGTCTTTTTTTTTTTTTTTTTTACTGCCCCTAAATCCCTAACTGCTTATCCCTCGAAACTCCAATGAAGGTTTATGTGTGCATGGACACATAGGCCACATGGATGAGAGCTCAGAGACAGTAAAAAAAAAAAAAAAACACCAGGCATCCCTAAAAGCAGTTGAAAAAAACATCCTGTGTGCATGAGCCCTAAGTGATACCATTTACCGACTCGCTTAAAGCAGAGTTCCACCCAAAAGTGGAACTTACAATGATCTGCTTCCTACCCCCCCCCCCTCCGGTGACACATTTGGCACCTTTCAGGGGGGAGGGAGGAACGGGTACCTGTTTTAGAGATGTACCCTTCCCCACTTCCCGGAACATCCCTCAGAAGTTCGGCCCCCTTCCTCCTTCCCCTGGGCCAATTAGAAAGCGCATGGCAGTGGCAGCACCTGACAGCCAATCGGAAAATAGGCTGGGGTGCCGACATCGTGGGCTCGCTGCACAGGTGCGTGTCTATTAATTAAAAGTCAGCAGCTACAATATTTGTAATTTTTTTTTCCCCAGGCGGAACTCCTCTTTAAATTAAATAATACATTAGATCACAAAATATTATAAGCCTAAAGAAAGGATATAAAGAATACCGAAAGTTTGCATTTGTAATAGCATAAATCTGAAGTTTAGCTAAAAAAATCTATAGCCTAAGTTATGTTACTTACCATTAATAAAGTATGTCCACTATGAGCAGGCTGCTGGATTCTGTAGAAATCTTCACTGCAGGGCTGCCCTGTCTTCTTCCTGCCGCTGAACTTCTAGTGCTGAATGTATTAATAGCTTCCGTTCACTGGGCTTGGCTGCACTAAAAATAGCCCAATGGGGACACACGCCCTCGTGCAGTGTAATCATTAAAGCGGAGTTCCGGCCGCAAAATCGTTATCTTATTGTACCCTGAAAAAGAATTGGATATTCCCGAAATTTTTTTTTTTTTACTTACCTTGTTTCAGCAGAAAATATACTCGCCTTTCCTTCCACTTCCTCCCTGTGCGGCCGCGGCCCACGCCGTCACTTCCTGTCCGGCAATGCGTCCTGGGAGCTCTTACTGATCACTCCCAGGAGGCAATGGGCACTGACGTAGGCGGCCGGCCGCTCCTCTCATCGCGTTATTTCCAAACAGAAAATGACGCGATGAGAGGGGGAGCACAACGCGGATGGCGCCAGCCTATTGCCAGTACTTTCCTTTGTTTGTTGGAGAGAGAGTGGAGTCACAGCCACAGCATAGTACTGGGCATGCGCGAGATTTTGCGCTGCATTGATCGGCCCCCCTCCATCTACAACCAGGAAGCAGGGCATATATGTGCACACTGCGGCTTCGGGTGACCATGGAAAAGATGGTGGCACTCTGCAAAAATTTTATATTGGAAAAAAAAAAACAATTTTATAAAGTAAGATTTTAGTATTGTCAATCTATTATTTACATGTATAAAATCAGATTAGCGGATGTAAGAAGGGCGGTGGATCACTGTTTGGGAGGTATTTAAAAAAAAAAACGAATCTGTGGCCGGAACTCCACTTTAAAATACCTTTTCTCAGTGGAGGAGAGGGCAAGAGGGGGTGTATCCTCGTTGGATCATTTTTATTGCAGCTGAGCTCAGAGACCTGAAGCTATTAACCCCACACAGTGACAGAAATTCAGCAGCAGGAAGAGGACAGGGCAAGCCTGCAGTAATGGTTTCTACCGAATTCAACAGCCTGTACATCTTAACATAACACACTTCATTAAAGGTAATTAACTACTTCTGGACTGGAAAGATTTTACCCTCTTAATGACCAGGCCATTTTTTGCGATACAGCACCACTTTTGGTGGTATTTGATCATCTCTACGGTTTTTATTTTTTGCACTAAAAAAACAAAAAAAGAGCAACAATTCTGAAAAAACAAACAAACAATATTTTTTACTTTCTGCTATAAAACACAGCCAATAAAAAAACATTTATAAATCTATTTTTTTTTCATAATTTTAGGCCAATATGTATTCTGCCCCATATTTTTGTTTAAAAAAAATCCCAATAAGTGGATATTGATTGGTTTGCGCAAAACGTATTGCGTCTACATACTAGTGGATATATTTATGTCATTTTTATTTATTTTTTTTTACTAATGGTGGCGGTCAGGGATTTTGTGCGGGACTGCGACATTGTGGCAGACAGATCCCAAACCTAACTGACACTTTTGAGGGGACCAGTGACATTACTACAGTAATCAGTGCTAAGCATATGCACTGTTACTGTACTAATGACAGTGGCAGGGAAGGGTTTAACACCAGGGGCAATCAAAGGGTTAAGTATGTCCCTAGGGGATGCTTTCTTACTGTGTGGGGGTTGGACTCACTTGATGAACATAGAAATCTGTGTTCCTGAATCCCTGTGTTCATCTGTGACAGTACGCCGGTCTGCCTTGTTTACACAGGCAGGCCGCCGTTCTGTTTCTCTGGGAAGTGATTGCATGTGGCTCCCTCACTGATTGGCTCCCCTATGGCCCCCACTGGCTATTGCAGAAAACGACGTACGGGTACATCGCACCATGCAATAAAGCTGTCCTGCCACAGTTTATGTGCGGCAGCTGGTCAGCAAGTGGTTAATGCAACTAAAACAGTAGAGAAAAAGTGTTTTTTAACCACTTCACTACAGGGCACTTTTATCCCCTTCCTACCCAGGCCAATTTTCAGCTGTAAGCATTGTCAAACTTTGAATGACAATTGTGCGGCCATGCAAAACCGTACCCATAAGAAGTTTTTAATATTATTTTCACACAAATAGAACTTTCTTTTGGTGGTATTTAACCACTTCCCGCAAACCGATGTACCTGTATATTGGCTTGAAGAAGTGGTTGTACTGTGGTGATGCCTGCAGCTAGAGGCATCCCCTGGTACTGTTTTTTAGAGCTGGCGGCCGGCTTTCTATTGATAACAACCAATGCGGCTCAGCAGCTAATTGGTCTCTATCACAGGGAGCGGGAGGGGACGTCCCCCCTCCCGCCGCCTTCCGCCGCTCTGCCTGGGTCTCCCGTCCACCGGCTGGTCAGAGTCCCAAACTAAGCCGAATTCTGATTAGATTGGGTCTCCGATGAAGTAACCCAAAAGCGACATCACAATGTCACTTCCAGTTTACTCGGCTGCCAATGGCGCTAATTTAAAAAAAAAAGTCAAAATTCAAAAATGCAGATACGTTTTGAATACTTTTAAGTCCAAAGGAGGGATTTGTGGTCTTTTAGACACCAGATCCCTCCATAAAGAATATCTGTCACTGCCTAATACTGTCACAAGAGATGTTTACATTGCTTGTGACTGCAATAAAAGGAATCAGATTTTTTTTATTAAAAGGAACAGTGAAAAAATTATAAAATAGTTTAGTTTGTTCGCGCACCAAAGAAAACGCATATTTTATTACACATATTCGGTATATGTCATGTTGATTATATAATATTTATAATATTGAAGTTTATCTTCACATCACTAGCAACAGATTATATTAATTTTATTATCTTTATTTTTATTATATTGATTTCTCAGCACTTCAACAAAACATTTGCATACGTAAGTCATGCCCACCAATAAACGGTGTTCAAATCACACAAGTGAGCACCTCCTCTGTAACTCCAAACTGGTAACCGTTAAAATTTTTTAAAGCGTTGCCTATGGGGATTTTTAAGTACCGTAGTTTGTCGCCATTGCACGAGTGTGCGCAATTCTAAACTGTAACATGTTAGGCATCTATTTACTTGGCGTGACATCATCTTTCACAATAAGCAAAAAAATTGGGCAAACTTTACTGTTTAGTTTTTTTAAAATTCAGTGAAGTATATTTTTTTCCCAAAAAATAAAATTGCATTTGAAAGACTGCTGCGCAAATACGTGTGACATAAAATATTGCAACAACCGCCATTTTATTCTTCAGAGTCTTTGCTGAAAAAATATATATAATGTTTGAGGGTTCTAAGTAATTTTCTAGCAAAAAATACTGATTTTTAATTTCTAAACAACATGTGTCAGAAATAAGCTTGGTCCTTAAAGTGGAGTTCCACCCATTTTAGTGACTTTAGATCTATGTAATCCCCTTTAAAACGACTTTTACCAATGGAAAGTTTTTTTTTTTTTTTTTTTTTGTTGCTAGTAAATACCTGATTTTCTGCTTTATTTATCCTCTTCTCACTTCCGGGTCCGGTCGGCGATTATGTCATTCGGCGATTCGCAGTGTGTGCTGGGATGTATTTCAGGGCATGAAATCTCGCAGTATTACACAGGAGATGAGCTGTACTGCGTGCTCTGCCCCGCCTCTTCTCAGTGAGCTGTATGTATGTATTGTATTGAGGCTGTGCTCCGCCCCGCCTCCTCTCAGTGAGCGTGGACTGAAAGCATTATATCCTCACTGAGCTCACTGAGAGGAGGCGGGGCGGAGGCGGGGCGGAGCACGGCCTCAATACAATACATACATACAGCTCACTGAGAGGAGGAGGCGGAGCGGAGGCGGGACAGAGCACGCAGTACAGCTCATCTCCTGTGTAATACTGCGAGATTTCATGCCCTGAAATACATCCCAGCACACACTGCGAATCGCCGAATGACGTAATCGCCGACCGGACCGGAAGTGAGAAGAGGATAAATAAAGGAGAAAATAAGGTATTTACTAGCAACAAAAAAAAAAAACTTTCCATTGGTAAAAGTCGTTTTAAAGGGGATTACATACATCTATGTAATCCAATTTATTAAAAATGGGTGGAACTCCACTTTAAGTTGCCAATTTACGATTGGGGTTTTTATTGGTCGATAAATAAACATAAAAAGCCCAAAAAATGTGAAAAAAAAACATGTTTTTTTTAGTGTCTGTTATAAAATTTGCAAATAAATAATCTTTTTTCATTAATTTAAGTCAAAATGCATTCTGTTACATTTTCTTGATGAAAATAATCCAAATCAGTGTATATTATTTAGTCTGTAGAAAAGTTATGGAGTACATAAACTATATAACATATATACAGTATATCTGAAAATTGATCAATCCAGATGAACTGACACCCTAATTTTCTTTTTTACATACTGTTACTAGTGCAGTTCAGCGTTATCACATAACTGGTGTGATGGTGATCAGGGACACTGACTGGTGACAGTATGTAAAAAAAAAAAAAAATCATAATAATATTCTTTTTATTGTGTATTACTTTTTTTTTTTTTTTTTTTTTTTTTTTTACACACTGTGACCATACCAATACAGTGTTACCATAGAAGTGAGATTTTTTTTTTTTTTTTTTTTTTTTTTTTACACATTATGATTGCTTATTCCAGTAAATTTCATTGGTATAATCAACCATTTTTACTGAATGAAACACACTCAATGATTAATTGAGTGACTTTTGTTGTGGTTAGCTGTGATTTTCCAAAGCTAATCACATCATGCAGATGGGCTGTGATTGGCCTTGCCTGTTACATGTTGTCACTGTGACCAATCAGAGCTAGCAACACAATTGTATACAATGGATGACATAAAAGGAAGCCGTTCATTATTTACAATTGTCATGGGATCTGCTGTGATTGGCCACAGAGATCACATGATACTGGCAGCAGACCGGTATAGTGATCAGTGTCATGCGACATCTACTCAGAAGGACGAAAGGCCCACCCGGCTATCAATCTGCTATAGGCCAGGCGTGAAGGTGTTAACTAAATATCAGCTTCAAGTTAGCCATAAAATAGTATTTCTTAAACTCCAAACTTTCTGCATTGTTTTTGAACTGTATTCATTGGATTTTCTATCTGCCTGGATATTCGACTTTAGTTAAAGCTAGCTCTATACACAAGAGAATCTCAGCATTCTCAGACAATAAATGACTTTTCTAACCTAGTGGATTATTTTGACAGGTAGACCAATCTTCTGAGGTCTTCTGTTTCAATAGTCTGTACCCTATATCCTGGAATATTGCTGAAACACTGTACATGTACTGAACTCTTTTCTCTAGATAATATATTTTACCATGACTGGTTTAAAAGGCAAATAAAATCCTTATTAACGTCATTATCTTTGATCATTATCAAAAGGTATGAAGTCCTGGTATCAATATAATATTATCATAAATTATACATTTGAAATGATAAGTCAGAGTTTTTTTTTTATATATACATGAATTTTAAATAATTATACAACAGCTTTAGTCTATGGCATTTCCAGCAAATGATGTCTGTAAAATACATCCTGCTCTGTCATAAGAATTTGTCCTTTAAAGTCTGAAATCCCTGGTTTCCTGAATTAAACTAACCCTACCGGTACACTTACATCCATTTAACTCATGTTTACTCTCATCTGGCAGGTTGCCTGAAAGTTTGCGGGTTTTGCACTAGCAAGATCAAATCCTAATTTTATCAGGGAATTCACCCAGGTTTGGCTGTCAATATTTGCTAGTCTGTGTCCATCTGTTACAGTCTGTACCCATCACAGGCAATGCCTATCAATGTTTGTCTGTGTGTTAGCTTGAGTGTATGATAAGGAATAATGGACTCTGCAATACAATACTAAAGATATCAGGATTTACGCTGGAGTTATGTGACCTTTAAAAATGCATTTGGACTTCAGACCTTCACTTGGAAAAGTCAATTTCCCCCATCCCAATCCTACCTGTACAATATCAAAAAGCACACCTGTAAAAAAAAAAAAAAAAATGGAAATAGCTTATTATATAATTAAATATTGGATAAACCACCACATGCTGCCATTTAAGAATGGAGTGAAGCTTCTATCTGCTGCCTCCTGGGATATTGATGACACAGATCTCAAGGAGGCTTTCCGTAGCGTAAGATGAATCATCAGTCATCTGACACTTCATCATCAGAGGCTGCAAAGAAGAGACAGCCAGTTTCTGATGACTAAAGAAAACAAAGATGGCGGCACAGGACATGCAGTGCAACAGCAGTGGGGGAGAAAAGGACAATGCACAATTTGGTGGCCTTGTGAGTAGGTTTTTTTCTGGGTAAAAGATCATCAAAGGCATCAAAGGTAAGTGGCACATTGGGAAATCATTAATTGGGAATGGGTGAAATTCCTCCTCCTCTCTGTATTAATTACAAATCATCAAATCTTTTTTTCAGCTGTCAAAAGTACCAGTAATCTGCCTGCATTCTGTAGTCCACTGAACAGATACAACTGAGGAAATAGGGAAAAGGAAATAGCTTTTATTTTTTAAATCATGAAAACAAAGATGGTGGCACGGGACAGGACATGCTGTGCAACAGCAATGGGGGAGAAAAGGACAATGCACGATTTAATGGCCTTGAAAGTAGGTTTTTCCTGGGTAAAAGGCCATCAAAAAGCATCAAAGGTAAGTGGCATATCTGGGATTCATTTAATGGGAATGGGTGAAATGCCTCTTCCTCTCTGTATTAATTACGGATCATCAAATCTTTTTTTCAGCTGTCAAAAGTACCAGTAATCTGCCTGCATTCTGTAGTCTACTGAACAGTCACAACTGAGACTACAAGAATAACAGCTCTATCGCTTCGTGTGTGAACACGCTTACTGGAGAGGAGAGCAGAATGAGGACCTCATGTGCTGCTGCTTCATTTTTATCCAATTACAAAATGGGTAGTACTTAGGAAGGCTACAGTACAGTTTGCGGTGGGGCACAGGGAGTTCAAGTTATCAGTGTGCTGCCAGGTAGATGGGTTTGTTTGGATTGCACGATTGGGTTACCACAATCAGAAGTCCTTCGACAGGCAAGATACATGCGTGCTTTGCATCTGTTTATTTCCCTACTGTTTCCAGGAGTTTAAATTTAACCACTTTCAGACCGGAGGATTTGGCTACTCAATGACCAGGCCCTATTTTGCGATTCAAATTTAACGGATAGTTGCGCGGTCTTGCGATGATGTACCCAAACAAAATTGATGTCCTTTTTTTCCCACTAATAGAGCTTTCTTTTGGAGGTATTTGATCACATGTGCGATTTTTATTTTTTGCGCTATTAAAAAAAAAAAAATAGAGCGGCAATTTTGAAAATAAAAACAATATTTTTTCACATTCTTTTATATGAAATTCTCAAAAGAAAAATGTAAAAATCAAAATTTTTTAACATTTTAGGCTAATTTGTTTTCTGCTACATATTTTTGGTATTTTTGGGAGAGCCAGACTGCGTACATCTTTGGCAGCTGGGGGTTAAAGTGGTTAATAAGGCTTCTGATTTTCTTGGCAACCCAAAGATCCCTATCCTTTGCACTAGAGGTGACATTAGCCCATTCATTCTTATAGTACAACAACAAATTACAGATAAAAGCTTTTAAATGAAGTGCAGCCATTTACCAGTTTGCCAGCAATCCAGTGTTGTTAGAGATGATAAGTATTTCAGATTTTCTGAATCAGTAATAATGAGAGCTCCAGTGCAGCACAAATTGGTGGCATTAGTTTCATCGATATTCACAACTGGATTAAAAGCTGCGCAATGAGTTAATAAATTAGGTGCATTAATGTGCATGCATGGATGTTGTAAAAAAAAAGTAGAAAGAGTGGCTTCTGAACTAAAGATGAGATGACGAGCAGATTTTTCATGTCTTGTCAGGGATCTGCCAGTTTATGACCTAAGGATTGTTTGTATAAAGAAATAAATGGGATGGCTGTTTTCTGCTATTACTAAACAAGCATTCTTTTTTCCTGTTCTCTTGCATTGAATGTCACAGCTGCTCATGCAAGGTGATTGCTACACGCCCCTCCCATCAGGTTTTTGTCTGATCCCATCAGTCCAACAATCAGCTCTATCATTATCACAGGGAGGGGTCTTTCCCAAGTAAACCCATGTTCTATGTATGCTTTTATGCTCTCACCAGTGTGACAAGAACCATCCAGCAGGCAAGACTGTGTTATTTCCATTGAGAACCTATAATTACTTTCCAGAAGCAACACTTTAACATGTTTAATATATTAGACAACACATTTGCTTGATAGTAAGAATGACAACTCACACTGAGAAATGTTGATATTGTTTCTCTAGTCTAGATTGTCATCAAAACCTATATACACAAGGATTATTTCAATTGACACCTTCCACAACGTGTCTAATTTGTGTGACATATATAAAAATATACATATTTTTATGCTGTGAATGTACATATCGAGTATCTGATTGGTGGCTAAAGCCTAGTACACACGCAACGATTTTCGGCCGACCGGTCGTCTGTCTTTTGTCCAGAGTGGTGTTTTGTTGGTTGGAATGTGCCTAGACTGCACACAAATTTTCTTGCCCGACAAAATTTTACTTCAGAAGTGATGTTATGTGCTGGTTTGCTTTCTTTGTGTTCTTTCTTCTCTGAGCATGCCCAGACTTGCTCATAAGATTTTTCCCTGTCGAAATCTGTACTGACTGCACGAAATTCGGCCCTGTTTTGACAGAGGACAAAAATTTTATAGCCTGCACACCAGATTTTTTTTGGCAGAAAAGTCGGAGTCGGTTGTCGGAAGCATCATACTAACAAGCCGAAAATCGGCAGATCGGTAGTCAGACGAAAATTCCCTGCCGAATTTCGAAGCGTGTGTACGAGGCTTTAGGTAGCTTTTTTCATACGTTTTTCTTCCAGAGTGAGTTCTTGGTACAGGCGGTCCTCGAGTTACAAACATCTGACTTACAAACGACTCCTACTTACAAACAGAGGGAGACAACAGGAAAGGAGAAGAAATCTACCAATAGGAAAGGAAATTCACTCCTGTAAGAGTTCTCACGGAAAAAAGTTTTTTATACTGAAGCTTTATCACCAATCCTTGCTGTAACGGATCAACCCACACCCGACTGGGTACCTCCGTTGAAGGATGCTCCTAGTGCTTCCTGAGGGCTCCAAGCACTCCACCAGACACCATAATCACCTCAGACCCCACGGACCGCTGCAGTTTGGTTGGGGTCTCGCCGTCTCCTACCCACCCTGGACCTACGACAAGGCTCCAGGTTCCAGTGGGTGAACCTCTCTTTCCCCAGAGAGTGCAGCAGGAACAGGAACAAGCTCTTACAAGAGCTTAGAGGTTATCCAAGGGAGTATGAAGAGCATAGCAACCCCTTTGTAGCCAATTCCCCCAATTAGAGACAGGACTCTAGATTGAGGGTGAAGAACAACTTAAACTGTTTATTCAAACACATGCACAAAGAGATATACACTGTGGGACAACCCCCCCCCCCCAACCCCCCCCCCCCCCCCCTTAGCAGCCAATCCATATATACAGCTTCAAGAAAAAGTATGTGAACCCTTTGGAATAATATAGATTTCTGCACAAATTGGTCATAAAATTAGATCTGATCATCATCTAAGTCACAACAATAGACAATCACAGTCTGCTTAAACGAATAACACACATAGAATGAAATGTTGCCATGTTTTTATTGAACACACCATGTAAACATTCACAGTGCAGGTGGAAAAAGTATGTGAACCCTTGGATTTAATAACTGGTTGAACCTCCTTTGGCAGCAATAACTTCAACTAAAGGTTTCCTGTAGTTGCAGATCAGACGTGCACAACAGTCAGGAGTAATTCGTAATTCTTGACCAATCCTCTTTACAGAACTGCTTTCTTGAGGTCATGCCACAGCATCTCAATCGGGTTGAGGTCAGGACTCTGACTGGGCCACTTCAGAAGGCGTATTTTCTTCTGTTTAAGCCATTCTGTTGTTGATTTACTTCTATGCTTTGGGTCATTGTCATGTTGAAACACCCATCTTCTGTTGAGCTTCAGCTGGTAGACAGATGGCCTTAAGTTCTCCTGCAAAATGTCTTGATAAACTTGGCAATTCATTTTTCCTTCGATGATAGCAATCCGTCCAGGCCCTGATGCAGCAAAGCAGCCCCAAACCATGATGCCCCCACCACCATACTTCACAGTTGGGATGAGGTTTTGATATTGGTGTGTTGTGCCTCTTTTTCGCCACACATAGTGTTGTGTGTTTCTTCCAAACAACTCAATTTTGGTTTCATCTGTCCACTGAATATTTTGCCAGTACTGCTGTGGAACATCCAGGTGCTCTTGTGCAAACTGTAAACACGCAGCAATGTTTTGTTTGGACAGCAGTGGCTTCCTCTGTGGTATCCTCACATGAAATCCATTCTTGTTTAGTGTTTTACGTATTGTAGATTCGCTAACAGGGATGTTAGCATTTGCCAGTGACTTTTGTAAGTATTTAGCTGACACTCTAGGATTCTTCCTCACCTCATTGAGCAGTCTGTACTGTGCTCTTTGTAATGTTCTGGTACCTTTGGTACCCTAATTCCACTTTTCCTAAGTGTATGCGCCCCACCATTCTCTTTTGGTAAGGTGCGCATACACCTTTAAGACCGATGCTGTCATCACTGAGCGCCGCTGGAGCGGCTATTTCAACCTCCGGCGGTCTCACTCACATGTTCGTTCAACGCCGCATAATCTGCCTTGAAGCTCTCATGCTTGCAAGCATACCTCGCTATCGGAACCACGCTGCTGATCCCTGTATCCCGTTACCGGATCATCCACTCTTGCCGAACCTCTCCTTTACTACATTGCTACTAGTGATAAGTACCCCACAGGGGAAACCTCTATAACCTTCATACTAAAGCTTACACTATCTAGCTCTGCATACTAAGGACTATTACTACATCTGCACTAACTAAGATTGCTAGCTCTTGAGCCTAATACCATCTGCTCTTGCACTGGGTTGGTCTATCCTGTATGTTCACCTGCTACTCTATCATCTGCTACCATACATGATTGCTAAACCTATCTGCATCCCATCTGCTACTATCTTACTTTCAAGAACATTCCTTTCAAGTGTCTATCATCTACCATCTCTACCCAACCTGTCTCTTCAGCCTATCATCACTATATTACTATACATATAAGTCACTCTAGGAACATCTTATTGAGTGTGTGTATTTACTTGCTGAATTGAGACTATCCACACATGATGAGTCTTGGGAGTTGGGATTGGTGTCTCAGCGTTTCTCTACATGACTACTGAAGTGGAATATTTCTGCAGCTGTAAATCCACATTATACATAAAACGCAGGAGCATTACACTCTTGCAGTCATCTTTACAGGACGGCCATTCCTAGGGAGAGTAGCAGCAGTGCTGAACTTTCTCCATATATAGACAATTTGTCTTACCCTGGACTTATGGACAGCAAGGCTTTTGGAGATACTTTTATAACTCTTTCCAGCTTTATGCAAGTCAACAATTCTTAATTGTAGGTCTTCTGAGAGCTCTTTTGTGCAAGGCATCATTCACATCAGGCAATGCTTCTTGTGAAAAGCAAACTCAGAACTGGTGTGTGTTTGTTATAGGGCAGGGCAGCTGTAACCAACACCTCCAATCTCATCTCATTGATTGGACTCCAGTTGGCTGATATCTCACTCCAATTAGCTCTTGGAGATGTCATTAGTCTAGGGGTTCACATACTTTTTCCACCTGCAATGTGAATGTTTACATGGTGTGTTCAATAAAAACATGGCAACATTTCATTCTTTGTATGTTATTAGTTTAAGCAGACTGTGATTGTCTATTGTTGTGACAACTGAAGATGATCAGGTCACATTTTATGACCAATTTGTGCAGAAATCCATATCATTCCAAAGGGTTCACATACTTTTTCTTGCAGCTGTACTTATACATCCCATAATAAGTTTATCTTAAGGCAGACAGAAACAATAGACCAGTGGAATACAGGCACTTACTAATAACAAATTCCACCCCATCTCACTATCTAGCAAGGGTCTATGAGACACTCCTGCAATATTCTAGCAATTTGAAAAGTCAAACGATTCATCTTCATACATTTCCTGAGACATATTGCTGACAAATATTATTGTCCCATCTGAAGCCATCCAAACCATTCTCTCAGAGTCCCCCGAGTATCTGTCCCTCACTCCCAGTGACGATGAACACCATCACACTTGCTTCCTCAACAACCCAAAATTTTCAAAATCCAATATGTCATAGGTACAGAAAGTGAGGTGGCATCTTCTGAACAGGGGCACAGACAGCAAAGCAAATGATACATGGGTGTTAACCCTTCCCTATGTTATCCAAAAAACTTAAAAATTACTATTTTGGCTGGAGTTACACTTAAAAAATGTACCTGTTTCGACTTACAAACAAATTCAACTTAAGAAAAAAACCTTCAGACCCTATCTTGTTTGTAACCTGGGGACCGCCTGTAATACAGTAGTATTGCAGCGTCACTTATCTCTTTAGAGATACACACAATTCAGACATAAAATTTGTCCTAAAGAAAAGCTACCTGAGGAAATGCACCCTTTTCATACAGGTTTTTGTATAGTGCCTGTTACATGGCCAGTGCGATCCTTTGTAATAACCAGACCACTACGCCAACCATTTTTATAAAATAACAGCACCAGGAGAGCTGGACACAACACTTGTTTGAATTAACTAGTATGTAATGCTTACATCTTTTAAATATCCCTGTGTGTACATCAAAAGGCTGTAGAATTCAACTAGATGTAAAGTACCAAAATTGTTCTAATTTATTTTTTCCTTATTCGATGGATGACGTAATGCCCTCAACCTATCAATACCATGCCATTATTTTGGTACAAGTAACTCTTGTCTACTATATACGTTTTAGAACCAGGGGTTACAGTTATCACATCTATAACCAGCCTGTATTAAATTGGGGTAAATCAGACTCCTGTAATTTAGAGTATCTAAAACCATTTTTTGGATAGAATAGGGAAGCGCTAGAACCATAATTACATTTTGAGTGAAGTCTGGGGTTCCAATTTGGAAATTGGCCCTTTCTATGAGGTTTATTTACTAAAGGCAAATAGACTGTTCATGTTGCAAGGGAAGTTGCACTTTGTAAGGGCATTTTCCCCAGAGCTTACTGAATGATGTGAAGCTCTGCTAGCATTCAATATTCAATCACATGCACACAAAAATGCTGTTTTTATATGTTCCTTGCACAAGATTGAGTATTTTTTGCAAAGTAAAATGTCCCTACATCCACTAAGCTTTAGGGAAAATTCACGTGCAAAGTGCACTTCCCTTGAAAAGTGAACAGCCTATGTTCTTTTAGTAAATTATCTCCTATATGTCTTGGTGATCTTTGCTGATAGGTCTAAAAGAGAAGGAAAATCAAAAAAATGTGTTACTAGAACGTTAATAAAAGGAAACCCTAAAACGAGGATTCCCCTTACCTTGAAGAGAACTAATTGGAATGCATGTTGTGTTCATATGAAAAGCAAAGAAGGAAATTCCTCCCAAAAAAAAAACATATGGCAAAATAAAACCAGGCAATGGTTTTAATCATTCCCTACTCTATCCAAAACAAACTAAATTTATATATACTTTAAGGAATGTTAAATTCACTACAAGACCTCTATGTATAAACAGTTGATGGTGTTTGAATCCATACCCATCATGACATATAGTGCTATGAGGTCACCACCTGGCTTTTCTTGAAGCCATACCGTCTCAATCTCAATATTTGCAGATGATACAAAGTTAAGCAGGGCAATAACATCTGCGCAGGATGTGGAACCTTACAAGAAGACCTAAATAAAATAAATGGTTGAGCAACTACATTGCAAATGAGGTTTAATGTTGAAAAATGCATTTGGGTGCTAAAAATTTGAATGCAAGTTACTCGCTAGGGGGAGAACCTCTGAGGGAATCTAGAAAGGAAAAGGACCTGGGGCTCCTAGTAGATGACAGGCTCAGAAATGGCATGCAATGCTAAGCTGCTGCAAGAAAAGCCAACAGAATATAAGATTGGGTCTTGTATACATTTTAAGGGGAACTCCATGCCATAATAAAAAAAGAATGCCGTGGGGCTCCCCACAAAATCCATACCAGGCCCTTTGGGTCAGGGAACTCCACGCCAGTTTTTTTTTTTTTTAAACAGCGTGGGGTCCCCCAAAAACTCAAACCAGACCCTTATCCGAGCATGCAGTCTGGAAGGCCAGGAAATGTGCCCCCCAAAGCACCTTGTCCCCATGTTGATTGGGACAAGGACCTCTTCCCGACAACCCTGGGCTGTGGTTGTGGGGGTCTGGGGATGGGGGGCATATCAGAATCTTGAAACCCCCAATAACAAGGGGGCCCCTAGATCCCAACCCACCTCTACATTGTACCTGTGCCCAGTGTAAAAACTAGGAAACAGTTTTTGACAATTCCTTTATTCAAAAGAAAAAAATAAATAAAATATAGTGTCCCTCGTTGTAAATCCATCGTCAATCATGATGCCCATCAGACCCGAAAAAATAGAAAAAATTTAAAAACGCTTTGCCTCCTAATAGGCTATCCGCTGTATGCCCACTCTTCGGCTTTGACAGTTCTTTGATAGGCAAGGGCCGGGACCACCTGGCTACCTCACCCAGTGGAACTGCCCCTTCTGATGTAGGTATGGATGCCTAGAATGAGTAAATTTGGAGGATAAGAGTATTTAGCATCAACATATATATGAAAAAGTGGAGAGGAAAAAGGAGTGGGGCATGTATCATACCCGTTGTATGCGAGTATTTATCGTGGCTAGAGGTCAACAGAGTAAGGTGGGGGTGTCCATCCAGTATATGGAATATTCCAAAAATGGAAGTCTAGTGTATGAACAAAAGAGGGTGGAAAAATGTCTTACTCATCATAAAATTGTATGATAGTTAAGTAAGGTAAAGCCATAACAGGCAAAAGGGGTACCCAGCACCATGTACTTAGAGATTAAAAAGAACTCACCACACCAAAACTGTGTGTCCAGAATGTGAAACATATAGCATAGAAAGGATGTGTGAGATACACAGAAAGAAACGTTGAAATGAAGAAAAATAAGTCTCTGTTGGTTTGTGTGCCCCTAGACCTCATATATAGTTTATAATAATATATAATTCATGCATATCATTGGCAAAAATGGGTTAGTCTCTTTTGTCAGAGTATTATGAAAAAACTTATATGCATGTTTATTAACAATACATTTGTGCCTTGCGGGGTCATAGCCAACAGAGAATATAGAAGTTAGCTAAATTCAAGTTGGAAATAAGTGAGGCATTGGTGTGCTCTATATATTTCTATATCAAAGTAATAAGGTGGGTAAGGCACAGTGGCCACATATGGGAAGAGGGGGAGAAAAGAAAATTACGGAGCAAGAATGAAGTGCAAGAAAAGCCACAGTATTATAACCAAAGTATCAGGGAGAAATCATGAATAGTGAATAAGACATGAAATAACACAGGTATAGTCCTATCACTCAAAACATAGCGGCGTACTCACATGTCGTCTTCTGTGGGAGCTGACAGCCTCTGCACTACTTTGTGGGGGCCAGCCCACAAAGAGAGAGGGAGGACCCCACCAGACTCACCACCCCACCAGACAGGCACCAGCAGCACCAGGCTACACTGCACTACACATCTGGCATCCAGGAAAGGGAGAGGCCCAGGAGTCAGCACCAGGGGACAAGGAGGGGCTCCCACAGCCAAAATGGTCACCGCTGATTCCTATGCCGGACCAACAAAAAATGGCCACCAAACTACACAAACATGGCCGCCGGCCTATACACAATATAGGCCACGACAAAATGGTGGCTCTGCGCAGGTCCACAAGGCTCCAAGGGACCCAGGATAGGCACCAAAATGAAGGGAGGAACCAGGCAGGAGCCCCCACCATGTACAGTCTCCCCCCTTAGCCGATAGCCCAGTGGCATAACCCCCCTGCCCCCACCACCAGTACAGCACCATGCTGCATCCCAAGAAACAGCCCAGACCACCACACTACCCCAGATGGGGGGGGGCTAGATGACCGACAGGGACCACCAGAGTACAAGGGGCTTACAGGAAGGAGGGGAACCCATGGGTCTGACCATCCCAGGGAGGGGCCCACGTCAACCCCCCAGGCGGAGAGGGGGGACAGCTACCCACCATACTGGGAACCAGGGGGCACTGCACTAGACAGAACCTCCCCGCCATTGAAATGATGGGGCTGTCGGCCAGGAGGAACACTGCAACACAGGCCGAGACCCAGTCGTATGCAACCTTCGCAAAGCGTTGCAAGCCAGCCCCCGTCTGGTGGGGCAATGTTGTGGCTGACCTAGCGTGGAGCTGTGGTCTGCACCTGCTCGCTGGCCAGACTGGGGTGACCACTGGATCTAGATTATCCAGCCAGTTGCTCAGTCCAGCAGTTGATTATAGATTTCACAGGAAAAAAACGGGAGAAAAAAAGCTATTTAAAAAAAAAAATAGCCATAACCAATGCTCCCAGCAAAGAACTAGGTCCTTACTTCTGACAAGGCAGAAAAAACTGAGTACCTAGAGCAGGGAGGGGGAGTATACCTCCTGGGACTGCCTATAGGCGTAGTCAAATTATTTTTTCTGCCTAGTGTCCTACTTATGTAAGGGGCAGTATAACCCACTGGTCAAGAATATAAGGAGCTGTGTCTGTCAATGAATGGAAGAGAAACAATAATTCTCCCACTCTACAAAACTGTGGTCCGGCCGCATCCTGAGAATGTCGTCCAGTTCTGGGAACCAGTGGTCAAGAAGGATGAGCTGGAACTGGAGTGAGTCCAGAGAAGGGCAACAAAGCTAATAAAGAGACTGGAGGATCTCAGCTATGGGGAAGGACTACAAGCATTGAACCTATTCTCTCTGGAGAGGAGACGCTTGAGAGTGGATATGATAGCGATGTACAAATACTGTATTGGTGACCTTAGCAAAAGGAAAAAAACTTTTCATTGAAAGGGAGTATAAAAAGACATGGCCATTCATCAGGGAGCGTTGATAGTTTAAAAAAAAAAATATTAAATGTGCACCTTAACGATCACAACATACAGTGATATACAATCTACTACTGACATAAACACATGCACACTCACACACCACAGGTTGAACTGGATGGACTGGAGTCTTTTTTCAACCTTACCAACTATGTAGCTGTCACTTTCACAACAGGACCAAAAACTTTCCCTACTCACCTGGGAATAAACAGACCTTCTTCCATTTTTTTGTCATAGAGATTTTATCTTGTATTATTCTAACACATGCCATTATAATCGTTGCATATTAATGAGATAAGCAAATTATTCTGAAAACTGCTTAAAAAGTGAAATAGAAAAGGAACAACATTCAAAAGGCTTCTACATTCCTAATATTCAGCATGCTACTTGTGGGCAAACCAATCACTTTTAATATTTGATTATATTTATCCCCATTGAATTGTTTAGGCTTTTAATCTCCATGCCAAAACTAGCCTACAAATATGAAGACAATAGGAGTTAAATATACTGTATATATTAAATAATCTGGATTTCCATTTAAATTCATGTATTCATATCACAATATGCAGGAAGTTATATTCTCTGCTGTACTGTATTTTCAAATCTGCCAGTAACGTATGACTTAAATGATGGGAATAATGATTTTAACAATAAATCATTTGAAAAAAGCCTAGGCAAGCCACAGAGTGACTCCCTATCTTTGTGCTTCCCATCACCTCTAAAAAATCCTACCTCATTTTCCTTCAGTCTTACACATTCAAGTACACGTGTTCTACAATTTTCATTACAGCTTTTATAAAGCTTCAAATCATGAAATACATATTTCAGAGAAAGACAGGGATACTAGTTTCATCGGCACATCTGAATAGAAAAGACATACATTTTTTATAAAAAATAGTCAAACTAGAATTTAAAGAAGATCCTTTCATGCTCTTTGCTGATGAAGGGATTGCTGTGGTCATAAGTACAATCACAGCTTATAGAGGTACAACTAGATACTGCTTTGGGCACAGATTGTAATAAAACTTCAAAAAATGTTTCAGGTCACACCCCACTTTAGTTAGCTTTTTTTAGTTACTTTTTTTTTCTTGTTATTATATTGAGATGGACTGACATTTTTTCTTTCCTAATGTGATATCGTGTCTGCTACCTGAGCAGCTGTCTTTGCTATTTTATTCTACCCTATGAACCTTGCATTGGCTTGCCTAGGAAATGCGGATTTAAAAAGTTAGTAATGTTGCTTGAAATAACTATTCTGATTTTTGCTAACAGTCTATACGTTTAGAAGAGCAAAGAAAAGCGACCAACTGTGGAGACAAATCTTATTTCTGCTTTGCTTTATTTTAACAGTGATATTTCTAAGGTTCTAAAAGACCCAGATAACCATTACCAACTGTCCCAGATTTCTTGCTTTTCAGTCTGTTTCTCTCACAATGGGTGTGTCACAGCTGGATCACAACATGGGACTTGCTAGGGGGTGACGGCGCTGGCTAAAACTGAGCTGGCCTGCACATGCTACTTTTTCTAGCAGGAGAAGCAACCAATGGCTGAACCCCAACCCATCGCTCATAGACCTAGAGTATACAGGTAAAGGTAATATTTCACAGATACTGCTGTCTGGTAGTATACTTCCTATATAGAAGCTTCACCAACAATCAAACGATGTTAAAAGAAAAGCAACAGAAAGTGCTTACTGATGAGTGGTAACCAGACAGCAGAATACATCTCAGGTGACAGAGCAGGCCAGGTGACTCCCAGCTCCATATCCAGGTAGAGAAAAATGAGGCTATTAATGTAGAAGGAATAAATCAGGGGAGCAGAGCAGCCCTCCAGAACTATGGAGCTGCCTGCACATAGTGTCTGTCATCTGTGGCTGGATACAGGTTGTTAGGTGTGGGATTTTATGTCCTGGGGAGACCCCAGCCAGTGAATCAAAAAAGCTGAACGGAATGTGGAATTTCTAGGCTACAGCATCTCCGGTAGGGACAAGATATTTTAAAAGCCCACTTATGGATAAAGACATGAGTTGTCCATGGCTTGTCTTACCAATTAAAAGAATGTAAGGAGGCTGCCACTGCTAGCTTCTCCTTCTAAAAATTCTAGATGACTATTGTATTGTTCCAGTGGCTTCAATATTTTTTAGACCCCCAACTTGGACTAATTACACATATCAAGGTTTTAGACTTCGCTCACACTTTCTCATGCTTGTTCCCAGTCAACAACTCAGAAAGTACTGGAGGCAGTAAAAATAAAACTGGTATTTATAGAAAGTCAGCAATGGCAATCCCCATACATCTCTCAGCATAAGGTTTTAAAAAGTCCAACTGGAATACTTTACAGTGTGAAAAAAGTACCTTGAATTTGAGTTATTTTATTCAGTTTTAGAATTATATCTAAGTTATCATTCTTTGTACAGTAGTATGCTAGAGACATGCTTTAGGGGTAATGGAAAATTAATGGAATTATATTGAAGTGGTGAGCCATCGCTAACCACGTTTTATATCTGCAGACTTTGAAAGTGTGATCCTGATCTTGACTTCAAAAAAGGCACACACTGGAGTTGATTTACTAAATACAAATCCACTCTGCACTACACGGGCACTACAAGTGCACTTGGGAGTGCAGTCCTGTAGGGGAAGATCTGAAATGAGGGAAGCTCTGCTGATTTCTATCATCTAATTATGTGCAAGCAAAAATGCTGTTTTTTATTTTCCATGCATGTCCCTTCAGATCTACAGGGACTTCACTTCCAAGTGCACTTGCAGTGCAGAGTGGATTTGCCTTTGGTAAATAAACCCCAATGTATGAAGTCTGAACTCTGAACGTTCTCCCCTCATACTTTTCCAGGCCAATGACTTTGGAGCTTGTAACTTATATAAAAAAAAAAAAGGAAAGATAGCTTGCATTTTTCAACTTGCATATAGGAACTGAATCTCTTGGAGATCTTTCTAAATATAGTGGTGTTTCAACATGTTATGTGGTGGGGTTGACCAGGAAGCATCCGATTTTCATCCTTTCAGTTCTGTTCCGTTTTTTGGAACGGAACAGAACCCTATTTTTGTTCCGTTTAAAAAACGGAACGGATGCAAAATCGGATGTCAGCGGTGTCATCCGCTGACATCCACAATGCCCATAGACATACATTATGTCCGTATCTCATCCGCAAACGGATGGGATGATATGCGGACATACAGAGCGGATGACACAAGTGTCATCCGCTCCGTGAAAAAAAAAAAAAAGTGCCGGAGTGGATCGCAATGCGGTCCGCTCCGTGTGAAAGAGCCCTTAGGTAGGCTGTATGGAGCCCCATGATTTCTTTTGGTGGCCCTGACATCAAGCTGGCTCACACTACTGCACATGCAATGAAATACTGAGCCAACTCGCGTTACATTGCTGTTCAGTTGTATCACTTCTATGCTGGGTGAAGGGCTTGGCTGAGGAGCCCAAAAAGCAGGCTGGGAGATACTGCATCTTTTTTTTATAGATATTTACATTTAAATTTACCAAATGGTAACATCTCCTAACAATTTTTTTTGCACATGACTTTTGCCCCCTATAAAATTCTTCAATCCACCAGTAGTACCAAGAGGGGTGACAGTACTCAGCAGAAAGGACAGTGTCAAACGTTTCTTAAATATTGTATGCCATATGTGTTTGCAGTGTAATTGGTTTTTATCACAGCAAGAGCTGTTGGTTGGCTACTTTAAATAGACTGTACAGACTAAAAGCTGTATCTAGCTAAACAAATACATACATATTTTATTTGCCAATGAGAAAAATACCTTCTTGGATGTGTTTTTTGTCCTTATTATGATAAATCATCCCATAAAAAATTGCACAAAAGAATAATATTATGCCTAATGTGCTTCTCCCCAAGCACAAATGTGGTACATTTGGGGACAACCACCATTCAAACATGTGCGGGTAAATAACAATGCAGAAGCCATCCATATTTGCGCAAGCTCAGCCATGTACAACCCGTCACTTGTACTGATAGCTGTATGCACCACGTGCAGCTCTCTGGGTGTCAGAAAGCATGCCTAAACTTAGCAACACTATGGGGTTACTTTACTAAAGGCAAATAGACTGGGCACTTTGCAAGTATAGTTCCACTCATATTCCCCAGAGTAAATGTGGTAACGCTGTGCTGATTTCCATCATCCAATCATGTGCAAGCAACGTTTTTTGTTTTTTTTTTCTTGCGCCTGATTGGACATTCTTCACAAAGTGTAGCTTCATCACATTCACTAAGCTCTGGGAATTATTAGTGCAACTGGACTTGCAGAGTGCACAGTCCATTTGCTTTTAGTAAATCAACCCCACATGATTTCTTGCAACTGCAGGAACAATCCACATGCCATAAAGGCCTTGGCTCATAAAACCACCCAATATATAATGTTAACATGGAACAAATGTCCCAAAGATGAAAAGCATTAAGATTAGTCAGTAATCTTTGTGGTGACCTTTTGTTTATACAAACCACATTTTTGGTTTTATTCGTTACTTCTCTGCAGTGGGATAAGTTGCATATATGGGGTCAGCTGCATATATTTAAAATTGTCTGTGGAATAGTAGGTAAAAGAGGGGCTCAGACTAAAAGATTAAGTCTAAACTCCTTTATTTAAAACAAGTAGCTACTATACCCTATAATTACGTGTGCGTCTGGAGCTTCACATGTTTCTATGACAAAATGCATCTTGCAATTTAAACATGGGTTTATTGCTTGTACCAAAGTGTTCTTTGAAAAAAAAAAAACACTATGACATATGACCTGGTGTTACAACAGGTAAACTGAATAAACCAGATGCTGAAAAAAATGTTGTCTCACATAAACATAACTGGCTATTAACCACTTAACGACCAGCCACGTAGATCTACGTCGGCTGACTTTGCGTGGTTATACCGGGATGATGCCTCTAGCTAGAGGCATCATCCCAGTACCGTTGTTTAGAGCCGACGGTTGGCTTTCCATCGGTAATGACCGATGCGGCTCGGGAGCCCCTCGATCGTTACCCGGGGGGGCGGGAGGGGACGTCCCCCCCCTCCCGCCGCCTTCCGTGGCTTTGCTCGGGGCTCCCGTCCCACCGGGAGCCCCGAGCACCCAGCAGGCACGTCTGCTGGCTGGATGGAGTCCCAATGAATGCCGGAAATGGCATCGATCGGGTCTCCGATGACGTAACCCGGAGGCGGCGTCCATGACGTCACTTCCGGGTTACTGTGCTGCAAAAGGCGGCAGATTTGAAAAACGGCTGTATGCAAAAATGCCTTTTTCGGCGTTTTGCATACAGGGAAGTGTAGTGGAGGGGTCTAGGGTCTTTTAGACCCTCGATCCCTCCATAAAGTGTACCTGTCACTACATATTGGTGTCACAAGGGATGTTTACATTGCTTGTGACAGCAATAAAAGTGATCAGATTTTTTTTTTTTTAAAAACCTGTAATAAAGTTAAAAAAAAGAAAAAATAAATAGGAAAAAAAAAATTTAGCCGCCCCCGTCACCATTAGCTCGCGAACAAAAAAAAACGTATACGCAAGTCGAGCCGCGAATTAAATCGCTGTTCAAACCACACATGTGAGGTATCGCCGCGATCGCCAGAGCGTGGGCAATAATTAAAAAAAAGAGCTACACTCTAACTCTGAACTGGTAACCGTTAAATAAATTTAAAGCGTCGCAGATTGAGATCTCTATTGACCGTAGTTTGTCGCCATCCCACGGGGGGCGCAATTTTAAACCGTAACATGTTGGGTATCTATTTACTCGGCGTGACATAATCTTTCACAATATACAAAAAAAATGGGCTAACTTTACTGTTTAGTATTTTTTAAATGCAGTGAAATGTGATTTTTCAAATTTTTTCCAAAAAAAATGGTGTTTTAAAGACCGCTGCGCAAATACCGCGTGACAAAAAAATTTGCAATGACTGACATTTTATTCTCCAGAGTCTTTGCTAAAAAAATATATATAATGTTTGGGGGTTCTAAGTAGTTTTCTAGGAAAAAATACTGGTTTTAACTTGTAAACAAAAAGTGTCCGAAATAGGGCTGGGGTAAAGTGGTTAAAGACTAATTAGTATACCAATATAGAAAAGGATAAATAGCAAGTTGATTAACATGATCAAATATATTAAAGTAATAAGAAGATGAACATTTCCTATAATCCTCAACCAAATCCAATATCCAGCATTTGCTCAACAAAAAGTCTTTTTTTTTTCCCCAAAACATATTAACTTGGATGACCTTATGATATGTGCTTCAAACCAAGAAAACACATTACAGCTACACAAAGAACTTCAACAGTTTGAGCCCAGTTCTACCGGTGACCTTGAAAAACTGTTGCTGTCAACACTCGATTGTAAACTCAGCATGCACAGTTCTTCCAATTATTTTTGTCGTTGGGAAGAAATTGTCTGTCAAGTCTATGCTAAAGTGAATCTGACACTTGAAAATAACTAAAGTTACTTTCTTTGTTTTTTGAAAATAAGGTATTGTGCAACTGTCAAATGTCTCCCACACAAAACAGTCTCACATTTATTTGAGGCTAGAAAGAAAATGTATGATACCAGGGACCTTTACTCTTAAGGTGAACTCAAAACTCTTAAATACCAACACTTGTTCCAGATAAGTGACTCAGAAAGTACTAATGCCCCTATTTTATGCTAAAGCCAAGAAACTAGTGTTTTCAAATGGAGAAATCAGCAATGGCAGCCTCCATACTTGCTTACTATGTTCTGCCTTTAAGTGAGGTTAAAGGCTGATGTCAAACAAGTGATCCATTACTTGACCTAATAACCCATTGCATTAATAAGCCGATAACCTAATGCAGCCTAATGGAGGTCAGACATGCAACATTTCCATATTAAAAAATGCCTTAACTCAGGAACAAAAGTTATACTGCATTAATTTTCTATTTTTTAGGCATATTCCCTTTATTTATGATCGGTGTTCCTACCAGTAACACACTTCCTGCCCAAAGACTACAGACTTTCTCTCTCATCTTCTTCAAAACCTTAGGAGGAGATATTATGTAGTCCACAGAACTGGGTGCAATACAAGCTAATAGCCGCACAAGAAATTATCAGCTTACAAGATTTCTAGCAAGTTCAACAGATATTTGTTTTGCATTTATAGAAGAGAAATAACAAAATGTTTACAATGGTTTGGTTATCAAACTAAATGGAGTTGAGAGCTACCTCTGCATGAGCCACTTGGTAATTGGGTTCTCTGTTCTTTTTAATAAACTCATAAAATAACCTCAGCCCCTCTGACACACCTGGTCAAATGAAAATTGCTGCAAGCACTCATAAGAACACAAGTATAGATACCTTAAACTGGGCTGTGAAATAGCACCAGGAAATAGACACAAGACCAATTAGTGGTAAATTGACCCAATGTACTGATACTGGTTAAAATAAATGGTGGTTTGAGCATAAATAAACACCCAGTCCACTAGACAGTATAATCACTATGCCATGGTGACTTAGAATAGAGTTCTGTACCAATAGACTGGAATTAACTTATGATACAGCAAAGTTGGTAATAAACAGTGCAGCTAAACATTAACTGCAATGTGAATAATAATGCTATAACTACTCTAGCGTGCACTCTAGAAAAATTAGTAGGATATGGTGCAATGTCCCCTGAAAGGTACCTCTTAGCATATGCAATAAGTGAAGGTTTCTGTGTAGCAGCTGCAAATGGACAGTCTTTAGTCCTAACTCTTCAGCTGGCTAGTGTTGGGACCCAATTGTACCATTGGTGCACACAAGAATAGCCCCAGTTGAGCCTGCAGGTAGCAATATGGCTACTAGATGACTGTATGGTCAAGTCCTAAAGGGTCTCTAGCAACAGATAGCAAATCCCCACAGTAGTAGGACACCAGTCTTAGCGATACTACAGCTCACCCTCCGGTTACACACAGCAATTAGTCCACTCTTTGCTCTGCACCCAAGTAGATCTGGTTACCAGCACATTTGGACTCTGCACTTCAGATCCTGCTTAGGCTGCTCTTATGCAGCAGTGGTGGTGCACACTGGGCAACTCCCTCGTTAAAGTGCTGTTTGACTCAGTCTACTGAACTCTTCCTACTCAGCAGCTCCATCCTCTTGCTGATATCTGTGTTAACCAATTCAGCAACGTAGGGCAGCAGCCACAGAGAGAATTCTTAGCCAAGCATCTGGCTACAGGAGCAATTAAGAGAAATTCATGACTAGGGTTTACATACACTTTCTGAGACACTCAGTCTATGCTAATAATGTGCTGTCTTTAGATAAGTCGCATTCACCTCTCCTGTACTGTATGCACGTTAATAAATAAAGAATTGGAGGAAAAAAAAAAGATTACAAAATCTCGTGTCAGGAAAAAAAAGCAACTGAACTTGCAAAGCTTTAGTAAATCAACCCCTTTGTCTCCCTATTCTTAGGGATGGCAATAAATAGGTTTGCATATTTTAACAATTAATGAAGTTACCCGATGATGAGTTATAAAGTGATACTAAAGTCTCGTGTTTTTTTGCCTAAAAATAACAAATGTGTTATACTTACCTGCTGTGCAATGGTTTTGCATACAGCAGCCCCGATCCTCCTCTTCTCGGGTCCCTCTTCAGCTCTTCTGGCCCCTCCTGGGCAGCCTAGGCTCTCCTGTAACATCACTGGATAGAGATGGGCTCAGAAAAGTATTAGGGGGGCTGCTGCACACAGAAGGTTTTTTATCTTAATGCACAGAATGCATTATGAAGAAAAGAAAAAAAACTACTGCCTTTACAATCACTTTAATTGGTTCAATGATGTGTAGGATATGGAGTACCTTTTTCTGGATTTAGCTCTGTAACCTTCAAATACTAGATCTCTTATACCAATAACAATGGATAATACTGCAAGCTTCCCCACTTGCCTGAAATTAATAAAAAGTGTCCTGTTCCATCAGTTTCAATGCCCAATCTCTATATTTCCATATTCCATAAAACCTTGGCATTTAATGAAGGAATCAATCTTTTCTCAGAGAGCTAAGATGAATCACAAATCACATTGAGCTTAATATCTATTCATTCATTTAATATAATTAGTATGGGATGGCTATCCTGTATCACTTATATTTTAAATGTCGTTTGCATATTTCATCTGTGGTATAGATGTGCTTTCTTTTTAGCTTTCAAGTTAGCAAAACAAGCCAATAACCAGTTCAAGGCAAAGAAACTTTTAATGCATCAACCACTGAAATAAATATTATGCCTAAAGTGAATGATTGTGTTTCTCCCTTGAAAACCTAATCACTGCATGAAAACCAATGATACATTAACTATAAAGTTTCTCTTAATTATGTTTGCCATATTTACTTGGGAAACAATGTATTGCCCAGGGTGGATTTAATTACAATCAAGTGCAGGGTGATTGAAGTTTTAATAAGAAATCTAGCACTTAAAATGCATTAAACACAAAATTATCATGAAGAACTATCGCTAATGAGGAATATCTTCTCAGGGTGTGCTCTACAAGACTTTGATACCAAGCAACTTTAGATGCTTAAAAGATGATGAACATTAATTAGTAGAAATATTACATTACTGCTTGCAGTGATTTAACTGTGGCAGACAAACATTCTGCCTTATTTATATAGCTTTAGTTTTATCTGGTGGATGGTATGTTAGCTCTTTGACAGTGTATATGCTTTATGTAAAGGAAAGAAAGTGTGCGAGCAATGTTAAGATACAGCAAAAAATTAGATTCAGTGAAGAGATCTAAAGTTTGGTTTGGATGGGTGCCAATGAAGTACCAGTGGCCACGGCAAAAAGGGATTTTGTAAGGTATAGCTATGGCAAGGTTTACAACTTAGGCAAGAAAGTTGGGCTGATGGATGTTTTCTGTTATAAAAATGAATGCAGCTTCTCAGGTCACATCACATCTACATTAGCAGGGTACACATCTGCATATATGACAGCTAGAGCCCAGGGGTTCCTTTATGAAGGCAAAAATTCCTAAAATTTGCATTAGGGATCCTGCACTAAAAAAAAAAGCATATTGCTTTTCTCTAAAATTAGAACTCTAAAGATGAGTCAACTGGATCAAGTAATACTGTACAGTACATTAGCTTGCAGCGATATTAGTGTAGCAGTATCAGGTTCAGTTAACTAATTCACAATTCATCACACCCGGAAATAAATTACTGCATCCAAAATAACTAAGCTTAACCTGACCCTTGACCTAAACTCTAAATTCAAAGAGCTTTTCTAGCCAATAAGTGAAATAAATCAATGAGCTAATAATGCCATCCAGCAAACACTTCATCTTTGTTACTAGTAAAATGTTCAGAAGTTTCACTTCAATCTAAATTCATTGTAATCCACTGCAGTTACAGAAGAATCAAAAGAACTCCTGAAATGAGTTTAGCTACTAAAGCCTGTGCTGTGTAACTTCCTTTCTCTATCTCTTTGTTTTCTAAACCAACAATTATGCTCAAACTTCCAAGAATCTGTTTGGCATTTGATCGAGACTCATTACCACATGTGCCATTTTCTTTTCTGTACATAGAAAGACAACAAGGAGCCTTCAGTAGGAGTTTGGGATTCTTCTTCTGCATCCCAAGTAGTGGTTCCCAGATCACCACAAGATAAAAGTGACTGTGTTAAGCCGAATTACCACATTAATACCTGGAAAAACAGAAGTATGTACATAGGACTTAAATTGCTCTCTCAGTATGGATCCCTTGGTTTACTTTTTAGTTTTGACTAGAATGTACCTAAAACTATGGCCCTGAACCTACCTTTTATCTCTACTACAGGCCAACTATTAATAACCAAATGCCAAGAGCATCAACAGACACTGAAAATGTGAAATGTTAAAATATGTGTTTCAACAAACCAATAACCATGTCCTTTAGGTATGCCAACCATTCACATGTCCATCCTTTCTTTAGTTTGCTCAAATCTATCCCTAACAGTAAAGGGCCACTAGATTCTGTTTTACCCCCAGACCAAAGATTCAAAGTCCACCTCTGTAATAATACTAAATAAATAGGTTTGAATCATGTCATATATATGAGCCTTTTAGCAGGAAGCCAGGAAATCAGTGAACTGAACAGGTTTGTGTGCTTCTAGTCTGTGTTGCCATCAATTTTGTGAATTTTGGTCAAGTCCATAAGCATTATCTTAGTTAGCACATTTGAATAACCAATATTTTGTCTGCAGAATCTCAATGGTGTATTGGCTATGAAACCTTGAAAAAAGCTAGTTTTAGGTTCTGATAATGCTCGAAATTGGAGTAGACCCATTAATTTTCTTAGAGAGAGCAAATCTGCAAATCTGGGAGATTTTAATAGAAAGGAAACAAGGTATGAGTAAACATGGAGGCTGACATTTCTTGTCTCTACTTCTGAAAACGTTAGCTGCCTTGCTGTCATGCTGATTTTCTTCCTTCAATACCTTAAGTTACTGACTCAGAACAAGTATGACTTGTGTGTTATGGTCTACATGTATAAGGAAATTTTAGGAAAAAACAATCATTGAAAAATATTTTAGGTTATGTGTACTTTGACATCCATTTTTAATCTTACCTCCAAGTCAGTTGATACTGATGCCAAAAAATAGTATTTTTTAGTAGGACTAAACAAGATTGCAAACACCATGATTTGGATTTATTATTGATTTTACTTTTCCTTGCAAACACATTCTGTATGCCATTTGTTAAAGCTCTCTAAGCTACTAAGCCAAAGAGTGACCACTGTGTGTTTTTTTTTTTATGTTCAAGAGAATAAATAGGAGCTATGGCATATTTTGGTACACCGAAATTCAAAATTATTTTATGCTGTTCCAACCAAACAATAATTAAAAGTATGCTATCCTTGTGCTAAGTAAAAGGTTTATAAATCACATAGGAGAGACAATAGAAGTGCATTAAACATATGATGATGAATTCCTCCTAAATTGACATATCTGTGCAAATAAAGTCCATATAAATAGTGCAAACACTGTGTAAAAAAAAAAAAAAAAATATATATATATATATATATATATATATATATATATATATACAGTATATTTATAAAGTGCAAAAAGGTGCTCAGATTTTCTAAGCATCAATAGTTCCTATTTCTTTGCCGTGAAGGTGAAGGAATTATGATATCGTGCACCACCGAAGAAAAAGTGCTCCCAAAAGGATTCACCACAAACAATTAAATGAGCTCCTTACCAGTTGCTTTGATCCCACAAGGAGATAATTAGACATATCGCTGCATAGCAGCCATATACATCTCAATCTTGCATGCAAAGGTTCCACGATCTCCTAAGCCAAGATAGACTCTATGGAGGAAGTTAAAGTACAGAGGATAAACTGAATTTTTATAATTACCATGAAATCCATTTCGCTGAGTTCATTGATGGATACAGCTCTTCAGTATTCAAAACCACATGGTTATACTGCCCCCTACAGGGGTAGGACACTGGGCAGAAAAAAGACTTGGCTACATCTATGGGCAGTCCTAGGTGGTATACATCCCCCTCTCTGCTATAGGCCTTCAGTTAAGTAACAAGCAGTGTCAGAAGTATTAAAACTCCATAGAGCGGTGGGTGCTTTGTCCGTTAATGAACTCAGAAAAATGTTTTTTTACAGTAAATACAAAAATCCCATTTTTCGTTCATTGCCAGACATAGCTCTCCATTATTCAGAACCACAGGGACATCCCCAAGCAGTGCCAAACATGAGGGATGGAACAACAAAAAATCCCAAGGCTAAACACAATAGCCAACCAGGTAAACAGGAGCTCAACAAAAAACAACTGGAGCCCAACCTGAACACTCTAGGCAGGAAAAAACTGAAGGCCTATAGCAGAAAGGGGGATGTATACCACCTATGACTGCCCATAGGCGTAGCCAAGCCTTTTTTCTGCCTAGTGTCCTACTCCTGTAGGGGGTTCTGAATAATTGAGAGCTGTGTCCGTCAATTAACTAAAGAGAAAATTTAATTGTGTCTCTTATGTGATTTATTAACTTATACCTAGCACAAGGATAGCACACTTTTAATTATTGTTTGGTTGGAGCTTGTTACACATCCTACTCAAATTGGGGATTTAGATGCTGCTGTCTGTTGGATTTAATTGAGTAATTGAGTTTTCATTGTATTTGTTTTTCCTAGTTCTTTTGTCACTAAGTTTTACAGCCTATTCAGACTGGCGCGACACGATTTTGTGGGGCAACCTGTGAAGCTGTGCACCGCGACTTCGGCGTGACTTGCACGAACTTCATATAATTAAAGTCAATGCAAGTCGCCTCCAGGTCGCCCCAAAGTAGTACAGGACCCTTTTTCTAAGTCGGAGCGACTTGTGTCGCTCCTATTAGAACGGGTCCTGTACTACTCTATGGCGAGCGACCGACCGCGACTTGTCAGGCGACTTGGTCGCCTGACAAGTCGCGCTAGTGTGAATGGACCCTTACAGTTTCATTGCAAGTGCACAAATATTATCTTGGGTTTAATAAATATATTTTATGTTGTTACACATATTTGCCATAGGAAAACTGGCTATATTTAGTGCCCTTTCACACAATCATATTGTGCTTACATTCATTGGTGCAAAGTGATGCCATTCATCAAAATTCATTAAAGTGAATATTCATACAATTTCTGAATAGCACCCCAAGGCAACTTGTGGCTGGACTATTGTGGGTTGCATGCACCATTTTTGATGCATTGAATTGCATTGACAGCTCATTCATTTTGAATGATGCACATCAACATGCATGCATTAACATTAATTATTTAGGTATGCACAGCGCAGCACATATATTGATTGGATTTGATTTATTACACACGTCTATTGGACTGTGAGTAGTGTCAGCAGCGTGTATTTGGCCTTGTGTGAACACACAGTAGCTCAGAAGGTTTCCTTTTAACTATGCATGCATTAACGCCCCTCAATGGTGTGAACGGGGCCCAATGTATTGAATAACAAAGGATATAAGAATTTCATCACTACAGACTAATAAATATATACCATTAAGAGTATTTGAGTAAGAACAACGTAAAAACTTACTTATATAGAATTAAAAGCACTTGTCAGTTTCTGACAGTTTTATCTAGCTAGAAAACGAAAGAAAGAATTTACTTAATTGGATTTGTTATTTGCATAATAGTTCCGAGTAGAATTGGTTTGTGTGTTTTGTTCATCGCATCTGCCTATTATTTAGTATCTTCAGGGAAGAGGAGCACATAGCAGTCATAAACACAGCCAACGGGGCAAGGAATTATTTGTGATACTGCCAGAGTTGCAAAAAAGGTCATTTTGCATCACAGGAATAAATATTTTAGTAATATTCCTGCTCAGCATGGAGATGGTGTTTCCAGTTCTGGTTAACCCTTCATAGGCAGGGTGGGATTCTAGCTTAGCTAAGATGCGAGAAAAAAATGATTATGGCTTAATTACTTAAAAAATGCGCAGTGAGAGGCCACTGGGTCGGCTAGCATTCATAAACTGTGTCTTTTTGGTTGCAGCATTAACATACAGAGCTGTACAGTCTTATTAAAATCATTGGCTGGAAGACGTGCTATTTCGTATTACTACTAACAGGCTTCAAACCTGATGCAAAAGAAGGTCAGCAATGACTTAACAACCTCCTTGCCGCTTTACAAGTCACATTCTCTTATTTGAGAAACAAATAGATCGGCTTAGAGCCAAATTCTAATTTTTACTCGACTCCCTTTCATATTATGCTGCACATTAGTTAAACCAAATGTAAGCCAAGATCACAATGTGTGCTTGTCACACATCAGTCACAAATGCAGCACATGCGCTGGGCTGCTGTTTTGAACTGCCACCTGCTTGAACTGCATATTAGGCTGTGCTTACTGTCAGCTCAACAACTTGAGCAGCATTAAGCCTTGGTAGAGCAGTGTTCTCGCACACTGCCAGATGCTGTAAGCATTCGTTACAGAGAAGGCAGACGCTTGAGCATCCATAAGCTTCGTGCCTTACAGGCTGACAACAATCTCTTCCAGTCTGAGGGAGACAACCATCAGCCTTGAATGTGCAACTTCATTCTTTTTCTCTCTCTCTCTCTTCCCCTTTCATTACCACATTCTTTACACTTCATGAACCCTTTAAATTAGTATGCATCTGCCCCCCTCTTTCAGGGAATCAACAGAGAGGCAAAAATGACACCAAGTATTTTAGAAACAAAGCTGCCCACATTGATCATTTTAATCTGTAATGCAGTAACAGTGGATTCTTTGTATTTTTCCTACAATTTGGTTTGGCTTAACAATATTAATTCCAGGTATAGTTGCATTGGTCAGTGCATGGGGGGAGGGGCAGCAGCGCTATCCCACAGTACGTAGTCTACAATGTAACTCAGGCAGCCTTGATGGAAAACCTTGAAAAGTTTATTTATGAAAAATATATAGTGATGATTAAAACATAATAGAATGTGTTCCAAACCAGATTTGTGGCGTTGCTGGGGGGTCACAGGATGACCGAGCCGCTGGGTGAGCCGGAACTGTTTAGATGATCACAACAGGGAACCAGGCAGGAGGGAGAAGGATCTTATGTGCCAAAAGCAGACCGGACCAGCCGGTAAGGTGGCGTGGCTTCCTCCCACCCGATAGTGTGGCTGCTCGAACCGAAGCAGTGTAGACGTGCCGCGGAGCCGCCACCCAGAGGTATCCACAGCGGAGGCCGTAACCCGGAAGTGACGTCAGCAAGCATCGGGACCCGGCCTGGAAAGCATCAGGTTTGCCGTGACGACGTGTTTCGCACTGCTGTGATTTGTCAAAATGGTTACATTGGTCCAGCCTACAGCAATGTAACTTTGTATATACCATACCTTATAAACAGGCAAAAAATTTGGGGGAGCATACCCATGTATTTCCAAAGCTGCTGCAGCTATGAACCAAAAGACATGTATATTAAAAAAGAATAGCGCGCAAATGCAAAAGAAATTACTACCAAATCCGAAGAGAGTCCATAAATAAAAATGGGGGTTTGGTCCCACCATATGGCCATATCGTGCTCAAGCCCACTACTGCGTCAAAGTACCCCATTATCAGTGGGTCCTACACTATCCATGAAAAATAGATAAATCCAGCCTTTCTAACCCTTGGAGATAATACTCCTTGCTGGGAAAGATGTGCAAATGCACTACAGGGGACTCCTCCTATATCCACTTGATGGTGGACACTGATTGAGTACAGGTGTGTGTGGGGGGTGGGGAGGGCTGCTCAACCTCGATAGTCTGGTCAGACCGAATACATAATAAACAGGCAAAAAATTTGGGGGAGCATACCCATGTATTTCCAAAGCTGCTGCAGCTATGAACCAAAAGACATGTATATTAAAAAAGAATAGCGCGCAAATGCAAAAGAAATTACTACCAAATCCGAAGAGAGTCCATAAATAAAAATGGGGGTTTGGTCCCACCATATGGCCATATCGTGCTCAAGCCCAGCAAGGAGTATTATCTCCAAGGGTTAGAAAGGCTGGATTTATCTATTTTTCATGGATAGTGTAGGACCCACTGATAATGGGGTACTTTGACGCAGTAGTGGGCTTGAGCACGATATGGCCATATGGTGGGACCAAACCCCCATTTTTATTTATGGACTCTCTTCGGATTTGGTAGTAATTTCTTTTGCATTTGCGCGCTATTCTTTTTTAATATATATACCATACCTTGCCAATGCCCCTAAAAGCTGGAAGTCACTCAAGTAGATGCTGCCACTCCCATAATCTCCACTTGCTTCTGGGTCCCCTGTTGAATGGTTGGCCTGACGCATGCTGAGCACAGAAGGTTGGCCACTTTGCATGGCCCAAGTGGAATGAGTTGCACTCAATTCTCAATGAATATAAAGTGTTCTCTGATTAGATGAGATGAAGAGGCAGGGCGGTGATGCCACTAGTTGGTGAGGTATCTTTGTTTTGGTACTATGTAGGGTCAGCATTTTTTCCTGGATTAAAATACTGATCATGTACAATCCTGGTGCCTGTGTGGTTCTTGGCTGTGTTTATAAATGTTTAACAAAGATCAGTTCCTGCTGCAGCTTCTCTTCTCTTCTTGTGACTTGCTACAAATGTTCAATGTTGCAGTCTGATAACTTGGGAGAGGAAACTCAGAAAACTCTTCCTCCTGTCTGCAGCAGGCTGATGGCATCATCTCAGCCAATGAACAGCTATTCGAATTGAGCTCAAAAACTGATTTTTTGACGCAAGGTAAAACTTTTATAAAAATATTATACAGTTGTCGTATATCATGACATGTCAGGAATTGATGCATTTGTACTTGTAAAGTTAATAAAAAATGTATTGATCTAGATAATGGGCCTTTTCAAACTTCTTCCCTAAATCAGGCATAATAATCTGAAATAGAAGAACTTTTTATATCCCATTAGTAGTCAACTTCAGTTAAATATCTAAATACACAATAGAATCAAATATAGAAACTGTTTTACCTGCCAAAGAGGTTTCATACTACGCATATGCCCTGTGAACCACCTATCCCTGCATACTTTAAAAAGGACAACAGCAGTACTGCCATATCTGTTAATCACACCATACTGCCAGATACCTACACAGAGTTTTGCCCTCCCTAGGAGAGGATTACTAACCTTTGTCCTGGGGAGCAAAAACAAAAGAATTTCTTCCATGGCAGGGACAGTTTTCTGTGAGCTTAAGAAAGTGTACCATTGAAAGAGTTCAGTGGCTGGTGGGCAAGGTGAAAAAAAGTGTTTCCAGAAAGAAGAGAAGACCGCTGATGCAAATCTTAATTGCTCACCATGCATTTGATTGTGTGTGGCTCACTCCGAAGCGTGCATCACGCACGCGAAACGCATTGACGTCACACGCCGGCCACACACACACCTATTGGAAGAGTCGGCAAAACAGCCAATCAGTGAACCCAGCCGTTCAGGCACAGGAACCGCCATGTGTGGGAGACGCCATCAGTTCATAGCGTCTTGAAGAATCTGAGCTAACCGAAGGCTACTGCATTGGGAGACAGACGGATTTGCTATTCGGAGTGAGCCACACACAATCAAATGCATGGTGAGCATAAGCTATTAGTAGGGGATTGAGAAAAGGCTATGAACATCGGTGATATATATAGCAACTGGTTGGAGTCTGGGTGCAGTAGAAGGCTATTTTGAGACACAATTTGATAGCTACCTGACACCATCACTCACCATTGCTAGACACGGTGCGAGCCTGCGCTACCCTAGTGGTGCTTAGCGTCTCTCCACCGCTCCAACTACCTACTAAGACTTACTCTGAATTTGCATACATCCCTGCCTCGAGACAACCACGATGGTCTAAATTGCCCAACACCACAATTTTGGTACAACGAATTGCCATTGATTCCATCAATTTCAGGACTGGCCAATTAATCGTCCATTTTCAAGGACAGACCAGCTTCCATCCTCCCCATTACCCCCCCTTTTTCATGCCATCATCCCATATACCTTTTGTGTGGACATACATCAAGATATACTAATAAGTATAGGAGGACGCCTTGACTGACCCTCAGCCATCTTTTCCTTTCCACTCCAATATGCACAGTAGATTGGTCAATTGACCAGGTCCAGCAATGGTTTAGTACCTCTGTCAGGTGCAGACACTCCTCCAAATATACATATTTCTGTGCATGAAAAGCCATATTAGGATGAAGGAGTAATATTGAAATATTTTGATTTATCCTGAAATATTACAGTGTTGTACTGGGTACTAACCATCTTGGATATTGTCATTTCATAACAGTGGCATGCAGATGCACGAGAAGCGGCTCTGACAGCATTAACAAAGCTCTTATATGAGCTATATGCTGGGAGCAGCTGCTTCAGTGTATCATCATTCCTAGTGTGTGTGTGGCCGGCCATGTATGTGTGAGTCATTGTTTTGTTGTTGTTTTTATGTCGCATGTTTTGTATGTCATCACAGCTGATGCTTATCACATGTACTCTAAATGATTCCCTTTTGATAAAGGGTAGTTTTATCGTGTTATGCCTCACATTCAATAAAGTTTTTTGCATTTTTGAAACAAGTGGGCGTGAGCATCCCTTAATCCCTTATTGTAGCCATTCCTTGGATCTGTCTAGTGGTTCCAAAATACAATTTTGTCTTAACCTGAGTAGATGAACTGTTTGTAATACATAAATGAATGCTGGAAACACTTTATTTTTTAAGAAAGTTGAGAGTTTCTTTAGGTTTATGTATTAAAGCTTATATTTGAGAAATCCTTGATGACTAAGACATTGGGTGGATTTACTAAAGGCAAATAGTCTGTGCACTTTGGAAGAGCAGTTGCACCAGAGCTTAGTAAGTGAGGGGAAGCTCCGCTGACCTCCATCATCTAATCACGTGCAAGCAAAAATGCTGTTCTTTTTTTTTAAATATATATTCAATGCCTGTGATTGAGTATTCTTTGAAAAGTGATGCTTCACTTAATTTACTAAGCTCTGGAGCAACTGCACTTGCAAAGTGCACAGTCTATTTGCGTTTAGTAAATCCACTCTATTGTGTACATGTAGTAAATCTTTACAATTGCTTTAAAAGAAAGCGACTTAAAGCGGAAAACTGTATTAGAACACCACAAACCAAAAATGCTATTTAATTCATTTTTGTTATTTAAATCAAACTTAGCCATCCACCCATGCCTCTATGCTTTATTTTGCTGAGAAATCAGTTTGAAAAACACCCCCTAGCAGTTCTGACTTCTTGAGTAAGGGCGGATGATTCATTTAGCATTTACTTCCTGGAATCCATCAGCCTTTAGCTCATGCATACAGGCAGGAGGGTGTGCTTAGCTCAGCAAACCCCATCATTCCCTCCAGAAGACCCCTGGGGTATATGACATCTTTTGCCTAGGCATGGAAACCAGGAAGTAATGCAAAACAAAGTTTAAAATAAGTTTAAAATAAGTAAATATGATATACTTTCCTATCTATTAACTAATGCTAGCAGCATGAGGATTAAAAATAATCAATGTTGAATTAGAGAGTGATGTACCACTTTAAGTTATCCTTAAAGAATCCTTTATGAAGGTGCAACAGTCTTATAATGTAAAAATTTACTTAAAATACATATGAGCCTCAAAGACATCTGATCTCCCTTCTTTTTTCCAAATACGACCCCAAGGCAAACAAAACTAGCCAACAATTGGAAAAGGAACTGTCTCTAGACCTATCAGTAGAGGAATGTAAACATATATATATTCTCACATCCACAAGGGGTCAACAAATGTCTGTGTACAAGAAAAATTAGTCAAAATCTACAAACGATGGTACAGAACCCCCGGACAAACTGCACAAATTTAACTCGGATATTCCACCACTTTGTTGGAGATGTAACAAGACAAGGGGCACGCTACTCCACATATGGTGGAACTGTCCTCTCATACAGCCTTTTTGGAAAGAAATACACCACCTCATCACTTACATAACAACGTACACTCCTGATTACACCCCGGCTCAATACCTCCTCCATCATACTTCCATACCCCAAACCAAGCTATTAAGAGATATTTAACCCTCCATCTAATTAACACAGCCAAAATGTGTATCCCTATCAATGGAAGGGGGTCTCTCCCCCCACCAAAAACTGAACGGTTTCGTTGTATAAAGAGAACTGCAGAAATGGAGGACCTTGTCCACCAGGCTAAAGATAAAGAGTCCTCAGCTAAATTCTGCAAAACATGGTCCTGCTGGCTCGATTTCACAAATTCTGCAGAATTCATTAGAGTAATGAATTTACAATGAAGTTAGATCTTCGGATGTCTAAACATTAACAAGATCAGGGATCGAATCCTAAACCTGTATACGAGCCACAATTTTGGGATACCCTAACCCCCCTCTTGCTTAATCCCCCAGTTTTGAGTTCCACTTTCTAAGACTTAAGGCCCGTACACACGTAGCGATTGTCGGCCGTAAATATTCGGCCACCGACCGATCGGCCGATTTTGGCTTATTAGTATGATGCTTCCGACAACTGACTGCGAATTTTCGGCCGAACAGAATCTGGTGTGCAGGCTATAAAATTTTTGTTGGCCAACACCAGAACGGACGATTGTTCCTCAGTCAGTACAGAATTCGGCCGACAAACAGCGGATGAGCAAGACTGGGCATGCTCAGAGAAGAAAAAACACACGGAAAGGTAACCATCACATGACATCACTTCTGCAGTCGGCTGTTGTTGGCCGACAAAATTTGTGTGCAGTCTTTAGCACTTTTCAACCGACAGGACAGCACCGGACAAAAGACGGACGATCGTTCGGCCGACAATCGGTACGTGTGTACGGGGCTTTACTCCTATGCCGACTCTTCTGGCATCTCATCTATCTACATCCTAATACGCACAACCAATACTGCTTATCATTCATTATAACATTTGGTTATTACACAGGAGAAAGATGGGTTGATGGGATGTTGGCATAGTGGACGGATTTACCCTCCATCCGGGCACAGTATGATCCCCATGGGGGTGCCCGGACATTTGGGGGGGCTCAGATATCAGCTTCTTTAGCATCTAAATAACTCCCCATGCATGGAACTCTAAACACATGGTTTTATCTGCCTGACGATGACTGATTCAAACTTGCCTATTCATTAATTATTGTCCTGTTACTATACTGTATAAGAAGGGATAATATACTGTATCTTGATTTGTAATCTTTTGTCTTTCTTTGTATGCATCAGAAAAAATCTCAATAAAATGCTACTTTAAAAAAATAAATAAATACATATGAGGAAGCTGAATACAAAAAAATGAAAAAAAAAATGAAAACAAAAACCTGAAAATCTGTATTGTATGCAGCTTCCTCATACGTACTATATGTTGAATATGTCATTTTTTTTAAAGGGATGAAAGGACGGTAGTAGCTCCATAAATATGTAGGAGAGCACTCTATTTAGCCATTTATATTAATACGTAGCTTATCCCCTAGCAGCCAGTCCTTTGTTTAGCATGAGCATTCATCTCCTCACAGAAGCCTATCCCACCTCCACCCAAAAACACAACTTCTACCTTTTCCATCAGTTAATTTCTCACAGTTAATCAGTCAATGTCTTTTGTAACACAAGCCCCTCCCTTTAGATTGTAAGCTCCCACAAACAAGACCCTCTTAACCCTCTTCGATTTAATTTTATAGTACCTGTACTATCTCCATTCGCCAGTAAACTGGAAACAAATTCTAAATTATAAAAATAATAATATTATTAATAATAATAATAAAATTAGTACACAGTAACTAATCTGACATTTTGTTTTGAGATCAGATTTCATGCTAGCTACTAAAAAGTAATAGGATTTATATTGTAATGAGCTACTGTGTGTCCATGGGAAACAGTGTCTGCCACCCCACACCTCTATGGTAGACAATCAGGGCCCAAGAGCATTATTCTTGTGCTTGGCAGAATCTGATGACCTTCAGTTTAAGCAACTGTCATCTGAAGCATCCTCTAGCATAGAAACAAGTTCAGAGGTTTCAGATGCACTTAGGAGATGACAGCATTCTGGACAGTGTATTGACATCATCTCAATATCCAAACAATTACATTATCTTGCAATTTTGCATCCAGGCCTGCAATGTTCAGGAGGCAGCTGCTTTATTTGTGCAGTACTCTGTATGCAGGCCATTTAAGAAATTGATGTTTGTAAGAAGAAGAAGAAAATAGGATACAATTATCTTTAGACCTAAATCAGACTGCAGCCAGCCACAGCCATGGGGGTTCCTACATTTTAAGTGAATAAATATATAAGGATGATAATGCAAAACAAGATCTGTGCATAACAAAATCCTAGGGTTGGACACAAATTGATGGGAAAATGAATGTCCCTCATTAAAGGAAATGATATTGCTGGAAAAAAAAAAAAAAAAATATATATATATATATATATATTATTAGAGGAGCTGCAGCACAATAAGAGTGGTTACAGATAGCATACTTTTTGCAAAATTAGAAAGGGCATGGTTAGCTATTGTTTGTAAATGGCAATGATCTTCACTAACTATTAAAGTGACACTAAACAATATCCTTATTCTGCAAAAATAATTCATGCGCATCAAACACTTTAACAACTCGCTGATCTTGCTGTAGGCGAATGATAGCTACAGCAAGGACGGCTAGTTCTGGGAGGCTGTCACATGACAGCCTCCCGTGATCGCTGCAGGGCACGGGCAGCCTGGTCTGTGATTACAGTGTCCAGAGGACATTGCTGATCACAGATCAGGGTAAAGAGCCGATCAGCGGCTCTTTGCCATGTGAACAGCTCTGTCCAATCACAGCTGATTACGGATGTAAATAGAAGCCAGTTATCGGCACTCCTTTCCTCATGCTGACGTGCATGAGGAGAGGAAAAGAGAGCTGATAACCGGCTTCTCTAAAAGGGACATGTACACTGATGATCAGTCTCCTAATTATCAGTCAAGTCTAAACAGTGCTGCCAATGTGTGCCCACCAGTGCTGCCAATCAGTGCCCACCAGTGCTGCCAATAATGCCCATCAGTGCCACCTATCAGTGCAGCCTTATTAATGCCCAGCAGTGCCTCCTCATCAGTGTCCACAAGTGCCGCCTCATCAGTGCCGCCTCATCAGCGCACGTCAGAAAAGGAGAAAAATGACCTGTTTCAAAAACTCAATGAAAAAGTTGTTTTTTTCCCAACATTTTGGGTGATTAAATACCACCAAATGAAAGCTCTATTTATGTTAAAATAAAAAAATTCTAAAACTTTTGTTTGGGCACATTGTTACATAACCGCGCAATTGTCATTCAAAGTGCAGCAGAGCTGAAAGCTAAAATTTGGCCTGGTCAGGAAGGGGGTAAAAGTGCCAAATTGGCAAGTGATTAATACTTAAGCCCCAGAAGATTTTACCCCCTTCCTGACCAGGGCCTATTTTGCGATTCGGCACTGCGTGACTTTAACGGACAATTGCGCGGCCGTGCGACGCTGTACCTAAACGAATTTGACGTCCTTTTTTTCCCACAAACAGAGATTTCTTTTGGTGGTATTTGATCACCTGTGCGATTTTTTGATCATGCCCTATAAACAAAAAAATAGCATCAATTTTGCAAAAATAACAATATTCTTCACATTTTTTATATGAAATTCCCCCAAAAAAATGTAAAAATCAAAATTTTTAAGATAATTTTAAGATTAGCATAAGATGTTAATTTTAACATTTTAAGCCAATTTGTTTTATGCTACCTATGTTTGGTAAAAAAAAAATCGCAAAAAGCATATTTTGATTGGTTTGCGCAAAAGTTATTGCGTTTACTAACTAAGGGAAATATTTTTGTCATTTTAGTTGTTTTTTTTTTTAATGAGTAATGGTGGCGATCTGCGATTTTTTTTGCGGGACTGCGACATTGTGGCGGACAGATCGGACCCTTGACTGTCATTTTTGACACTTTTGGGGTTACCAGTGACATTACTGCAGTAATCAGTGCTATACATATGCACTGTTACTGTAAAAATGACACTGGCAGTGAAGGAGTTAACTTTATTGGAGAGGGAGGGGTTAAGTGTGTCCCTAGGGGCGTGTTTCTAACTGTGATTGGCTGTGGCTACTAGTGTAAGAAGAGAGATCAACGGTCCTACATAGTAGAACCGTGTGATCTCCATTCTTACACAGGGAAGAATGACAGGCGGCTTTGTTTACATTAGCCGCCTGCCTTTCTTCCGGTGTAACGGAAGATCGCGAGTGCCCGGCGGACATCGGGTCCACCGGACACACGCGCGGGGGGGTCTGTGACCGCGCGGGAGCGGGAGCGCGCCTCCGGCAGCGCGCGCTCGCTCCCTAGAGCCTCACAGGCTAGCAACGTAGCCCTACGTCGCTTTGCCTGTGAGGGGCTGACCGCTGCAGTAAATAGTCGTGCGGCGGTCGGCAAGCGGTTAAGCCCACTACTTTAATCTATTTTTCACTGAATATTTTATTAGCCTAGGCTCACATCTGAAACCACCCACCCAGAAAAACTTGGTGGATGCACTTGATTTCTCATCCACACTGGGAACCGCACTGCGCTTGCAGTTCCAATGCTGGCTGTGATTCCAGAAATGGTGCAGGTACATTTTCCCTGCATTTCTGGAGGCACAGCCAGCCCAGTCAAATGAATGGGCTGCCGTGCCTGTGCAAAACAGGGCTCATAGAGCCGCATTGGTGTGAACCTAGTCTTACTGAGTTTTTCTGCCTCCTTGTGATGTCCTCCGTGAGCTCCCAAGCCTCTCCTTATCCCCAATCCCTCACATTTGTTTTTTATTAGTGCATGTTAGCTGGGGTCATGTGCACTGCTCTATGCACCTTACAAATTCCATATTCCATAGTCCTTCTTGGGAGTGAGCCAGGAAAAATGACTATGTTTCTACATACAGTGGGACCATAGAGAATGAAGGTAGCCACTGCCAAACAGGAAAACATATAAAAAAAAGAAGGAATTTGTGGATCTGGAGGAGGCTAAGTGCAATAAAAGGTATATTTGTGAGTTAAGAACACGTTTTTTTTTAACCAGAGTTTAATGTCACATTAAAGCTTCTATGTAGGCTTCATCTCTTTACCTGGTCAGGCCAGTGACAGTTTACTTTATTATGGTCAGTGCCTATTAATCATGCTAAAGCATTTTATTAAAAACCCAGGCAGAGCAGAAACAGATCAAGCCTGTCTGATCTGGGGTGCAAATACTTTCATTTTATCCTTGAGGCTATGTGCACCATGGTGCTTGGGCTGGGCTTCAGTGCCTCATTATAGGGTCTGCCCTGCTGATACCACTGGTCCTGAGAGGGGGGCAGGACCAAAATCTGGGGGGAGGGGCACAGCCTACCTCCGCATTCCCCCCCTTTATCCAGCTCTGCTACAGAGGTAAAAATAACATCACCTTCCTGATTGTGAGAATGTGAGGAGCTAAGTTAGTTATGAGCCCAATCATTTGCTGTTTGTGTTATCTTTGCTGGCAGGGTAGGAGATGGGTGGGTACATATTAATCATTTCTGATAGTCAGGGAACAGCTGCTGAACCCCATCACCTTGGGTGAGGCCTTGGAAAAATATTACCCTATTCTGAAAACATGGCACCCACAATATGCAGTCACATGGGTTAGTGGAGTTCTTATTAAATGCTTGAAATGTTTGGTTGCAGCACTGTAATGGTTTATCAATTGTCAACACATCATAAACCCTTTAGTGACCCAGTGGGGCCACTTAGTGCCTCAGTCTAAATGAGTTGAGACACTAACTGGGATACTCTGCTTGGTACTGTAATTGCAATTTTAAATCAATTAACATCAAATATTTTTTTAAGGAACATTTGTATTTCCGAAAACTATTTTGATTTTTGAACAAAGAACGTGTTAACATGATGCTATCATACAAGAGAATGAAAATAATCCCACGCAAATTGATGAGAAAATATTAAATAAAAAAATGGTGTTGCTGCCCACCCGATTACTTACCCTAAAAGGGAAGTATGGAAATATAGGAATAATTATTGGGTCTGGCGCTGCTGAATACCAAATACAGAGAAAAATATGTTCTAGTTTCTAGATATGTGTATGTTAATTGATCTTATTATTTGATAACATATCTTCTCCACATCTAACTGTGTCTGGATATATAAATTGCTCCAGTGCTAAAAGGTGTATGAAACCAATGCATAAAAATATATGGGAAATAATAAAAAGTTGACTGATATGTAAATAAATATATATGGTGCTGTGATTCTATCATAGACTCTTACACGCTTATATGTTGATTGGTTTGCTGGAGCTCCTGTTTAGTGGTCCAAAATATTGCTGCAGAGATTTACAGTATAACATTTTGAATTTCAGTTACACTGTTATTAATAAGAAAATCTATCACTTACCTCAAGAGCTTTAGAACGGTTCCGTAGTAGTTTTTCTATATTCGTTGCAGCACTTTCGACCAACTGACGTGCATTATTGGCCTCCACAGTGTACAAATTTTTGTTCTTCGTGTAAATCTGAAAGAAAAGATCAAGATTAGTTAAACACACACTTGCCAAATGTACTGCTTTGAAAAGTAATTTACAATAAAATGGTTTGTGAAAATTTAGGATGTTAACACTCCTATTGTTTCCATTACTAATAAGTAAATAAATGCATTGGAGTCTGTTGTCTGGTGTTCACCATGGTGTACAACATGAATGGCGTTTGCATTGATATTCTGCTGCCGGTTTATGTGAATTATATTATGTGAATTATAGTGAGTTCATGTTTGCGTTACTCCCTGGCTCTAATAACAAGTGGGGCATGGTAAAAGGCCCACTTCATGGGATTGTGGCTGCCACGATCCAGACCCAAAGATGGTGAACAGGAGGGGAGAGGTGGTGTGAAACCCCAGAGGTGCAAGGGGACGTCAATGCGGCCAAGCGCTCCACCGGAGTTCCGGTCGTCACTTCCGGTGATGTCATCCAGGCGGCAGTTCCGGTGATTGCGGTGGATCCAGCACCTAGTCTGTGTAGCGGCCACACACAGTACTTACAAGGTCCTTTCCAGCCGCATTGATGTCCCCCTGCACCTCTGGGGTTTCACACCACCTCTCCCCTCCTGTTCACCATCTTTGGGTCTGGATCGTCCTGCTTCCCACAGCATGGGATTCCCACAGCACCCCAGGGAGATACCGGAGACTAAGGGACTGGTTTGGCTGTTATTTTAATTCCCTTTCCTACCTATTAAAACTTTCATGACATTTTTTCATCAACACTTTCTTGCCAGTAATTTTTATTTATGCAGTATGGCTAATTTTTACACCGCATTGCACCATCCCCCCTTCTAACAATTCTGACAGTTTGCACACCATCCCGTGTCAGGGATTTGGCAGCCTGGGTGTAACAGTATTTATTGGTTTCACTTACATTTGGCTTTATGGCCCCTGAAGAACTTATCCAAAGGATTAGCGCCTGGACCACTTTTTGTTTGATCCCCCCCACCCTGTCGCAGCACCTGTTATGTGGTTTTGTCACCCTTGATTCAAGGGGGGACTTCTGATGAATTTATTTATTTATTTGCTTGAGTTTTTTATGACTAAGCGAGAAATATATACAGTACATATTTATTTGAATTTTAAAGTTTTAATATTTGTTCATTTATGAAGTTTAATAAAGATATTATTGAGTATTTGTTTATATGTATGCCAATAAAGGTGCTGCGGCCATTTAAACTACCATAATTGCGTTGGTTTATTTCTTTAAATACATATGGGTAATCTGTGCAGTCTACATTCCCATGACTGACCTCTGACTTATATTTATTGACAGCAGTGCCTTTCTGTAATACCTCATGCACACTAGACATATTTCTTTCTTTCTTTCTCTCCTAGATGTCTTCCCTCCTGGCAGGGGCATTTTGGCTGAAAATATGCTTGATGCATGTGCAAGTTTGTAACACGTTTAGGCACGATTAGCAGCATCAAGCGTTTGGGTGTTATTTTGTTTCATTGGTCACTGAAATGAAATAACGCTGAAGCGTTAAACAAGACTAGTGTTAATGAGTGTTTAGAAGCATTTGTACATGTTTAGAAGCATCAAGTCTTTTTTCTGCTAAAAAGCCGCTGATCCTGGACGCACTGGCATTGTTTTTTTTCCTGTCTTTAAATGCCTCTGCCTCTAAACTCTACAGTCTATGCCTCTGCCTCTAAACTAACAGCCTATGTGTATATTGATACATAGACCAACATGCAGGGGCATTAGGAGGCTGGAAAAAAAGACGCCCCTAAGAGCAGCTATGCATGAGGCCTAACTTTCCCTTTGCACCTCCATAATACTATTACTCTTCATCACTGCTAGCAGCAAAGTTAGTGGGATATGACTACAATGATTGAGAGCTATGAAGTGCTCTGTAATTACTGAATGCATTGATAAAAACGTGCACTAATAGACAAAACACACATCTGTAGTCCTAATGTTTGCCCACAGCAAATTAAATGACTTTAACCTCTATTTATACACACTCTCTCTCTCTCAATATATATATATATATATAAATATATCCTGGAATATTTTATGTCACTCTTAATGTTTCCTCCCCTCCATGTCAGAATACACAGATAAGCACTGCAGCCACTGGCTGCGTGAGCTGATCAAATGCTGGTTTTCCAGCAGGACCGCTCTAAAGAAGCTGGTCCTACCACCAGGTTCTGTTGAACAGAGAGTGATACACACACATCCAAATTTGGGCAGTTCAGCTGTTCCTGTTGATTCAATACGTGTACACACTGCTTATCGTTAAAAAACATGCTCATTTGCAGAAATTTGTACCGATGCAGACTAAAGGAAGTTTCTCATTGCTTGCATTTTTACACCTCAACCACTTAACAACTGCCTGCAGTGCTGTATCCTGGCCTAGGCCAACAAGGCCAAGGCCTAGGGCGGCACTTTGCAAGGGGGCAGCAAAAAAATAAAGCTGCTCCCCGCGTGAAAAAAAAAACAGCCTCCTCCTGGCTGCCACACGAAAAGGGTCCCCACTGGCTAGCGCTACACTTTTATTATAGTGCCAGTTTTATGGCGCGAATAGGGCCAGAGGGCAGGGTCCAGGAGGCAAATCAGTCTGGCAACCCGATAAAGCGGTCACACTGCTACCTGCCAGTATGAAAATACCGGCGGGTGAGGACATGTGGACAGACTGCAGGCTGCCGACCACACTTAATACAACTGGCCTGACGGCCGCCAATGCGAATAAGTGTGGCACTGCAGCCTAATGCTCGACCTACCCTCCTCTGCCCCCAGGTTTGGCAGGCATCATGTCAGCTGCCACAGATTATTTCACTTATTTGTATAATGACTATGGACTTCCTATATATTATACAAATAAGTGAAATAATCCTATGATCACAATCAATGGCACCAAAGACAAGTCCAAATATCTTAAAAGAAAGGAGTAATCTTACTAATCCTGTGACATAAAGATGTACTAATGGGCACTGATAAGGCTGCACTGGTGGCCACTGATGGGGCTATACTGATGGCCACTGATGAGGACAGACTGATATGCTGCACTGATGGGCAGTAATGAGACGGCACTGATAAGGCTGCACTGATGAGGCTGAACCTATGGGAACTAATGAGGCTATGCTGATGGGCACTGATAGACTGTGGTTATGGTCTGTGGTTTACAGATGACAGGGTGGGTCATAAACAGTAAGGGGTGTGGCCTTTGCAGGAAGCGGTGGGTCATATTTAAATTAGGCGGTATACAAGTTTAGTCAGGCCTAGGGCAGTACAAAACCTAAATACACCACTGACTGCCCGCCATAGATATACTGCGGCAGGGTGACCACTCTGCGCCAAATCATGTACCTAGTACATGATCTGACACTTCCGGGTCTGATGCACGCACGCCGTCGGCGACCCGCTGCTGCTGTGATCACAAACAGCAGGAGCTCAACGGCAGGTACTGTGGATGCGATGTCCGCCGGCACCCGCTGATTGTTCAGCACAGAGGAAGAGCAGCGATCTGCCTATATACACAAGGCGGGTCGGTGTTCTGTCAGTAGGGAAGGCATTGACCCTGTGTTCCTGTAAAGCAGGGACATGAATCAATGCCTTTCCATAGTAAAAGGACCTCCCCCACAGTAACCAAGCACTGGCCCACAGTTAACCTTTTGATTGCCCCTGATGTTAACCCCTTCCCAGTCAGGGACATTAATACAGTGACATTGCATATTTTTTACCACCGATAACTCTATTAGTGCCACTGGTCCCCAAAAAGTGCCAAAAGTGTTAGTGTCTGATTTGTCTACCCAAATATTACAGTCCCCCTATAAGTCGCTGATCGCCGCCATCACCAGTAAAAAAAGAAATAAAATTTAAAAAGAAATAAAAATATCCCAAAATTTGTAGATGCTATAACTTGTGCTCAAACCAATCAATATATATATATATACAATATGCGTTCCCGCTTACAAAAAAGACATAGATAGATAGATAGATAGATAGATAGATAGATAGATAGATAGATAGATAGATAGATAGATAGATAGATAGATAGATAGATAGATAGATAGATACTGTATTTTCTGGCGTATAAGACTACTTTTGAACCTCAAAAAAATCACCCAAAAATGGGGGGTCGTCTTATACGCCGAGTATATTATCTCCAAGGTAAACTAAGTATAATTATTTTTGGTAGATGAAAATTAGGGGGGTCGTCTTATACGCCCAGTCGTCTTATACGCCGGAAAATACGGTAGATAGATAGATAGATAGATAGATAGATAGATAGATAGATAGATAGATAGATAGATAGATAGATAGATAGATAGATAGATAGATAGATAGATAGATAGATAGATAGATAGATAGATAGATAGATAGATAGATAGATAGATAGATAGATAGATAGATAGATAGATAGATAGATAGATAAATAGGCCAATACATGCTTTAAATCTGAAGTCATCCAAACTGTAATTCTTGAGGAATGAAGAGAACATAAGTATTTACAGCACAGACAGAGTGGGTTGATATATTACACAGCTGTAGGAGTTAAGATGAAAGAGTAAATGAATAGATTGTAGTACACACGAACAGTGATGTGTCATGTCACATTCATCTGGCATCTAAAGCCAATTTGCATTATCATAAAACATTTAATCCATGTATGGAAGCTTAGACAGATTTACATTTTATTTTCAGAATGAGTCACATGCTGTAGAAGAATATGACTTGCAGCATAATCTTGCACATTTTATAGATTATCAAATGCTGTAAGTAGCTGTACATAACTCAAAAAATACAAACATGAGCCTCAAGGATTCCTTGCAGTTATTTAGGGGTTAGCAACAGAACAACGATGAATATGAATGCCTGAATGTAAGAAGTGCTTATTATTGCACAAAAAGATCTTTTCAGTCATTTTTCAATTCCTCCCCATTCTCCCCAACAAAGGGAACAGGCTACCCTCCTCGTGTTTGCTGCATTCGTACAGCAGCGTTCCCATATGATTTCATGAGGACAGGAAGATCTCTTACCACCCACTGTATGTGTCAGTAATTTTACAAGTCTGCATGAATAGATTCCTGATTTATCACAATATACAGCAAAAGTATAACCTTTTCTTAAAAAAAAAAAAAAAAAAAGCTGTACTTTTTCTCATTAACACAGAACTCCAGGTAAAAGGCAAAATGCCCTGCATTGAAAAGGTTAACTGATCATTAAGTCTGCAGGGACTTAATGGACACTGAGGGACCGTCCACATCCAGCACTAGGTAAAGAGGACAGCGTCAGAGAAGGGTGTAAAGTAAGCATCAGAGCCTCTTCATCTACATAGTTACATAGTTACATTGTAGTTGAGGCTAAATAAAGACAATAGTCCATCCAGTTCAACCTGTGTAGGTGTGTGTGGCCGTAATCATTTCTCATACCCCTGAATGTTTAGATCCTTGAGATGTACGTCTCTTAAACATAGCCATACTCCCCGCAGTTATCTCCCCCTGAAACTTAACCATGCAGTGTTGGGCACAATGGAAGAGTACATTTTTGCCTAATTCCTGAAGCTCAGCTTTAAAGCAGACTGTCGTTGAAATTTTCCTCAGGTACAAAATACCTGTTAACTGTTAGTCAGTGATACCAAATCAGATGATATATATATATATGTATATATATATATATATATATATATATATATATAATGAGATCAGAATAAGACTCAAGATGGCCGAATCAAAAATGACCTGGTTTATTACAACGTTGCTGGAGTTTAAATATACTCAAAAATGGGTTTGTCATTACAATCTGACGTACAAGAAATGGGTTGTTATTAACATCTTTTGTCCAATTAAGGTTAACAATTAATTATAGCAAGCATTGTGATAATCTATATTTGTGATTATTTGTCATAAAGGGAATTTCCTTCGGTGGCGCTCATCAGAAGATTCCGAAGGGGCTTTTAGATGATATTGTTGGCTCTGGCGGTCAAGCTGTCCAGACAGTCCAGACAAAGTTCCCCTTATAACAGGTAGTTGCGGGTAGCTTCAGCTGATATATATATTTTTAGCTTTATGCAAGCTCAATGACATGTGTAAAGAAATAAAGAGAAATGAGATTAATTAACTCATACAGTTTGTTTAAGTCAAGCATTTTTGAATGCCAATCAAGGCATTCTTCAGAGTAGAAAAAGGTATCCCGTATAGGCCAATAAGGTATCCAGAAAATGCGAGATAGGTATGCCACGACACAGACCTTCACCATTTTCACCCTTTTCCCAATTGCGCTCAGACTTCCATTTGCTAAATGCACGTTTATTTTTTTTAATACCTTTTTTACTTTTTTCTTATCCCCCTCCCTCTACTGGGATTTTTGCCTAGACAGGGAGGGGGGGGGGGATCTTTAATATTTTTTGTCAGAGCATGTGCATTAACATGCAATGCGCTGCTTGTTACCACCTCACCTATCCCTCATACTACCCCACCTCCCCTATCACATTTTTGGAGGCCCTAGAGCACCAGAATAGTGGAAACACCCATAAAATGACCCTATTTTAGAAAGCAAACACTCCAAGGTATTTTCTGAAAGACATAATAAGTCTTCTGAAAAAACATTTCTACACGTTTTTGGAAAACATAGGAAAGAAAATAAAATGTATTTTTTGTTGTGAATGAATTTTAAGTTGTGAATGAATAAGATATTTCTAACAAACAGCATGGGCATACTAATGCCCCGTACACACGTGCAGATTATCTGAAGACTTTTGTCTGCAGACTTACCTTTTCTATGTAGTGCAAGGGCCTGCCGGATTGCATACAAATTGAAAGTGTTTAGGTTTGACCTCATATTATATGGTTTTGGTAAGTCTGCAGACAAAAGTCTGCAGATAATCTGCACGTGTGTATGGGGCATTAGAAATACACCCTACAACACATTCTGCTACTTCTCCATAGTGTGGCAATACCACTTGTGTGAGACTTTTTCACAGCCTAGGCACACAGAGGGTCCCAAAATCCAAGGAGTACATTCAGGTTTTCTAGGGGTATAACTAATGCATCTAATTTCCTGACTACCTATCCTATTTTTGGAGGCCTTGGAGCACAAGGACAGAAGAAACACCCACAAAATAACAACATTTTGGAGAGTAAACACCCCAAGTTATTTAAAAAAAAGCAATTTAATAAGATATTTCTCACACATAGCATGGGCATACTTAGAATTACCCCTCATAACACATCACCAGCCTAGCCACACAGAGGGGCTTAATATTCAAGAAGCACCTTAACTACTTCCAGTTCAGGGGCAATTCTGACATTCCTCTCCTATATATATATAAATCATCATTTTTTACTAGAAAACTACTTAAAACCCCCAAATAATATATATACGGTATATATATATATATATATATAATATATGTATATATATATATATATATATATATATATATTTTTTTTTTAAGCAGAGGACCTAGAGGATAAAATGCTGTGCGTTGCATATGTTTATGTTGCACGGTATTTGCGCAACAGTTTTTCAAATGCAAATTTTTTGGAAAAAGTACACTTTAATTAATTTAATGCAAACACACACAATACAATACCCATTTTTTGGTAAAATATAAAAGTGGATTTTAGGCAGAGTAAATAGATATCAAACATGTATTGCTTTAAGATTTCGCCCGCCCATGGAATACCACCAAATATGGTACCTTAAAATTCCCATAGGTGACAATTTAAAAGCCTTCACAGGTTACCAGTTTAGAGTTTCACAGGAAGTCTGGAGCTAAAATGATTGCTCCCACTCTGAAGTTCCCGGCGATACTTCACATGTGTAGTGCGATCGACCCGCATGTGGGACCACCACATGTGCATGGATTTGTGTGCAAACAAGGGTGGACGGGGGCACTTTCAATTTTTTTTATTTTATTTAAAAGAAAAAAATAAATTGCTATGACAAGGGATGAACAACATGACATGTCCTCTTTATGGAGAGATCTAGGATATATTAGATACCATACCTATCATCTGGCCTCCAGTGCAGCCAACGAGACACAGATTGAACTGATTGGCTTCTTCCCTGGTCAGTAACAGCTAGGTAAACAAAGAACCAGCTTTGGAATCACTGGTACATCGCTGGACAGGAAGCAGTTAAGGTGTTTATAAGGACACAAAAAATACCCATGATCAGAACACTGGTAAGGTGTATGACAATAATCAGGACGCTGGTACGACATATGGCGGAGATCAGGATGCTAGTATGGTGTATAGGGGTGATCAGGATACTGGTATGGCGCATTGAGGTGATCAGGACACTGGTATGGTGGTGATCCGGATACTGGTATGACGTGGATGTAATCAGAGTGCTGGTATGGTGTATGGTGGTGATTAGGGTGCTGGTATGGTGTATGACAATGATAAGGTGCTGGTATAGCGTATGGTGGTGATCAGGTCACTATCATGGAGTATGGTGGTGATCAGGGTACTGGTATAATGTATGGAAGTGATCATGATGCTGATATGGTGTATGGCGGTAATCAGGATGCTGGTATGGCATATGGCAGTGATCAGAACATTAGTATGATGTGGCAGTGATCAGCACGCTAGTATGGTGGTGATCAGGGCACTGGTATGGTGCATGGTGGTGATCAGGGTGCTCGTATAGTGAATGGCAGTGATTAGGAGGCTGGTATGGGGTATGGTGGTCACCAGGAAGCTGGTATGGTGGTGATCAGGACGTTGGTATGGTGTTTGGCAATGTTACTGTAAGCAATGGTGACAGGGGGTGGTTCTACTTTTTATTGTTGTTACACTTGGGGCAGTGATCAGGAAAACTGGGGCAGGCTGGCACTGCAGTCTGTGAGTGTATATGCAGTGTGTACACTCATAGGCTGCACAGACAGTCAATCTCTGTGAGAGCAGAGAGAATAGTTGTTTACATCCAGTTTTCTGTGTTTACCATCTGATTGGACACAGCAATCACATGATACAAAACCATATAATCACACAGACACAGCTGTAATGTGACACACCGATCACCGGGCTCCTGGGTGCGTGCTCTGAGAGCCGCACACAAGCCTCCGATGCGGAGTAACATATGGGTACGTCAACACACATCGGAACTGCTCCCGCCCCACCATGTATGTGCAGTGGGTGGACGGGAAGCAGTTAAAGTGGAATTCTGACCATAACTATTCTCAAAAATGTCCCCCCCCCCCCCACACCCCACTTACTACTGCCCCTGAAACCTGCCTCACTTACTACGGATGCCTGAACTCTACAACACTTACTACTGACCACTTGAGTCTGTGTCCCTCAAAGCCACAGCCAATATTCAGCGCAATGATCTTGCACACAGGCCCACTGCTTTTAGAAAACACCCACATAGCGAACCTTACTGTGCAGGTGCGAAGAGCACTATCTTGTGTCACTCTTGCAGTTTGAGAGAGCTGAACCCCTCCCCCGGAAAAAAAACATCTATGGTCATGGGGAGACTCTCTTTCTATAGCTTATATATTGCTACTATGACAGAATCAATAAAACACCTAATATCAATTTGATGCAAAATCTTGTCTGTTTTTTTCTCCAGTTTATAAAGGAAAGACGTAAAGGCTACAATATTGAAGCAAAATATAAAAACAGCAAAAAGTATGCAGAAAAAATGGCAAACTGGTATAATCTTGCACAACAAAAATTACCTGAAGCTATAAAAACATTTATGCCAATTTGCAGACAGTTTCTTATTCAGCTTCCCTGCACTGAAAACAAGGCATTATACCAGGCTTAGGACAATTTTAATAATAGAAAGGCGAGCATCAACCAAATAGGTTTTGCTGGATTATTCTTGATTCAACAGATATTCATTGACTGTTTGGGGGTACATGTGATATAAAAGGGTATATACACTATAGTCAAAAGTATTGAGACACCTGCCTTTACACGCACATGAACTTGGCACCCCAGTCTTAGTCCGTAGGGTTAAATATTGAATTGGCCCACCCTTTGCAGCTATAACAGCTTCAACTCTTCTGGGAAGGCTGTCCACAAGGTTTAGGAATGTGTCTATGGGAATGTTTGACCATTCTTCGAGAAGCACATTTGTGAGGTCAGGTGCTGATATTGGAGAGAAGGCCTGGCTCGCATTCTCTGCTTTAATTCATCCCAAATTCTATTGAGTTGAGGTCAGGTCTTAATACTTTTGACAATATAGCGTATAAGGGTTTTACATTTGGCTTAGAAGCTAAATATATTTTAATAAGAATTTTGTTACAAACACATAAAAAATTTAATTGGAATCATAGGTGCAAATACAGCCTAACAATCCTATCAACATGCTGCATAAAACTTTTTTTGTTAACATTTCAAGTTTACCTACAATTGAGTGTGCGCCTGTAAGGAGACAGCTTTACTTGCTTATCCACAATTCATATGTACAATTTTGTAAGAAGAAAAAGTGCAAAAAAGTAGGACAAAAACAATAATATAGAAGTAATGTGCTGGATACAAATAAAAAGAAAAAATGGAAATAAAGGGTAGGGGAAGGGGTCGAAAGAGAGGGTGAGCCTCTGTCCATGGCTTCTTGGTGGCGCACACAGTGGCGGCACGTTGATGCTGCATTTAGGGCATTAAAACAAGCGTTGAGAAGGCGACATACATTACCTCTACACCATCTTTTAAATCGTTTATTAGAGGAGCTGCAGTCCCTGCCACTATTATGAATCAACCCTGAAAAAGCAGTGTATTGTAAAGGAAATTTGTAATCTTTTTTTAATATTGTATTCTATATTGTATGTATTACACACTGCACTCATTATGCACACGGCACTAATAATGTTTGCATTCTTTCAAGTCCTGATTAGAATTAGCCTGCCTATGTTACGCCCCTTGTTACCATAAAAGTATAATTGTAATATTAATGTGATACCTACGTAAACATGTGTATAAAAACCTTCATTGCGTCAGATAAAACAGCACAGTTATTTTTTGAAAGATGCTGAGTGCATCTTTTTGTATCTGTTCCCTACTGCAGAAGTTATTATTAATTTGGAACCATTAATCAATATGAGGATAAGGGTTACCTATTTATAAATTTTCCAGGACAGTATGTATTTACTTACATACATATACATACACACAAACACACATAGACTTCTATGATGTCCCGCTTTTTTGGTGCATTTTCTGAAAGTTCACAAAAGATGCAGCATTTGGGAATTTTGGTGTGCTTTCAGAAAACGCACCAAAAAAGTGGGACATAACAGAAGTCTTTGAGAAAATGCAGGTATAGTGAGCTGCACCCATGCTGTAGCTAAACTGCAAGGGGCAGTATGAAAGTGGTAAAGTAAATAAATAAAGTGCAGTACTATAGTAGTTACAGAACCATCAATACCACATATGTAAACATGTGAAACAATATGTATAAACAAATGAAAACCACATATGAAAAAAAAAAATATATGCATTACATCAAATCAGCACGTGGTAAAAACATCATTCCTGCAATTGATATTAACTTTCAAAGCTTGATTGCGGTAAATTACCGCCATCAAAAAACAAACATAGCTTTGTAGCTTCACAGCTCACAGGAGCTCACGTGCAGCCATTGACCAGCCTTCTCTGGCTTTCTCTTCTCTCACACATGCACATGGCCTCCACTGCTGCACAGAGAAAACAGGCAACCAGCTCATCCCAGAAAGCACCAGAACGCCAATTCAGAAAGCTGTGCGGGCACCCAACCCGCCCCTAGGAATCAATGACATCAATGGTTGGCAGGACGCACACACAGAGTCAATGTAGCTGCTTCATATTAGCAGACCGGCACACAGTAACAAAAAAAACTTAACTGCTAGCAGTAAAAACCATTTCAGCAGATGTCTGCCATAGTTAGGGTAGTTTTTGGTCCTTTCACCACTGCACCCCTAGAGACTCTTTAAGGCACCCCAGGGTGCCGCGGCACCCTAGTTGAGAAACACTGCTTTAGAGTATGTATAAAGTGGTTTAAATAAATTGGAGAACATGGAAGTAGAGAGGCTGGGTGTTAGAAGGAAACTATAAATGGGCTATTCGAGTTAAAGAAAACCTGTCATCTGTCATTGCTAACTGGTATTTAAAGGTGTCAGCTTCAAGGGTGTCATTTTGATCCCCACTTCACTAATTAGTGGCTCATTTACATAGAAGAAGTCTCTTCGATGACTCTTTCAAAGTCAGTAACAATAAAGCAGGCCATACAGTAGAAGATTTTTGTTAGAAATTTTTCATTTCAGGAATGTTCATTCAATGTTCTAATCATTAGTGGGGTCAAATCAATATTTGTTTTAAACTACAGTGATGAGAACATTTGAGGGAGCAGGATGGAAACTTTTTTTTGAATGAACACATTTCTAAAAGGAAAAGTCCCTTCACACCAATATTAAATTTTAAAAGCAAATATTTTTGGAGTACTTTCGAACAACATCGTCAAATGTACTAAAGAGATTGTTCATACAAACAGTCATTTGAAAATCTACTAGTGTATGGCCACCTTAAAGTTGTTCTAAAGGCAGGTTTGTTTGTTTTTTATATATCAAAATAGTGCAGCGCTAGGAACATTGAAATAAATCATACATAAAAAGGCTAAAAACTGTAGTATGGTTAATCACTCAACCAAACCCAAGTGTACATAGAAACATGAGTCCATTATATTAAAAAAGACAATCAACTTGCAAGGATGGTAGAGAGTCCAATGCAGAGTAGAAATCCCAAGGTGCGGAGAGCAGAGTTGGAAAGACACCCAAATGTGTAAATAAGGTGGCTGCTTACCGCAACTAGTGGGCCTCCAAATTAATGGATAAGCCACTTAGGCGTGAAGTGTTAGCCCTAATGGGATGGACTTTCTCCTCCACTTCAGTGGACCAGGATCAATTCCGTGTGTTCCTATACCCCGCTCAGTCACAAGGCAGATATGACTCCAATATGTATGGCAGTATGCAAGGAATGAAGGAAATCATAGCGTAATCCCGTAATACAATTAAATTGGTTTTATTAAAGTTCTACTTACATTATGGCAGACATGTATGTGCAGACAATATACAATAGCGGCGTCCCGCTAGGATAAAACACGAGCCGGCGTCTTGGGGGCGTGACAGGCGCGATGTCCGGAACCTCCCGACCGGTTTCGTCAGAGTGACGTCGTCAGGGGCGTGGTTACCGGACATCGCGGTCACGCCTGGTAAATACCCCATATGCTCATCACTTCCGGATAATCCTCCAATTAAAGAAGAAGAAGGGCGGAAGTGACGCATCCGCTGTTTGGCCGTTGAGGGCGGAAATGATTAATATGTGAAAACGATCTAGATGTTCACAAGGGACAGGGTTGGAACACTCTGTCCTCTTTCGTTCTAACATTAATATAATAGAATATTAAATGAGCCACTATGTTAATTATACAAACAGCGGCCCAAAAACAAAAACAAGCAGTATAGAAAAAACGGCAATATAGAGAGAATAGCCACCAATTGTGCATAGCGCCATCTTGTGGCCAAAAATTATATTGCGGCCAAAAAAAGATCCCTAATTGAGATAAAAAAGAGGAACGAAGGCCAAAAAGTGGATTGCAACACCTTTCCCTTTAACAGATGACCTCTTACTCATAGCCTTACATGTATCATAATACTCATAACAATAAAAAGTGAAAAAGGCCATTAATTAAAAATACATTTAACAGATAGTGATATATGGCTAAAAATACATATAAAACCAGAAAATATCAAAATAAAGCTTGAAAAATAGTGCAATTCCTAGAACTGCAAAAATTAAGATAAATGGGACTTGATGACATATCTATCCATTTCCCGCATCAACCTCATTAGCTGTTATTGATGAAACAGTTAATGTCCCATTCGACGTTAAGGCCAAAGGGGACATAGGATTTTAAAATGTAAATCCATCGTGTTTCAGCACGGGATAATTCCCTTTTGGCATTAGCTCCTCGCCAATTTGGAGCAAATTGATCAAATGCCACAAACAGCGTGTTGCGGGGGTCTTTATGTCGACAGGAGTCGAAATGTTTCGACACACTGTGGCCAGGAAAACCTTTGCGGATATTGGCCACATGTTCTCCCATGCGTATTTGCATGGTCCGCAGAGTTCGTCCAATGTACTGCTTCCCACATTTACATTGGAGTAGATAAACTACATTTTGTGTTGAACAAGTGATGAAGGAATTAATCGGGTATTCTCTCCCAGTGACCTGAGACCTAATTTTCTCTATCCTCCTACCCTTGAACACATTTAGAGCACAGATATTGCATCTCTTGCAGGGATAGAACCCTTTAAGTTCTGGGAAAAACCTGGGTTTCTGTGGTTTCTCGATAACATTATGGGCCACCTGGTGTCTTAGCGATGGGGCACCTCTAAAAATAACATTAGGCCGGTCTGGGAGGACTGGACCCAGTACTCTGTCATTTTTAATGACGGACCAATGTTTTTGCATAATTTTTTTGACCTCATAATGTTGGGTACTGAACGAGGTGACAAAACAGTTTTTAAACGGTTGATTGTCATTGGTTCTTGTGCGAGGGGCTAATAGATTCGACCTATCCATATCAGCCACCTCCCTGATGGTCTTATCTAAGGAGTCGGCATGATATCCCCTATCCAAAAACTTGCTTTTGAGCTGTGAGGCTTGTGAAAGGAAGCTGTCAAGGTGGGTACAATTACGCCGTAGCCTCATAAATTGTCCTTTGGGGACGGCTTGTAACCACGATTTATGGTGACAGCTATCCACTGGGATAAAGCTGTTTCGGTCGGTCTGTTTAAAGAAGGTGGAAGTAACCAACCTGTCCTCTTCCACAGACAAACTCAAGTCCAAGAAACTGATATTGGTAGTGCTACTGGTACAATCCAGTTTTATACCTCTGTCGTTCTCATTTAGTGTAGACATGAATAGATCAAGGGAACACTGATCACCATCCCATAGGAGGAGGATGTCGTCTATGTACCTCCTCCACAGCACCAGCTGTGTTTTTTACCTTAATGCATTCTCTGCATTAAGGTAAAAAATCATCTGCCTGCAGCCCCCCACCCCCCCCCCCCTTATACTTACCTGAGCCAATATCGATCCAACGATGTGCATGAGAGCAGAAGCTCTGTGTGCTCTCTCCCTCCTCATTAGCTCAGAGACAGCAGCTTGAGCCATTGGCTCCTGCTGCTGTCAATCACAGCCAGTGACGAAGGCGTGTGGGGAGGGGCCTAGCCACACCGTCTGTGTCAACACACGCAGATAGCAAGGCTCTGGAGCAAGCCTGCACAAGTGTCCACATAACAAGTGGACTAAAAAGGGAACACTTGGTGGGGAGAAGGCAGGAGCGCTGGCGGGGGACCTGAGAAGAGGAGGATCTGGACTGTTGTGTGCAAAACTATTGCACAGAGCAGGTAAGAATGATGTGTTTGTTATTTAAAAGATATAAAGAAAATTACATTTAAAATCTCTTTAAAGTGGCTGTAAAGGCACAAGGTTTTTTACCTTCACTCCTCTCAATTCAGCGATGTCCATGAGAGCCTTGGCTCCCTGGCGACACGCACTCCTGACTGGCTTTTGGCAGTAGCAGAGGCCATTGGCTTCCGCTGCTTTCAATCACAGTCAGTGAGTCAATCAGGAGACAGAGGGGGCAAGGCTGAGCTGTGGCTCTGTGTGTGAATGGACCCACAGAGCCTCGGCAGGGGAACGCACCTGCTTGGGTGCCCCAACAGCAAGCCGCTTGCTCTGGGCGCACCCGGCATGACAGAGGGGCCAGGAGTGCCGGCGTGGGACCCGAGAAGAGGAGGATCGGGGCTGCTCTGTGCAAAACTATTACACAGAGCAGGTAAGTATAGCCTGTTTGTCATTTTAGAAAAAAGAAAAAAAAAAACAAGACTTAAGTATCGCTTTAAAGTTGCAAAGCCAAGATCAAGATCAAAGTCCTGGGAATAAAAGAGAAGCCAGCTATGGCAGCCCCCATATATCTATTCTCATGTGCTCATTTTAAGAACCAACACTAAAAAGAAAACATGACATCAAATATTTTACAGGCACAAAGCAAATTTAAAACTGTCACTATACGGAATAGCATTATATTGCTTATATTATATCTCACTAAAGTGATTGCAAGAACTATAGCAATTAATCTAGTGGACACATTGAAGCAAGCATTGTGGAAAGAAGCTCATTAGAATGCAACTGCAAGTATTTCAGACCCTAAAAGACAGGTGTTAGGTAGAAGAAAAGAGATTTGTGCCTGTAATCATTTCCCTTGCTTTTTATTTCAAGCCATCCCAGGGGATTTTTTATGCTGGTTGAAACTTGATTAGTGAGCTTTTGTGTTTACATCACAGTGGTTCCATTTTCATTTTTTACAATAACATTTTGTGGGTTTTCTTTTTTGTGATAGGTTTTACATTTTGGCAAAACCATTTTCAAAGTATAGAAGAAAAACAGTGATGTCCCCAAATAAATGCTCTACAGAGGGAAGAAAGGGGGAAAAGGACAGGGTAGCAAAGGGATGTAAAAATAGTAGATGTCAGTGCTCTTAGAGAAATATAATGTCCGTAGCACATGCATCATTTTATTATACATGAATGATGCTACCAAAAAAGAGTGAAAGGATAAACTATTAATTATCATTACTGGGTACAGCGTTATACAAAATAAGATGTAATTCCAAGGGGACTGAGCTCTTCAAATCTCTCCATGGAGTCTATTGCAATCATTTATTTAATTTGTAATGATACATTAAAAGAAACCTTAGCTGATGGAAATTTGAAAGCTGCCATTGCCATTGCAAAACTCCTTTTCGAAAAAGATTCCCAGCTTTAGTTGATTCAACACGTGACCATTGACCAGACCAAGAACCACTTGGTCCAGACCACTTGACCATTGACCAGACTAAAGCCCCGTACACACGCGTCGAAAATTGGCAGGGAATTTTCGTCCGACTACCGATCTGCCAATTTTCGGATTGTTAGTATGATGCTTCCGACAACCAACTCCGACTTTTCAGCCGAAAAAAAATCTGTGTGCAGGCTATAAAATTTTTGTTGGCCGTCAACACAACGGCCGATTTTCGTGCAGTCAGTAGAGATTTCGACAGGGAAAAATCTGATGAGCAAGTCTGAGCATGCTCAGTGAAGAAAGAACACAAAGAAAGCAAACCAACACATGACATCACTTCTGAAGTAGAATTTTGTTGGGTGAGAAAATTTGTGTGCAGTCTAGGCACATTCCAACCAATCAAATTTTTGTTGCCTGTAATACAACGTCCGGTTTTCGTCTCATTAGTACAGATTTCGACAGAAAAAAATCTTAAGAGCAAGACTAGGCATGCTCAGAGACGAAAGAACACATACAAAGCAATCCAACACATGACATCACTTCTGAAGTAGAATTCTGTCATACGGGAACATTCGTATGAAAAAAAACTCTTCACTTTCCACATCAGACTAGCATGCCACAAAAAACGGACGACAGATCTTTCGATAATCTGATCGTGTGTACGGGGCTTAAGAACACCATAGTCAGGACTCCTTGTCTGTATATTTGTTTTAGGTGATTCAAAAGGTTGAAAAGTGGTTCATACCTGAATATGTTGTTTAAAAAGGTTTGGTTCTTTACATAGTAATATCCAATGGAATATTTTGTAGTGATCAAAAAAAGGAATGCTACTACTTAGGACTGATATTGCAATAAACTAAAAAAAAAAAAAAAAAGGACGGACAGGACATGCATTGCTTTTCCCTTCTTCTTTCTTTTATTAAGCCATTAGGTTGCCTTGCAGTTTAAAGTGGTTGTAAAGGTAAAAGTTTTTTTTTTTTTTTTTTTTAACCTAAAGTGACTGTAAACGATCACCTTGTAAAACAACCCATTCGGTTTAAAAATGGAATGAAAGCCAAAAAAAAAAAAAAAGCCATTATAAATACCTTTTCTTCCATTTTCTTTTTTTTTATAAGTGATCACATTCCCTCTGTTCTCATCTGCATAAGAGCCGGGGGGGGGGGGAGGAGCAGCAACAGCACACTGAACTTTCCAGTGAATGGCTTTTTGAGGATGGGGGGAGCAAGAGAGAGACTGAGTTCAGTTCCCAGCCTAGCTAGAGAACTGACCATGGTATGTTCTCCTGCTTAGTGTGGTCAGTTTTTAAAAGGAAGGCAGAGGGACTGGCAGAATCACCTGGGATTTCAAACGAATGAATCAATACAAAGATAACAGTATACTTTTTCATACAAGTACATGGTACAGCAGGCACATGTGAGGAATATTAAATTATGGGGTAACAAACACTTCAATGCATTTCCTGCAATAAGGTAAGAAAAACTTTTAAGAGCAGCTCCCCCCCCCCCCCCAACCTGCAGCCCTCCCAAAATACCCACCTGAGCCCGATCTTGGTCCAGGGCTGTGCCTATCTGCAGCAGGTCTTCTCCCCTCTCCCGACTCTCGCAGGCTTGTTTGAGACCAGGGGTAGCCATTGGCTCCTGCTGCTGTCAGTCAGAGCCAATAAGCAGAGAGTGAAGGGTGGAGCTGAGCCAGGCTGTGTGTCTGAATAGTGGCTTACTATGGTGACCACTTGGTAGAGGAAGGAGTGAGGAGTGAGAAGCTCCAGCGGGGGACCCGAGAAGAGGAGGACTTGGTCTCTCTGTGCAAAACCATTGCGCAGAGCAGGTGAGTATAACATGTTTGCTAAATTAATGAAAAAAAAAACCTGAAGCATTAATATCACTTTAAATGCTACTTGAAAGCAAACCTTGCACCCAAAAATCAAGGTACACTTATTAGGTGAGGGCCCCCTTTTAATTTGTTTCAATAAAATTTCAAATAACACCTGTGGGGGGGGGGGGGGTAGTTTAAGTTTACTGAATGTTACCCCCAACATTTCATGTTCCTGATATACACTCACCTGCCACTTTATTAGGTACACCTGTTCAATTGATTGGAAGCACAAATTGCTAATCAGCCAATTGCATGGGAGCAACTTAATGCATTTAGGCATCTAGACATGGTGAAGACGACTTGCTGAAGTTCAAACCATGCAACAGAATGGGGAAGAAGGGGGATTTAAGAGACTTTGAACGTGGTATGGTTGTTGGTGCCAGACGGACTGGTCTGAGTATTTCAAAAACTGCTGTTCTACTGAGATTTTCATGCACAACCTTAACAGAGAATGCTCCCAAAAAGAGAAAATATCCAGTGAGCAGTGGGGATGATCGAACGGTTCAGGTCAACCATCGGTTCGGCCCGAACATTGGGTGTTCGAGGTTCGGCCGAATTTAGAACTTTTTGCCCAAAAAGTTCAGAATTCGGCAACCAGAACCGACCAAAATGCAATGCTTCAGGAAATGGGCTTTAAAAGCCCGTGATTGGACCAGAACCATTAGCAAAAGCCAATTGAGGGGGCAGGAGAATGCTAGGAATGTGATTGAATGTGAGTGACTAGGGGGTCCCTAGACCAATCATTATAGAATACGCCCCCCAGTATATAAGATCGCCCCGCCATATTCCTAGCATTGTTATACTGGACATGGAAGAGAGTGGAAGCAGTTCTGTTAATTTTACTTTAAAAGGTTCATTTAGCTATTTTTTAGTGTGAGGAAAGGGATATCTAGTGTAGTTAGAGTGCTCCTTTACACTTAAGTTAGCTTCAAAAATTTAGTTTCTGTAGGGAAAGTGTTAAGTGTAAAGGGACCGTAGTGTAGCGTAGGGTTAACTGGCATGGCAGGGTGACAAAACCCTTCCATAGCAGGGTGACCGCTATAAAGAAATGATCATTTCTCTGAGTTGCTTCGGAACAGGAATATGGCTTCTCACCAGCCAAGCATTTTTTATGCTGCAGGGGCTGCCACTGCCAGTGCTTTTTTGAGGACATGTTTGATGTCAGACATGACATCTGAACATGTGTTTAGGGGGTATATATACACATATATGTCTGTATATATACCCCTAGACATATATAGGTGTGATAGTAGCAGAAATAAATGCTTGCGCTAATGAAATCATTTACAGTAATATATTTCTGCTACTATCACACCTATATATGGCTAGGTGTCTATATACATATAATTATGTGTGTATATATACCACTATACACAAGTTCAGATGTTTTGCCTGCCTCAAAAGAACCCAAAAAAATGCCAAAAAAACGCTAGCGTCAAAAAAAAATGCCCAGGTGTGTTTTTGCTGGCATTTTTTGGGGGGTTTTGGAGGCAGGCAAAACATCTGAACTTGTGTATAGTGGTGTATATACACACATCCATATACTTATATACACACCTAGACATATATAGGTGTGATAGTAGCAGAAATATATGCTTGCGCTAATGAAATCATTTACAGTAATATATTTCTGCTACTATCACACCTATATATGGCTAGGTGTCTATATACATATAATTATGTGTGTATATATACCACTATACACGAGTTCAGATGTTTTGCCTGCCTCAAAAGAACCCCAAAAAATGCCAAAAAAACGCTAGCGTCAAAAGAAAATGCCCAGGTGTGTTTTTGCTGGCATTTTTTGGGGGTTTTTGGAGGCAGGCAAAACATCAGAACTTGTGCACAGTACCACTATACACAAGTTCAGATGTTTTTCCTGACTGCAAAGAACCCAAAAAAATGCCTTCTATTAAACCGGCAAGGTGTTACAGCAGCGAAGCCATACTCCTGTGCTGAAAGTTTTCTAATACAAACAATCTTTTTTTTTTTATGGTTCTGGACATGCTACAGAGCTGAAACTTCACATGTACACTTTTAGAACCCCAGATCTGAAATCTCATTTTTTTTTTTTAATTTTTTCAATAATTGGCTTTTTTATCAAAAATGACAATTTTTAAGAACTTTTTTTGTGTGATTTTGTGTCTGGGGGGTCTAAAAGGTGTACCTGTGAAGTTTCAGCTCTGTAGCATGTCCAGAACCAGGAAAAAAATGATTGTTTGTATTAGAAAACTTTCAGCTCAGGGGGTTAGCTTCTCTCCTCGGTTTTCACACCTTGCCGGTTCACACCTATATATGTCTAGGTGTGTATATAAATATATGTATGTCTGTATATACACCACTATACACAAGTTCAGATGTTTTGCCTGCCTCAAAAGAACCCCAAAAAATGCCAAAAAAAACGCTAGCGTCAAAAAAAAATGCCCAGGTGTGTTTTTGCTGGCATTTTTTTGGGGTTTTTGGAGGCAGGCAAAACATCAGAACTTGTGCACAGTACCACTATACACAAGTTCAGATGTTTTTCCTGACTGCAAAGAACCCAAAAAAATGCCTGCTATTAAACCGGCAAGGTGTTACAGCAGCGAAGCCAACCCCCTGAGCTGAAAGTTTTCTAATACAAACGATCTTTTTTTTATGGTTCTGGACATGCTACAAAGCTGAAACTTCACATGTACACTTTTTAGACCCCCCAGATACTTAATCCAAAGTAAAAATCAAAAAATCTTTTTTTTTTTTTTTTTAATTTTTCAATAATTGGCTTTTTTATCAAAAATGACAATTTTTAAGAACTTTTTTTTTGATTTTGTGTCTGGGGGGTCTAAAAGGTGTACCTGTGAAGTTTCAGCTCTGTATCATGTCCAGAACCAGAAAAAAAGATCATATAGGTGTTAAAGGAGGGTCCCACATCCCTGTTCTACTGAAAAATTATCTTTTTTTTTTTCATGGTTCTGGACATGCTACAGAGCTGAAACTTCACATGTACACTTTTTAGACCCCCCAGATACTAAATCCAAAAATGACAATTTTTAAGAACTTTTTTTTGTGTGATTAATAGTTAATGGGGCATGACCCAGAACCCTAGGCACTTTTTAGGGGCATTTATTGGGTATTAGGGCTTCAAAATGGTGTTTTTTGATTCCAGAAGTTCGGGTCCCATTAATTTCAATGGGGTTCTGGAATCCGAACCGAACTTTCCTGAAATTCGGGTGTTCTGGTCGAACCGAACTTTTCAAAAGTTCGATCATCCCTAGTGAGCAGCAGTTGTGTTGAGGAAAATGCCTTGTTGATGTCAGAGGTCAGAGGAGAATGACCTCACAAATGCGCTTTTGGAAGAATGGTCAAACATTCCCATAGACACACTCCTAAATCTTGCGGACAGCCTTCCTAGAAGAGTTGAGGCTGCTATGGCTGCAAAGGGTGGGCCAACCAATATTGAACCCTACGGACTAAGACTGGGATGCCCTTAAAGTTCATGTGCGTTTAAAGGCAGGTGTCCCAATACCTTTGGTAATATAGTGTGTGTGTGTATATATATATATATATATATATATATATATATATATATATATATATATATATATATATATATATATGTGAATGTACAATGTATATGTAAAGTGCTGCGTAAATTGAAAGCGCTATATAAGTACCTGAAATAAATAAATAAATATATGTACACTGCTCAAAAAAATGTAAGTAACACTTTGAAAACATCAGATCTCAAATGGGAAAAATATCATGCTGGATATCTATACTGATATGGACTAGGTAATGTGTTAGGAACGAAAGGATGCTACATCGTTTGATGGAAATTAATATTATCAACCTACAGAGGGCTGAATTCAAAGACACCCTGAAAATTAAAGTGAAAAAATTATCAAGCAGGCTAGTCTAATTAGCTGAAATTTCATTGCAGCAACTCAAAATGGTACTCAGTAGTTTGTATGGTCCCCACATGCTTGTATTCAAGCCTGACAATGTCCCGACATGATCCTAATGAGATGACGGATGGTGTCCTGGGGTATTTCTTCCAAGATTTAGACGAGGCTATCACTAAACTCCTGAACAAACTGAGGTGCAACCTGGCAGTGTCGGATGGACCAAAACATGATTTTCCTGAGGTGTTCTATTGGATTTAAGCCATGCAAATATGAGGGCCATTCAATGGTATCAATTCCTTCATCCTCCAGGAACTGGCTGCATTTTATCGCTACATGAGGCTGGGCATTGTTGTGCACCAAGAGGAACCCAGGACCCATTGCACTAGCGTAGGGTCTGACAATGGGTCCCAGGATTTCATCCTGATACCTAATGGCATGCCATTACTGTATCTAGCCTGTAGAGGTCTGTGCGTCCCTCCATGGATATGACTCCCCAGATCCACCGCCAAACCTGTACTGCTGAATGATGTTACAGGAAGCATAACATTCTCCACTGCTTCTCCAGACCGTTTTGCGTCTGTCACATGTGCCCAGGGTGAATATGTTCTCATCTGTGAAAAGCACAATGCGCCATTGGTGGACCTGCCAATTGTAGTGTTCAATGGCAAATGCCAATCAAGCTCAACAGTGCCAGGCAGTGAGCACAGAGCCTACTAGAGGATGTCGGGCCTTCAGGCCACCCTCATGAAGTCTCTTTCTGATTGTTTGGTCAGAGACATTCACACCGGTTGCCTGCTGGAGGTCATTTTATAGGGCTCTGGCAGTGCTCATCCTGTTCCTCCTTGCACAAAGGAGCAGATACCATCCTGCTGATGAGTTAAGGACCTTCTTTGGCCCTGTCTGCCCCCCTAGAGTAACTGCCTGTCTTCTGGTATCTCCTCCATGCTCTTAAGAGCTGGGAGTCACAGCAAACCTTCTGGCAATGGCACAAATTGTTGTGCCATCCTGGAGGAGTTGGACTAAATATACAACCTCTATAGAGTCCAGGTATTGCTTTATGTTACCAGTAGCCAAAAGTAAAACTAGTGAAGAACAATCAGAAAAGGGAAAAATATGTCAGTGGCCATCACCTGTAAAACAATTCCTGTTTTAGAGGTTGCCTAATTGTCGCCCATCTAATGCACCTGTTAATTCATAAACACCAAAGCATCTAAAATTGATGAACAACCCCATCTGCTAGTTAACTGACTAGATCAATATCCCAAGAATTTTTTTGATTTGATGCTATACTCTGATTAAAAAGTGTTCCTTTAATTTTTTGACCATATACACTGTATATACATTTTAGATGTTTCTGAGGAGAAGGTGTAATGGCTGACATGCATTTCTCAGCTAGCTTTACATCTGTCCAAGGAGCTGAGCTGGGGACTGGATGAGTTCCATTCTCACTAACTAAGAATAGAGAAGTCCAGCTCCTAAACCTTTAACCTTTTGGTAAGACGAACCATGTTCAAATCTACTATATCGCATGAGATATCTGCCTCCAGACAGGGGTAACTGGTAAACATAGCTTCCCAGTGCCCTTCACAACAAAGAGCACTAATCAGAATTTTTCCTTTCTGAAAATTCCCAAACTGAGCATCTAAAAAGTTAAGCTGCGTAAGTTATGCTATGTGAACGGGGACATGTAGGGCTTTTTTCTCAGAGAGTAGGTGCAGGAACCCCCCCCCCCATCTGAGTCGTGCCTTGTCTCCACCCCCTACCCACCCCCGAGCACATCCCTTGGTCCCACCCCCTACCCACCTCCCAGTACCGCCCCTTTTAGAGAACACAGAACCAAGTATCATTCTGTGGTGCTAAGTAATTTGTATTGAACTCTTCAAATATAACAAGGAAAGCAGCAAAACAGATCCCCTGCAGCCAGCAACAATAGACCCCCCCAGAAACAAGAGATCACCCACACAACAATGCCCCCCACAACAAAATACCACCTCAGCAACAACAGATCCACCCCAGGGACAAAAGACCTCAAGCAGCAACATTAGATTCTCCAGCAGCCAGCAACAATAGACCTCTCTATCAACAGTAGATCCCTCCTAGCAACAACTGACTCCCCAGAAATATAAGATCCCTCCCAGCAACAATAGATCCCCCAGCAATAATAGATCCCAATGCAAAAATAGATCCCCAGTAGCGACAATAGATCCCCCAGCGGTCATCATCAGTAGACCGTCCAGCACACCCCAGCACCCCTTGTACCTAAATACATTCAGTGTTGGAGGTGCAGGAACTGCGTTTGCCCGTGTTCCCCCTAAAAAAAAAAAAAGCCCTGGGGACATGTAACCCATATAAAGTAGGTATTATCCCCATTTGGCTGCAATCATGGAAATACCCTTTAAATCGTTTATTATCATTTATTCATGATTCCAGCAGGGCTGTTAACATGGCTTTAGGTCAAGTTTGCTTTTAATGAAATCAGGTCTAATCTAAATACTAGATAACTGATGGTCACTATCTAGTCTACTGGTGTACATTTGATGAAATGACTACAGTAGATGTCAAGTTATTCTGTGTGTGGATATTGTTGTTTGTTGGGTATCCATACATCACTGTTTTTCATTAATATTGTTATAAAACGGCTTTTAGTATCTCTTGAGTAATCCAGTGACAGATATCCCATTGTCACAGATTAGGCCATAATCTTATATAGCTAAATAAGTGAAAAGTGTGTATTTTGGATATGGTTTACATACAGCCAGTACATTTTTCCTGCATTCCTGTCATTACCTGTTTAGTGAAGGCAATTAATGTTCTCACATTACTTCAGTTTGAATGTGATTTACTTTTCTTTTCCAGTTTTATTTTTCAGCACTAATACTCAGGGAAAATTCACAAAGTATGATGTCAGCTTGACATGTTTCTGTGAAATGCTTATAAAAGAGTTCACTGTAACTTTTCCCTCAGTACACATCCCTCATCCTTTCGAAATCTCTTCCATCAATTAAACAGCTAATTGGTACTCAGTGCTTTGGACAAATGCCACTATCGCACTTATCAGAGTCTTCCACTTGAGTACTTTGACAGCATGACCCATCTTACTAGCGTTAAGAAAAAATGAAATATCATTCAACAAGTATATGAAACAGCCTACAGGAATTCCATCTGCTAATTATGTCCTATGGCAATTTAGGCTGCAAGGGGAGAGAATACTAGGAGGCAAAATGAATACAGCATACTCAACATTTTTTTTTTTTCCAGAATTTGAATATTTTTATTTTTGCACACATTTTCATTATTACTTTAGGAAGTTATTCTGCTCAATAAATACGTTATTATAGTTTTCAACCAACAGGATGCTCTAATGAAAATTAACATGGTGCTTTGCTCAAGCTAGTTTGACAGTGATATCATTTCATCTTTATGGACTGCTCCATGACCGTGATGGACTTTCCTTTTGGTTTTCATGCCTAATCTTGTTAGGGATTAGAAGACATCTATGAAGGAAACCAGCTAAATAGAATATCTGTGTCTCTTTCATTCTTTAGAATAGCCTTTCTCAATCTTTTTTTAACAATATCAGAACCCCTGAAAAAACATTCCAGTGTCAGGGCAATCCCTGCTAATAAATACTATATTCATTGTTCACTAGCGTGATGGTCACAGGGAAAAAATGCTCCTTACATTTGTGGTCATTGGAAACTATCCCCAACCCTAATAGATAGCTAAAAGCATCACCAGTTTCAGGTGCTACTTATCTGAGACCAACGTCTGGAGGAACCCTAGACTTCCACAGAACACTGATGAGAAGGGTTGCTTTACTGTAGAATAAAAAGAAAAGGGGACGAATGGCCTCTTTTATTTATGGGGAAGTGGCAGGTGAGGATAGCTTAGAGTAAGGAATAGGCTGAGCTAGTGTTTAGGCAGCTTAGAGCCTGTCAGATGCAAAGAAAGCTGATTGGCTATAGGGTGATAGTTAGTTTACCCAGTATCCAGGAAGAATAAGCCCCTTACCAGTTTGAGCCGGGTTTTCCCGCCTGGAAGAGTTGAATTTGATTGGTCAGAAGAGTTCAAGAGGTCCTATTTAAGGGCCCCCTCACAGATGAATCGTCACGTCGCCAGTCAACAGGAGAAGAAAGAAGTCAGCCCAGCGGTTCCCAGACGGAAGGAGCGGTCGGTGCAGCGGCGGTCTAGAAGGGTCATCGTCGGGCGGCAGCGGCTTTCCTCTTTCGTTGTGGTACCAGCCCAGCGTCATCGGGTGGAAGACGGAGGCTTCCGGAGCGGTTCCTGGCCGAAGACAGAAGAGGAGAAGACAGGCGGTTCAACTTACCTCAGGAGCGATGAGCCTCATGAGAAGACTGATCGAGCGGGCGGGCGAGGCTGGCGGCGAAGATTGGGTCCGGCGGTGTCTCGAGCTGCCGCTCGTCGCGGAATCCGGTGGAGCGGCGGGCGAAGATGGAGCGGGACCGGCATCGAGAGCGGCCGCCGGAAGTGAAGTCGGACGGGGATCGGCTGACGTAACGGTCCCGGACGGAAGAGCGTCATCCTCGGCGACGACGGGCGGAGAAGACGTCACGGGAAGCGGTGCGAGCAGGCGCGTCACACCCGGAAGAGCCGGCCAGGGGATCGGGTCGGTGAAGAGGCGGCGCAATCCGCGCCATCGTTTCTCCCCTCCGGTGGAGGTCCGAAGAGCCGGGAGGGGCAGCGGAGCATCGCCAAGGAGCGGCCAAGCGGGAAGACCTGCTCCGGGTGACGGAGCGAGGGCCCAGTCGGCGGTGGCAAGATCGGTCGGCGGGACGAGGAGCTCGGAGGGGATCGCGCCGGCAAGATCAGGTGAGGAGATCTTCGTGGATACTGTGGTAGCCCCCTCCCTGGTCACTAGGCCCCCCCGAACACAGCACATGGAACCGGAACACACCACCAGGGGCGCTGTTGCTCAGGACAGTGCACCCCTGCCTGCCATGTCAGGATTGTTACAAAATTTCCTGAAGGACTTTAAGTCCTTATTAGAAACCAGCACAGGTGCTGGGTCGAGTACCCCTGCAACTGTGCTGCCATCCCCAGCTGCCATGTCTGCCCCCACTGCTACTATATCGGGCGACATGGTGGCTCCCCAGCCTGCTCCTTCACCTAGAGATGTATGGATTCCTCCAATGGGCAATCTGGAGGTTGAACCTCATAGGCCCCAGAGTTTACATTCCGATATGTCAGCTTCTTACCTCCTAGCTAAAGCGCAGAATCTGCCGGAGACTTCCCTTAGGGAAACTCTCACCTGTGAGGTGTCCCCGTTAGGTTTCCACTTATCTGAGTCCGTTAAGGAGAGGATCTGGCAGGGACATTTTATGGATATGTTGTCGCTATTACCTTCAGCTAAAGATTTTGTTGCTAGGGGTGATAAGAAGGACGATGATGAGCGGAGGCGCCCTATTTCCAAATCTTTCAACAACTGGTTGCAGGGCTTTTTTATTTTTTCGTCGGTTATGTGTGAACGTTTCCCTGCTAAAAGCGTCGGGTTGTTTCAACATGCCGATATTATACTGGAAGCGTACAAAAATTTTGGCGGAACCTCCTGGTTTCAGTACGACGTGGCTTTTCGCCAAAAGCTGGCGGTGCAGCCCGCTATGTAGTGGGGAGTAAAAGATGTCAGCCTTTGGCTGGACCTTTTTCTCCCACAAAGGTCAATTTTTCCCAGGCAGCCCTTTCCGAGCCAGCAGCCCCAAGCCTCCTCCTCGGGTTTGCAGTTTAGAAAAGGAGTGTGCTTTAACTTCAATGAATCCGTCTGCAAGTGGCCGGGTTCATGCAAGTACAGGCACGAATGCGCATTTTGCTCTGGGACCCACCCCATCGCAAAGTGCTTTAAGAGGCAAGGGGGTCAGGCCACGGGTGTTCTGCACAAAGGCGGTAACCCCAGTGAGCCTCACCGCCATGCTCCCGTGGCTTCAGCGTTACCCAGACAGGGCGAAAGCCAACCTCCTCACTGAGGGTTTTACAGATGGTTTTCCCCTGCCCAAGTTTTGCGGTCAGGGTTGTAGGTTGGTGGACAATCTTAGGTCTGTTGAGGGTTTGGAGTCAGTCGTGGAGGAAAAGGTGAGTAAAGAAATTGAATTGGGTAGATTCGCTGGCCCTTTCTCGGTCCCCCCCTTTAGGAATTTTAGGATCTCCCCTTTGGGCATTGTCCAAAAGAAGGAGCCTAATACTTACAGGCTTATTCATCATTTGTCGTTTCCTTTCGGGGATTCCTTAAATGATGAGATAAGCGAGGATTTAGCTACGGTCCAGTATTCCTCATTTGACGATGCCCTAGTGAAATTAAGGGGTCTAGGGAGGGGGGTTTTGATGGCCAAGGCCGACATTAAATCGGCTTTTCGGCTGCTGCCGGTACACCCGGACGCATTTAATTCCCTTGGGTTTTTCTTTTCGGGCAATTTTTATTTTGACAGATGTCTCATTGTCATGTTTTTATTTCGAATGTTTTGCAACCTTTTTGGAATGGGTCGTTTCGACATTTTGTGATTCGACCGACATCGTCCACTATTTGGACGATTTTTTGTTCTTGGGGCGGGCGGGATCTACAGACTGCTTGCACTTACTGGATGGTTTTGTACAGTTGTGCGAGCTTTTTGGGATCCCGTTGGCTCATGAGAAAACGGCTTTGCCGTCTACCTGCATTCAATTTTTAGGTATCACCATCGACTCCGAGGTAATGGAGTTTAGGCTCCCGCAAGAGAAAGTGTCCAAACTCAAACATTGTCTATTGTCTTTGATCCGGAGGCGTAAGGTTCGTCTTAAGGAGATGCAGTCCTTGCTTGGTTTGCTGGCATTTGCTTCCAGGGTCATTCCCCTGGGTAAGCTATTTTCCAGGAAGCTGTATGCGACGATTGCGGGTCTCAAGTCGCCCAATTCTCATGTGAGGTTAACTCAGGAGGTCAGGGAAGATATGTTGGTGTGGTTCCAGTTTTTGACGGATTTCAATGGCAAAAGTGTTTGGCAGGAGGAATTTATCCTGGACAAGGACTTTTGTCTTTTTACGGATTCAGCGGGTTCGGTTGGCTTCGCCGCCATTTGGCGCACACACTGGTGCGCCGACCGCTGGTGTCCGAGATGGGTTCAGTTGGGTTTCACACGCAACAGCGTTCTTCTGGAGCTCTTTCCAATTGTGGTGGCCCTGGAAGTCTGGGGCCATCACTTTCGGAACAGGAGATTGATGGTTAGGACAGATAACAGGGGGGTGATGTTTGCTATCAATTGTTTATCTTCAAAATCCCCTCCTGTTATAGCATTATTGCGTTATCTTGTGTCTAAATGCTTGTCCTTTAATATTTGGATTAAGGCGACTTTCGTCCCGGGCAAAGATAATGGTTTGGCGGATGCTTTGTCTCGCTTACAGATGGAACGCTTTTTTACGATGTTTCCGGAAGCGGACGAGCTGAGCTGTCATTACCCGAGCCACTTATGGTACATAGTTTAGACTTGGTGGCAAGGAATGTATTGCGCTCTTTGGCTCCGTCGACCATGGCAGGATACCAATCTGCATGGTCTCTATGGGTGTCGCATCTTCAGTCATCGGGTGTATCCCCGGATAGTTTTTCAGAACATTTGGTGCTGTCATTTCTAAATTTATTATTCCATAAAGGGTATGCGTGGTCTCACGTGAACAAAATTTTGGCCGGAGTATCGTTTTTCGTTAAGTTACGGAATTTCCCTTCATGCATTTCCTTTTTTACGGTGAGTCAAGCCATGAAGGGATATCGGAAGGCGACTTTTTTGCCTGATTCCAGGAAGCCTGTCACTGTCTCACTTTTGGTGAATTTGTGTTCAATTACGTCGTCCGTTTGCTTTTCTTATTATGAGTCGGTCCTTTTTCAGGCGGCTTTTTCGTTGATGTTTTTTGCGGCACTGAGAATTTCTGAGCTAGTGCCGACTAATAGGACGTTTAGCTCCGGTCTTTTTGTCTCGGACGCAATTTTATCTGACATGACCTGTAGCATTTTAATACGTTTCTCTAAGACGGATCAGTTGGGTGTTGGGAAGCGTGTCGAATTGCACAGGTTCCGCAACTCGTCAGTATGTCCGGTGCGTTTACTGAACAAATTTTTGGCTATTAGAGCGGCCGGTTCCGTATTCTTGTTCAATCATCAGGATGGTAGGCCATTAACTGGCTATCAATTTAATGCTGTTTTTAAGAAGTGTCTCGTTCAGTTGGGGCTGGATAAGGAAAGGTTGACTTCCCATTCCTTTCGTATCGGTGCCGCTACTGAAGCTGCGAGATTGGGTCTTGATGATCAATTTGTTAAGAAGTTGGGTAGATGGAAGTCGGATGTTTTTCAATCTTATATCCGCCCTGACACTGTTTGTTAAAATTTTCAGGACGATGCCTGACCATATGGATCATCGGACACTCTTTCGTGCACTGGGCTCGTGCACGAGCCAGAAGACGTTCCTACGGTGAAAACCTTGGCTTAGATCCCAATTATTATAGGATTCAGTGGTTTAGCAAGAGAGGAATGCTGTGGTCGGAATTTCGTCCCGAAATTTTTAGACTTCTGCAGTTTCTTCCCCCCCCGGATATACTGGTAGTGCACCTTGGGGGGAATGATGTAGGTAGAGCTAGGACTTTGGATCTGATTTTTGCAATCCGGGATGACCTACAATTGTTAAAGTTGTCGTTTCCTTTTATGACTGTGGTTTTTTCGGAGGTCATCCCGAGACTCGCCTGGTTCAAGCACTGTTACTTGAGACCATTTGAAAAAATTCGTAAGCGCGTCAACAGGGCTCTGGAAAAGCTGCTGCGCGTCGTCGGGATTTTATCTTTCAGGCATAGGGAGTTGGAGGGTGGTACTAGTGGACTGTACAGGTTTGATGACACCCACTTATCGGATATTGGCCTTGATACTTTTAATGCCAACCTGGGTACTAGCATAGAAGAGGCCGCGTGTTGGGGGTGTGCCAGGCGGGTGTGAGCCGCCTGCCTTTTGGATGTTTCGATATATTTATTTGTTAATGGCAACCTGGGTCGTTGGGACCGGGTTGTTTTCTATACTGCTGTTTTATTCAAGTTTAAAAAGATTTATCGATCTTTAATGTGTGAAATAATAAACGGCCGCGGCCTCTTTCATTCCAAAATTAAGTCTGAAGGTGTCTTATTTAATATTTTAAGATAAGGTTAAAGAAATCCTGCCTACTGCCCCATAAAAAGAAAAGGGAACGAATGGCCTCTTTTATTTATGGGGAAGTGGCAGGTGAGGATAGCTTAGAGTAAGGAATAGGCTGAGTTAGTGTTTAGGCAGCTTAGAGCCTGTCAGATGCAAAGAAAGCTGATTGGCTATAGGGTGATAGTTAGTTTACCCAGTATCCAGGAAGAATAAGCCCCTTACCAGTTTGAGCCGGGTTTTCCCGCCTGGAAGAGTTGAATTTGATTGGTCAGAAGAGTTCAAGAGGTCCTATTTAAGGGCCCCCTCACAGATGAATTGTCACGTCGCCAGTCAACAGGAGAAGAAAGAAGTCAGCCCAGCGGTTCCCCCCCCACCCCACCCTTTTTTTGTTTGTCGCGGTCAGTTTGTTATTTTAGGGTCACCTTCGGTCACAGCGAAGGGGGACGTTCTTTTTATATTTGAGTTGGATGTTTCGAAATATTTATTTGTTAATGGCAACCTGGGTCGTTGGGACCGGGTTGTTTTCTATACTGCTGTTTTATTCAAGTTTAAAAAGATTTATCGATCTTTAATGTGTGAAATAATAAACGGCCGCGGCCTCTTTCATTCCAAAATTAAGTCTGAAGGTGTCTTATTTAATATTTTAAGATAAGGTTAAAGAAATCCTGCCTACTGCCCCATGTCTTCATTCAGAAACTCAAGCAAATACATAGATGTAGAATGTGAAGTATGCTGGCAGATGTGACCATTGTCACTAGCATTGGAATAGAAAATAAAAATCTTTCTTTTTTGTGTTTAGACTTTATGATTGGCACTGAATTTGGACTATGGCATACAGTGTTGACTTCAACATGGCTTTTACCCAGCAGAGTGTGGCTCTTTTCCATTCAAAGCTGTGGTAATGTCATGACTCAACCTGTAAATGGGGGTGGTGGTATCGGTAGTGGCGGCATCTTTAAATTGCTGGGTTACTGTCCAAGAAAAAAACCCTCCCCGAATCAGTTCAATTAACCAAACCGGAGAAAAGCCAATAAACCCTCACCTCACTAAATTAAAGTGTAAGGGTAGACATATACACTATATTACCAAAAGTATTGGGAGACCTGCCTTTACACGCACATGAACTTTTCCTGGCCCGTAAGGTTCACTATTGAGTTTGCCCACCCTTTGAAACCTTCCCAGAAGCGTCAACTCTTCTGGGAAGGCTGTCCAGAAGATTTAGGAGTGTGTCTATGGGAATGTTTGACCATTCTTCTAAAAGCGCATTTGTGAGGCCAGGCACTGATGTTGACGAGAAGGCCTGGCTCGCAGTCTGCACTCTAATTCATCCCAAAGATGTTCTATTGGGTTGAGGTCAGAACTCTCTGCAAGCCAGTCAAGTTCCTCCACCCCAAACTCGCTCACCCATGTCTTTATGGACCTTGCTTTGTGCACTGGTGCGCAGTCATGTTGGAACAGGAAGGGGCCATCCCCAAACTGATCCCACAAAGTTGAAAGCATGAAATTGTCTAAAATGTCTGCTGACGCGTTAAGAGTTCTCTTCACTGGAACTAAGTGACCAAGGGGCCAAGGTCAGCCCCGAAAAACAACCCCACACCATAATCCCCCCTTCACCAAATGATTTGGGCCAGTACACAAAGCAAGGTCCATAAAGACACAGATGAGCGAGTTTGGGGTGGAGGAACTTGACTGGCTTGCACAGATTCTGAAGCTGTATCTCTTGCAGCTTAGATACACCTACTAGTTGTTTACATCAGAAGGTTAACAGTTCTGCCTAATGGCAACTCACAGATAGGTATATTATTTATGTATTTAGCTTTTTGTAGATTTCTACACTTTAACATGAATTACTAAGAAGCATTAGGGTAAATTGATTTCTAAGAGAACATAGGCAGTTCCCTGGGTTATATAAACCCAAAAGCAGAACTAAACCCTCCTATCCTTTACAGCCTGTTTGTTCTGCAGTTGCCATGGTGCTGCACATGTGATCAGCTATGCTACCAGACAGATCGCTTGACAGTTCAGTTGAGAGAACAAGCTAGCGTGACAGTTATCATTCAAGGCATGCCTTGAAAGTAACCGTTTAGGGAAACAGTTAAAGCCATGGGTTTAGTTCTGCTTTAAAAGTTACATTTTTCATATGATGCGAGAACCATCTGGTGTTCTTGCACATAGAGTTTAATCTATTTTGTTTTTGTTGTTATCAAGTTATTGAAAAAGGAGTTATCTACCTACAATAGTTTTAATGTTTTCTACTGTCCTGGCTAATTAGCATTTGAATCTTTCAGCACTCTTGGCAGGCTAAAGTAACCTGTGGTACAATGCATTATAAAAGCACTTGAAGCAGTCTATTTATAAATGTTTTCACTCAAGATACACACAATATGGATTTAATTTCAGGATTCATAAATGTTCTAATTTAATCTATTTATAAAAATGTGTAAATTTTGGGTGAAAACATTTGTACTTAGCCCCCAAAAAGTGTCTGTAGCCAAAACTTTTTTTTTTTGGGAAGTTAGAGAGAAAATGGGAAGGCTAGAACCCCTATCAGTGATTTTCCATTATCTCTTTGTCAAAGACACGACAGGAATACTCTCAAGTTGAGGGTAAATTTCCCTTCATGGCTTCATGTACACTACAGCTCCTAAACTTGAGTTTAGGAGCTTTTGGTGTTTTTTATCTAAAGCTCCTAAACTCAACTCCATAAAAGCCTATATGTCAATGTACACATAGGCTTTTACCAGAGTTTAGGAGTCGCTGCGATTAGGGGAGCTTCAACCTCCCCCTTCTGAAAACTGAAGAATCATGTTCAGGTTAGGAACGTTTTGACCACTGGAAAACGCAAACCATTTTGTGTTTTCCCACAGCGGGCAGTCAAAGTAGGCTGTGTGTACATGAAGCCTTGGAGAGCTGTCACTGAAACAAGTGTCCTCATTCGAAGATCTTCCCTCAACTTCTGATTTCAAGACAATTTTGAAATGATCACTTTCTGACCTTTTGCAAATGTGTTTTTTTCGGGTTGGTGACTTGAAGCATTCAGGAAAGAGCCACGCAACTGGCATTTTCAGTAGGTTAAGCCACATTAGACTCCATGCTTCTCTCAGTATAAGTTTCATTGAAACTTGAGCATTTCAAGTTTTTCTACTATAGAAGTCAATATTTTTAACCTACTTATTACAACCGTTTTTTTTTTTTAATTCTACAATGAAAAGACGTGCTATGTACAGTGTAGCTTTACCCTTAAACCAGGTAACAATACGCCAACACTTCTGAGAAGGGACACAGAGCAATATTTTAACTGTGTTTTTACTTTTTATTCTGTTTTTCCTCTGAATTTTACATTTTGGTTAGTTGAAATGTTATTCTTGCATTCTTGGGGAAAGATGTCTCAAACTCATATAGGTCAGTCAATAACTGTCTCCTCAGAGCATGGCTGCTCTTGATTCTCCATCCTCTGGGGGCTGTGAAAGCTACTACATTGACATGCAGTTTGTTTTAAAACAAACATTATAAGAATTGCGTACATGGTACAGTAGGTAATATGGAAATGAAGTGAAATTTGCTATCTGTAATTTCATTTTCTCAAAACATTGATTGCAATACTTATTTTGCATTCTGCCCAAAATAATAAAAGACAGGGATTTTATTAGCTACCAGCAATAGTCTATGGACTTCGGCACAAGAGATTGTAAGGCCCCGTTCACACCAGAACGTGATGTGGGAAACCTGCATTCTGTACGCGTTTCCCAAACCAAGTTCAAAATGCCCTGCATTTGCGATCCGCAGCAGGTGTCAATATTAAAGCAGAGTTCCACCCAAAAGCGTAACTTCCGCTTTAAGACCTCCTGACCCCCTGACATGCAACATTTGGCATGTCATTTTTTTGGGAAGCAGGTACCTAGATTTGACAGGTACCTGCTCCCACTTCCGCTCGGGCCTTTCTAGGTGGCTCTAGCGGAAGTTCTCCTCTCCCCCTCCCTCCCTGCAAACTTCTGGGACACGTCACAGGTCCCAGAAGATTGCCCATCCACTCAGGACGCGCAGCGCGACTCGCGCGTGCTTAGTGCGCACTCGGCTGTGATGCTGCAAGCTGTCACAGCCGGGTGCCCACACTAGTGATGCCGGTGCCGTGGGGAGAAGAGGGAGAGAACAAAGGTTCCTGCCGGCCGCATCGCTGGACCGTGGGACAGGTGAGTGTGTGTTAAATAAAAGTCAGCAGCTACATTTTTTGTAGCTGCTGACTTTTAATAAACATAAAAACGGGTGGGAATCAGCTTTAAGTAAATGACACCTCAGTGTGTTTGCCCACATTGGATTGCAGTGTACACAAGTACCATGTGATCCGGTTGCAGAGAGTTTGCAAAAGTAATGCATGCAGCCCATACCAGGCAAGGGTAAAAAAATGCTGATGGAAATCTATGAAAATCAGCCACACTGTGCACAGCAGAGGAAAGTCTCTGCAACTGTGATATTAGAAATAGAGTAAATATTAGTAGTAAATAGAGAACAAAATTTACACCAGAGAACTGACATGATAAGGAATAGTGTCTGGATTAGTTGCCAGAACACCAGATAGAAAGTCCTTGTTTTGAGCTGCACTACCTCCGCAGTGTTAGATCAATATTATCAACAGGGTACTTAAAATGACTGGGTGATGTTGTAAAAAGATCACATCATGGAATAAGAAGTCATTAGCATTATATAATGTCCATTTTAACAATATTAATACATACTAAACAGGTTGCATAAACAATACTACATAATGTCATCATACAATACCTGAAAACCAGAAGTTCCCAGTATTACTATTGTGGATGCGATGCTGAGGTCACCTCTTATGGGGGAAATGCTGTTTAAGGTGGCTATTATTTCCACTTTACTTTGTGAGTGTATTTCCATGGGTTTTAGGCTTTCCGGGGCTAAAAACTTTTAATAAGGTTAAAAATATTACACAATGATGGTCTTTATTGACTAATGAGGAGCTGATTGGTATAAGAGAAGTTCCAAGGTCTTTCTGGGGTGAAGTAAATTTTTTATACATGTGGAGAAGAGCCTTTGAGAGATTAAGCCTGAATTAAAGGGCAAGGCGTAGGTCAATATATGGTGGTTAGCAGGTGGTGTATTTGGTGACGGCTTTCATAGAGGTGTCATTTGATGAAATAAAAGCAAAGATGCAGGATTGTTTGCACTTTATACATGTTACACAATAGTGATTATATTCTGGGACTGAATGAAAATATACGCACAATTTTAACATCAAGAACACACATTTGATGAAAAAGGATATTAGTAGCACATATTTATTTGTATTGACTAGCACAATTTTTTATGTATTTTCTTTAACTGCACTTTATGGTATATTTCAGGGTCACACAGAGTCCCTTTCCTCAAGGCACCAAGACTGAAATCAGCTTCAGCATATCAAATACATGAGTCTATATTAGTTTTTCTAACACTTAACAAATGTATTTACTGTTCTGGTAGAAAATCTGTAAAAGTGGAAATGAATGTTGTTTTACTGAAAAAGAATTGAGTGAAAAAATGTTTCATTAAAAAATTTCCGACAGAGTATTTACAGCTGATGTGGAACTTCTGTGAGATTCTCAGTCACAGACAGTCCATCCCTTCTGGAAAAAAAAGAGAATTGTGCATCGCCCCTCTGGGCCTGGATAAACACATGACTGAACATCAAAGCTGGATGGCTTTAAATAAAAGTAGCATTAGATATATTCAGAAATCTTAAGCAAAAAGTATGATATTAGAAGTGCCTTCTGTTCTAGGCAATAAAATGGAGCCACGCAGCCGAAGCTAAAGTATTATCATTTCCATAGTTTGGGCAACAAAAATAATTAGGGGAATGGAGGACATCAGCTATGAGGAAAGACTACAAGCACTGAACTTATTCTCTCTGGAGAAGAGACGATTGAGGGGGGATATGATATCAATGTACAAATACTGTACTGGCAACCCTAGCATATGGAAAAACCTATTCAGAGAAAGGGAATACAATAAGACACATGGCCACTCACTAAAACTAGAGGAAAGGCAGTTCAACCTTAAAATACGCAGGGGGTTCTTCACTGTCAAAGCAGTAAGGATGTGGAATTCTCTTCCGCAAACCGTCGTATCAGCAGGGAGCATCAATAGTTTCAAAAAACTATTAGATGGGCACCTTAAAGTGGAGTTCCACCCTAAATTTATACTTACCTCCATCTTCTCGCTCCGGGTCACCTGAAAAACAAATGGATAATCGCATTTTTTATTTTTTTTACTTACCTCGTAGAGAAAATATACTTACCTTACTTCCTTCTTCCTCCCCTCGGCGGCCACGGCGATTCGTCACTTCCTGGCTTTTGCAATGATTCCTGGGAGCTGAACGTCATCGCTCCCAGGAATCAATGCGCCTGCACCGGCCCCGACGTCAGTTCCGGTGCGCGCGCGTCATTCCCTTCTAAACAGCTTCTGGGCATGCCCAGAAGCTGTGGAGAGATGACGCTCGCGCACCGGAAGTGACGGCGGAGCCGGTGCAGTGCATCGTGGGACCGAAGAAGAAGGAAGAGGACGCAGAAGAGGATCGCACTGGCTTCAAGCTGCCCACACCTGGGATGGCAGCGCTGGACAATACTTTTTCAAGGTAAGTATTTCTCCTAAAAGGTAAGTGCAACCCGGGACAGATCAGAGGCTAGCCATTGTGGAATGTACTAGCCCTGACTATCCCGGGGGTATTTTTATTAAAAAAAGTATTCCCAGGGTGAAACTCCGCTTTAAAGACCACAACATACAGGGGTATACAATGTACGGTTAACAGCAAACACACACACACATCGTAGGTTGAACTGGATGGACTGACGTCTTTTTTCAACCTCACTAACTATGTAACTATGTTACATAAATAAAGCCTTTAAAGCAGAGTTCCACCCTGAAGATTTTTTTTTCCCTGTCCGCTTGCTCTAAATTACTTGTAAAAGAATTGGATAATTACATTTTTTTTATTCACTTACCTTGTTTTTAAAGAAAATATATTTACCTTTCTTCCTCTTCCTCCCTCTGCGGACACGGCCGCCGCCGTCACTTCCTTTTTGCGTTGACTCCTGGGAGCTGGACGTCATCGCTCCCAGGAATCAATGCGCCTGCACCGGCCCCACTCGTCAGTTCCGGCACAGGCGCGTCATTCCCTGCTAAACAGCTTCTGGGCATGCCCAGAAGCTGTGCAGGGATAACGCGCCTGCGCCGGAACTGACGAGCGGCGCCGGTGCAGGGCATTCTGGGACCAAAGAGGATGCAGAAGAGGACACGCAGGCTTCAGCTGCCCACACCTGAGAAAGCAGCGCTGGACAAGACATTTTCAAGGTAAGTATTTATTCTAAAAGTTAAGTGAACCCGGGGACAGTTCAGAGGCTATCATTGCTGAAATGCACTAGCCCTGACTGTCCCCGCGGTATTTTTATCTAAATTTTATTTTTCAAGCCGGAACTCCGCTTTAACTAAAATGTCCCTTTTCTTTTTTTTTTTTAAATGTTTACCAAGTCTACGTAGACATACGTGTGCATACCCTACAATGTTCTGTAATGCTCACATTTGTGGAGGGGAAGCATTCTAAATGAATTAGACTCTGTCACAATGGTGAATGAAGTGAACTCGCATGTGACCAGGTGGCAATGGATCCCCCAGGGTGCAGAGTCTAAGGGCCAGCTGGTGTTCTCTGCCAGGGACTCTCAGGGGGTTTGGACTTAGCTGTGTGCTAACCCCAGTTCATGATCCATAGATTTACCTAGCTCTAATGTGTGAAGATTAACCCACACTAGAAGAGTTTAGGGGTGTTCAAGTGGCAGCAGTGTTGATAAGAAGGCTGCTGAGAGGGACTGAAGACTGCAGAACTCATGGAAGCAGGCTGGGATAAGAAACAAGAGCATGCAAAAGAGAACAGGGGATCAGACCAGGCAGCAATATGGCAGCCCCCAGACCAGAAGCATACTGGATGAACAGCGAATCTCACCAGGCAGCTGGGCTACGGAACTCACTGTAGTGAATGCTGAATGATCTCAGAAGTGCATAAAAATGTTTTTCAAAGCATGCTGCATTTGCGCATTAAGGTATGTTAACACAGGACGTTACAGTGTTACCTGTAAGGTGATGAACGCGGTATCCATTTTTTATTTATTTTTTGTAAGGAATTAATTAACTAGATTAAGTAAAATGTTAAAACTGGATACAATTACACTCTAAATATTTTATTGAATATAATACCACTGTACATACTCTACTGTACAACATACTGTAGTGAACTAACTAGCAGGAAAATCTTCAATGACAAGAGAACAGGCAGGCAGTAACAATAACTACAGAGAAAGGACTGTAAGATTCAGTGAGGAAATGATAGAGAAAGGTAAGGAATGCCAGTTGGCTATAACAGGATGAAAAAAGACAGACAGAGATGGCCTAGTATATAATTTCATTGAATAAGATGAGCAATGAGAAATGACGTGGGCTAGAATGAGAAAATTAGATCAGAAGCTTTTGGCTGACATTACCCACTAATATGCTTGGAAGCAACAAAGCTATTGTTTGTTGAAGACTATTGCCAAAGTGATCAATACAGCTTTAAGCAATCCATTTTCATTACATTTATGAAGATTTTCTTCCCGAGGTTATAATTACTAGAACTCAAACCCTTACTGAAATGTTTTGAAATACAAAGGATCCTTATTAACACTATCCTCTGTGTGTAGCTAGTCCTTGCCGCTGCCAGGCCAAAGTAAAACTGGGAGTAATTAGTATACATCACAGTGTGGCTCAGAACCGTGCGGGCTTCAAGTACTGTGTCTTGGGAAGTCTTTTCATGCGGTACTTCCAACGCTGTAAAGGTCAACATACTGCAAGCTAGACTGCTGTTAGCTTTCATTCCTGGTTTTGATTCCACACATATCTATTTCTCAAAAACACACAAAAGATTTGTTGCCTCACACTTCTGTAAAACATACAGGGGTTGAAAAAATATTAACTTTAGAGTTTAGGTGACTTTATAAAGATAAAAAAAATGAATTGGTAGAGTTTTCTTTTTTAAACCAAAGACTGTAAAAAAACTAAAAAGCCCAAATAAGTAACTCACTATATGAAAGTCATGTTTTGTAGAGTAAAATAAATATTATAAGGGTCAAAGCTCTTCTAAAAGGTTTTTTTTACCGCTTACAGTGTAATTATAGATGTGTTGAAGAAGGGGAATGGGGTGGAATGCTGCTCTTTATAGTTTTATCATAGGTGTTTTGCCAATAAGGCTTTTATACCCTATAGTGCAGTGATGGCCAACCTTGGCACCCCAGATGTTTTGGAACTACACTTCCCATTTCCCATTAAGCGAATGCACTCTGCAGTGGTGTTGTGCATCATGGGAAATGTAGTTCCAAAACATCTGGGGTGCCAAGGTTCGCCATCACTGCTATAGTGTGATCATAGTTGTCCTAGGAATTTACCCAAGTGTTCCCCCCAGGAAATTTTTCCCATTCCTGTGCCCAGCTGCTTCTGGCAGATGCCCAGGAAAAAAAACACTGCCTGACTCACTCCCTTGGCTAACCTTGCTCCTTTATGAGCTGCAGGTAGAAGCAGAATGGAAAGCAGGGGGAAATTGGTAAACTCTTATCCGGTGATCTCTTACAAGCTAAATGAACTTGAAAGGGCCCATCCCTAAGGATTTCAACATTTACAGCTGTCAAATCCCAGCAGTACCTGACAAGTAGGAGATTACTGAAGGGACTCTGTGTCCCCAATCTGCACTGGCTGAAGGTAAAAGAAGTATCAGGAGTCTAACAGACCCTTGGTATCTCTATAAAGAGAACGTGCCATTATTTTCACATAGGGGTTGTTACTAATGGAGTTGAGAGAATAAAATGTATAAAACTATATAATAAAAAAAAAAGCAAGTTAGAGATGTAATCTCATATGGATATACATACATCACAAGAACATAAACACACAAACATACCAACTACACCACTTGCTTTCTATCATTATTACTAACCGATCCAGGAAGATACAGTATATTGCTATGCAGATGCCCTTTGCTAGTTACCAATTAGTTTTGCTTCAACCAGTTACACACCATTGCTGATACAAAGAGGTTGATTTACTAAAACTGGAGAGTGCAAAATCTGGTGCAGTCAAAACCCAATTGAACAAGCTGAAGTTAGAAGCTGATCTACTACCATGCACAGCTACACCAGATTTTGTACTCTTGAGGAAATCAACCCCAAAATATTTATTATCAGCCACTTTTTTCAATACATGTTTATTGAATTTCATTAAGGACAGTGTACACCGATACGTCAAATCTTCAAAGACATATTTGCGCACAACACTGCATTGTTGCATTGACAGGATCATTAACAACATGAAATATACCGTTCAAAAAAATGAAATACAAACAAATTGTTTCATTTAGAGACGAGACATGGATGATGGGTTACCCGGGTAATCAAAAAAAAAAAGCCGATACACAAGAAAGCCAGACTAAAACCAAGAACATTTATACAATTGTACCATTTGCCAGGAGGGGAGTGGGGGGAGGAGGAGAGGGAGTGGGATGGGAGGTAATCAGGGAAAAAGCAAGGGGGGGGGGGGACCGCAAAACAAACAAGTAACTACATAGTTAGATAGAAAATATGTAAGGAAGCAACCGAGAGAGATTGCAGTCCTGGTTAAACTCAGGTATATAGTTTATAGACTTTCAGACAGATGGGAATGTTAGTTTTAAAGATAAGACGGTGAGGACCAGCTGGTTTAAGAGGCATGGGAAGACAATTAGCCATACCAATCTGTATATCGGAAAGAGGATAAAATGGATGTTATTTATGAATCTGGCAAAGTACATTCCATAAGGGTGCGCCATTTAGATGCAAAATTTCTGGTAGAAATAACGTTTTGCAACTCCATGTCCAGCTCCTCTCAGTACATTAGTATTTTCAGCTCCCTTTTACTATCAGAGATAATAGGAGCTTTATAAGAAGTCCACTAAGTATAGAATAACATTGTGTGGGAGGAGGGGCCATTATGGAACCCATAATGATTGTCTAGTACCACATCCTGACAATATATTCCACAAATAGAACCCTAGAAACTACACAAGATTTTATTATACAACTTTTTTTTAAATCATGTCTATAACATAAAAGTACAAAAGTAATCAAAACATATTAGCATATTATTAAAGAAGGCTCCAATACTCTTGGAAGTTTGTCATCCACCCTGCTGCAGCCAGGTGATGGATAGCTCGCTGTAACTTTTTTCAACGCAGATAATTTTCACGGGTCAAAAGACCTTCACCCAAAAAACAAGTATTTGCATCTTGCCCCAGCTCCATCCCTATCCCGCAATAGAATAATATTTTTTTTAATTGCTTTTGACTTTGTTGTGTTCCTTTCTCACTTAGGCGAGAATAAGGTTGCACTCGATTTTACATATTTGCGGATGTGCTGAAGGGCTCTGCCTAACCTTCAGGAAGATAATACTCATCTGCTTCTATAGAATTGTTCCCTAATTAGTGAAGTGTTGCTCTTTTGCTGTTAGCTCACTGGAAAGGAGTCACGTCATGGGAGCAATCTCTTTGTTTTCCTGTTGCTGGCAATATGATTGCTAGAAAAGCTGCAGCTTCAGCATTCATACAGGAGTCTTAACAAAAAAGTTTCTCAACAAAAGGTAAAATGCAGGGGAGTGGAAATTCTGGCCTTGTGTTCACAAGCCAAGTGCTGCTCCCATGGTTGCAACTTCTAAAAATTGTAAACAAAATAGATTGAGAAGATTTATTTTATTTCTCAACAAACTAGGAGTATTCTTTAAAGACTGCAGCAAAAAATACATCAGGTTCTTTTGCCCCTGCAACCTGCCTATTCACTATCCAGATTGTATGAACTGTGCTGGGTCTAAAAAGGCTTGCTGTTATTCTCGGTGCTCACACATATCTTTCACATCTCCCGCTCAGTGCGTGAATCCAGTACTTATGGATACAGAGTGACTGACCTGATAAAAATAACATTGGTCCTGGACAGTTTTTCATATTGCATACAGTATATTAAAATTGCTGTACTATGTACTAGCATGTCAATTTCAAAGCAGGCAACACTGTTTACTTACCTCTGCAAGCTGATCCACACCACTTGCTGTTCTTGCCAGTGTTACAAGATCGTTTTGCATCTTTCCAACCCATTCCTTAATCCTATGGAAAGAAAAACAATAAGCTACATTACAATTAAAGTACAAAAATAAGACTGCAGATATTTTAGAACAGTAGTCCCCAAATTGTGGCCTGTGGGCTGGATACAGTCCTCACTTGCATTTAACTGGCCCTTTGGGTACTAATCCTCCCACTATCACCAATGGTGGGGCACAATTCCTTCCATTGACACCATTGGTGAGGGACTTTTCCTCTCACTGACACCAAGGATAGAGCACAATTCCTTGAAATAACATCATTAATAGGGCACTATTCCTTACACTGAAAATATTAAAGTGTTTGTTACCCCAACACTTCATATTCCTGATATGTGCCTGCTGTACCATGTACTTGTATGAGAAAGTCGCCTGTTCTCTTTGTATTGCTTCCTTTGTGTGAGATCCCTGGCAATCCTGCTAGTCCCTCTGCTTTCCTATTTAAAACCAACCACACTAAGCAGGAGAACACACAGTGGTCAGTTCTCTAGCTATGCTGGGAACTCAGTGTACTCTCCTTCAATGGTCAGACTTGTCCTGACATGCCCCCACTACACAGCCAGTCACTAGCAAGCAAGCTCAGTGTGCTTCTTCTTCTCCCCCCCCCCCCCCAGCTTTTATCCAGCTGAGAACAGAGGGAATGTGATCACTTATAAAAAAGGGGAACAAGGTATTTATAATGTTTTTTTTTTATATCTATACAAAAATATTTTGCGTTTAATTTCAATTTAAAATGAAATGGGTTGTTTTACAAGGTGGTCATTTATAAATTACTTTAACCTCCCTGGCGGTATGATTCTTTCCGATTTTAGGTGCTGAAAGCGGTACAATTATTTTGCTAGTAATTCTTAAGGACGAGCAGCCCAAACCAACTATTTACATATGATTTTTTTTTTTCCTTACTGTGCGTTCTTCTTTATAACATCTTGGGTATGATAAAGTTTGAAACACAAAATCAAAAATTATAATATAATAAATAACTATAAATAAGTTAAAGTATATATATATATATATATATATATATATATATATATATATATATATATTGTACATACACACACACACACATATATATATATATATATATATATATAGTACAGTGAAACTGCAGGAAAGGGCACTGGGGGGCAAACTAATATCAATGTATTTTATTTTGTAATGAAATCAGTGTGTTTGGTGTTTTTACTTTTCAAATTTGCCGCCGGTTCCACCCCCCTGCGAGCGTCACATTGCAGGAGACGGAAGCCGGGGCTCACAAGCATCGGGCGGAATATCCGGCCGCCGTATGCCGAAGGGACACATCGCTGGATCCCGGCGACAAGATAAGTAACCCTCTACAAGGATCCAGCGATGCTCCCTGGCGGTACCCCGAGTGTGGTTCGGGGTTACCGCTAATGGCACTGAAATTTAACCCCGAGCCACACTCGGGATTACCGCCAGGGAGGTTAATGGCAGCAATGTGTGTCTCTTTTTTGTGCTCTGCATGTTACATTCTGCATTTTGACAGTTTACTATTTGATGTCTGCACATTATCATATGAAAGGGGTTTTCTTCTATTGCCCAATATATGGTGGTTATCTGTAATATTTTTTATAATATATACAGTTAAATTGTTTGCGTTTTGAGAGCAAAGAAAATGTTTCAGTACTTCCAGGTATGGGGAAAATGTGACTTGGTCATCTTCCTCCCATGTGACAGTGCTGGGGCCTGCTGATAGGGACTTAGGCACTCGGTGCTGTCACATGGCTGGAAAGAGAGAATCCTCAATCCTGTGTGAGCTCCAAGTCATGACTTGAAATGTACACAAGGCCTCCCCTCTTCATTACCAGTGGTCAAACAGAGAATAGGGTGCAAAAAGGTAAGTATATCCAGCTGGTGTTGGCAGCATAAAGTGAATCTGTTGCTTTAATATGCAGGTTTAAGTGTCATAGACAGCTTAAGGATCAGGTTTAGGTTCAGTGTCTAGTATGGGGGGGGGGGGGGGGATACTTTTATACTTTTTATCAGAACCAAATTCTCAGCACCAAAAGCTATTAAATGTATTGTTCAAAGCACTGAAAGTCAATGTACTAGAATTTATAGGACACCATAAAATGCATCTGCACACCTTCCCCTTCTTCCCCACAGTGCACTGCCAGAACCCCCAAAATCTGACTTTCTGAAAGTCAGTATTTAAATCCGCTTAGATATTTGCCCCCACACCCTACCACACTCCTGACAGAGCTAAGTTTGGAAAGCGTAGGGACTAGCAGCAGTGGGAGAGATGATCAATTAAATGTTAAATAAAAAAAGATTTGATAAGGTACCCTAGCACCAAGGTAAATTTTTGAAACTTTTTTGTATAGTTATTTTAATAATTTCTTTTTATAAATGCTGCCCTAATTTTGTAGTTTAATCAATAAAGGTGAACATAAACACTTTTCCAATCTGTGGTACATGTATCAATGAGGATACTTCTGGCAGATGAAAACTAAACCAGTAACTATACAAACACCAATAAATGCGCTCTCAAGATAAAAGTCAAGTGAATGATTCATAGACAGCTCATCTTTTTAAAGGCCACAGTCTTTTAAAAGAAATATACAGTACATGTATTCAACGCTGTGATTTGAAAAATATGGGCTTTAAAAAACACATCAGTATGATTAAAAAGTCACCACTTAAATTGAAGCAAAACATGGATATAGCTGGTCCTTTAAATTAATCTTTTATTCCTCTACTCCACTTTTTCATGCAAAGATTTTGCTGAATAAGATATCCAAGCAATAGAAACTGGGAGCTCGATGAATCATCTAAGCTGGCAGATTTCTATTAGAGGAATTTCAACGCATTTAGATAAAGTCTACTCTTTTTGGTGACCAGAGAAGGGTGTTTATGTAGAGGTGAAAAAACGATGAGAAAACTGAGCGCCAGCCAATATTCCGGAATGCGCATTTCAGATTACTTAAAAAAAAGCCACTTTACTGGAACAATAAATTATAGCATAAAATATAAAATGAAAAGTAAAATGTATGTCTGGCAAATTACATCATTCATTAAAAAAATGTTAAAGAACACTGTACAAGAAAAAAGCCAACCTATTGACCATGTCTGTATATGGAATTTTACAGAAGTAGAAAAGGTTTTTATTTGTATTCCTTTTACACAGAACCACTTGGATAACAGATTACTGGGTATAGGACAGTGATGGCGAACCTATGGCAGGCATGCCACAGCTGGCACTCAGAACCCTCTCTGTGGGCACGCAAGCTATAGTCTTCTCAGGAGCTCCAGGCACACAAAGGCTCCTCACACTTCCCTAGGGGGACAAAGCGTCCAGTGTCCCTGCACTGCCTGCCTACTCCGGATTACACAAAGCACTTTAACTCAGTGCACAACTCTTTGGAAAAAAACCTGCAGGGCCGCCTTATGGACCGGCAGAAAGGGCAGCCAATCACCTCCCTCTGCCAGGGAATGTACAGCCAATCAACTGGTGCGGGAGGAGAAATGGGCGTTTGTTTGCCTGGGGGTTGCCTGAGTGCAGCTGCTTTGTTCCATTGGGGGGAAAGCCCAGAGATGAGGCAAGGGCTGCTATTGATGAGCCACGCCAAGTGACCCTGTTCTGTACTATGTTGATAGAAGGAGAGGTGTGTGTTGGCAGAGGGAGAATGACGGGCTGTAAGAATACAAACTTCTCCCAGGAATTCTAAGAGGTCTCTGTTACTGGGAAACTTCACAAAACATCTTTAATACTGTAGCTGGCAATTACACTGTAATAATTGCAATTGTGACACCACTGTCCTACCACAGCAGAGGGGTGCTGAGCTTCAGAGGGGGGACCAGATATGCAATGTGCTGCATGACAATGTGCTGCATGGCTATATTCTGCATGGTGATGTGCTGCATGGCTATATTCTGCACGGCGATGTGTTGCATGTATATGTGCTGCATGGCAATGTGCTGCATGGCTATATTCTGCATGGTGATGTGCTGCATGGCTATATTCTGCATGGCGATGTGTTGCATGTATATGTGCTGCATGGCAATGTGCTGCATGGCTATATTCTGCATGGCGATGTGTTGCATGTAGATATGCTGCATGGCAATGTGCTGCATGGCAATGTGCTGCATGGCTATATTCTGCATGGTGATGTGTTGCATGTATATGTGCTGCATGGCTATATTCTGCATGGTGATGTGCTGCATGGCTATATTCTGCACGGCGATGTGTTGCATGTATATGTGCTGCATGGCTATATTCTGCACGGCGATGTGTTGCATGTATATGTGCTGCATGACAATGTGCTGCATGGCTATATTCTGCATGGTGATGTGCTGCATGGCTATATTCTGCACGGCGATGTGTTGCATGTATATGTGCTGCATGGCAATGTGCTGCATGGCTATATTCTGCATGGCGATGTGTTGCATGTTTATGTGCTGCATGGCAATGTGCTGCATGGCTATATTCTGCATGGCGATGTGTTGCATGTAGATGTGCTGCATGGCGATGTGCTGCATGGCGATGTGCTGCATGGCTATATTCTGCATGGCGATGTGTTGCATGTAGATGTGCTGCACGGCGATGTGTTGCATGTAGATGTGCTGCATAGCTATGTGCTGCATGGCTATATTCTGCATGGCGATGTGTTGCATGTAGATGAGCTGCATGGCGATGTGTTGCATGTAGATGAGCTGCATGGCCATGTGCTGCATGGAGATATGTGATCTCCATGTGCTGCATGGCGATGTGCTGCATGGTGATGTGCTGCATGGCGATGGATGTTGGCACTTTGAAATAAATATGTTCGTTTTGTGTTGCAGTTTGGGCACTTGGGCTCAAAAAAGTTTGCCATCACTGGTATAGGATAAGATACAGTATATTATTTTATAAGGGAACTTTAGTGATATATTTGTAGGCATGTGGGAAAGTTTGCATCTGGGATAAAGCCTCATATTAGTATTTATTCTAGTTGTTAACATGTAACTCCAACTCCAAATTGTATTTTTTTTTTTTTAGATTTACTTAGCTGAATAGAAAAAGGAAAGTTTAGATCTGTGATATAGTTTTTATTGATGTCTGTGCCACAATTGAAGAAAATTTTCTTTAATTTCCTTTGTGTTCTCCAGGACAGGAAGCAAGTAGATCTTTCGAACAGAGACACAGGAAGTATCAAAAAAACATGGGGAGTTTTTCCCTGTATGGTCCCAGTGAAAGAGTGTAAAACTATAAAAAGGAGAGGCAGTCAGCATTTCTAACCTCTATTTGTACAAAAGACAACAAAAAGAATAATATTAAGACTACAATCATCATTTAAATCTGCCACAAAATAGAATGTTTTTTTGTTTTTTTTTTAAAAAAGGCCTAGTTTGTTTCCTAAATACACAGAATATACTGCAACTTGATACTAATAGTTATAGGTAAGGTTGATCCAGTGAATATCAGATTGCCTCTTGGGGGATCCGGAAGGAATTGTTTTCCCCGCTGGACCAAATTGGGTCATGCTTTATTGCTTTTTCTTTTTTTTTTTTTGCCTTTCTCTGGATCAACTTGTGAGTATAGGATAGTGTACATGAAGGTTTTTGATTTGGGTGTGTGTGTGTGTTTTTTTTTTTCTTTTTTCCTCTGTCTGTTGAACTGGATGGACTTTTTTCAACCAGATGACCTATGTAACTATGTAACAAAGAAAATAGCACTTAAAATGAAGCAACTCACTTAGGGCTCTTTTACACGGTCCGCCTCCGTAGGCGGATCCGTGTTGCTCAGCGGTGATCGATCCGCGATCCCCGCTGAGCCGGCGGATGACAGCTCCGTCTCCGCTTGCAGAGCGGAGAAGGAGGTGTCTCAGCCCCCGCTGCCCTCTATGGGGGATTGGATGAGAGTGGACCGCCTGTCCGCTCTCATCAGATCCGATCCGCTCCGATTACTGAACGGATGGAAAAATAGGGTTTCCATCCGTCCAGATTTCACTGACAGGATCGGATGCGGATGGCAGCGGGTGTCAGCGGAGGTGTCTCCGCTGACACCCGCTGCCCCATAGAGCTGCATGGAGGATCCGATCAGATCCGCCTAAAAAACTGACAGGCGGATCTGATCGGATCGCCCGTGTGAAAGAGCCCTAAATTAACCTTCATCTATTCAATCTGCTAGCTCAGCTTTACAATGAAATGCTTTTTGGGCATGGCCACAATGAATATTCATTCACCGTGTCCAATCATAAAGTAACATCAAGAATTCAGGCACAGATGGATCTACCAGCATAGCAGCCTATGCAGCTGCTATGTGGCCTGGAGTAGAGGTGGGGTGCTCAGGACTCTAAAGGGTGTTTGTCCTGTTGCTACCTGTCTGTGCATACATAGTAGTTCCATGGCTAACAAAACTTGTTTGGCCAGTTGACATTTAGTTTCTGCTAAATAGAAAACTATTTTAACTGCCATCCAGGCCGCTTGAAACCAATATAGTGTGCTGTACACAACTTACAAGATGTGCAGAAATCAGACATACACTATATTGTCAAAAGTATTGGGACACCTGCCTTTACACGCACATTAACTTTAATGGCATCCCAGTCTTAGTCTGTAGGGTTCAATATTGAGTTGGCCCACTCTTTGCAGCTATAACAGCTTCAACTCTTCTGGGAAGGTTATCCACAAGGTTTAGGAGTGTGTCTATGGGAATGTTTGACCATTCTTTCAGAAGCACATCTGTGAGGTCAGGCGCTGATGTGGACAAGAAGGGCTGGCTCACAGTCCCTGCTCTAATTCATCCCAAAGGTGTCCTATCGAGTTGAGGTCAGGACTCTGCGCAGGCCAGTCAAGTTCCTCCACCCCAATGTATGTGCATGTGTTTAATGTGTGCTAGGGCCATGTTACAATAGTGATTCTGCCACTGGCAACAACTTGCCAGGGACAGGATCATTTTGCAGATCACAGGAAATGCCAACCTGGCACAATGTGTCATTTCCTGTCACAGAGTCACTGACTAAAACAATGCAGGATGTAATTTGCTGCTAATTGGCCAGTGAGGCACTGATGCGTGGAGCCAAGTGCGTATTTACACTTTTGTGCATAATGATCCTGTCAGATCACTATAGAGAAACTAGCCTTAGTGTGTGTATGTTAGTGATACTGGTTTTAGCTCTGCAAAAAAACGTCCTTTCTTGGTCTACCTAACACCAATGCAACAAGGGATTTCCACTGACAGTAATGCAACCTGACTCCCACTGGTACCAGTGCAAGAAGGGGTCCCCTAACTACCATTGCATAAGGGGCATGTTTCACCCCATTTGCCACCAACCTTCTTAAAGTGTATTGATGGTCAAAAGGTAAATCTTATATTCATTTTCACATTGTTGTTTAGTTATTTCTAGCCTACTTCTAATAATCTGACAATGTTAAAGTTTGTTAACTTACTTTGTGAAGACCCATACATATTTATTTCCTTGAATTCTTTGACATACTATATAGTAAAGTAGTTGTTAACCCCAGTCATGGATTTTGAACTAAGCACATATATCTGCAGTGTTTACTCTGGTGATTCGTTCCTCTGCTATCAGCATGAGTCACTTCTGAGAAGTTTTCCCGACACATGAGATAAATGTGTGTCGGGGGGAGAGCTCAGACAGAACTTGTCTATTCACAACACAGTTCTTCTGCTGTGTGGAGGGAGGGGAGTGTGTTTCTTTCCTCCAATCAGCTCTCACATGGTGTAACTGCGTTTTCTCTACCCTCTACTCTACTGTGCTGAGACAGATAAAGAAAGATTTTTAACATGATTTGAACTTCTGCAAGGGTGTAGAGAGGGGAAGACTGCAGATAAACAAGTAAAACCTTTGTAGGAGGAATTGTTTAATTTCAGTGTATCATCTAAAGCTGTTCACTTTAACTACACCCTGTGAATACGCACTGCTGTATTACTCATTTCATAGAACCTGCCTTTGTATTACAGAGGTGCTGAGAGGAGGAGTTTCAGGAGGCGGGGTCAGTACAAGATCCACTGTTTGCAGGTAGCAAGGTACAATGGGAAATGTATTCCTTACAAATTAAATGTAAACCACAGAGGATAAATTCTAAAGTATGCAGGGAATCCAGAACGTTGTGGAAAGAGATGACCAGAAGACAGGTAGAATTCACAATATGAAACCTAATGTTTCAATTGAGCTTATACTGGATTGTCAAAAATAACTATTGCTTTTATTGTTATTACAATTCTTATATTATGGGGTAAAATGATATGCCATTATCATAGATTTCCTTTAAAGTGTATGTTTCCCTTTTCACAAAAAACTGAAAGGTGAACTAACATTGTACAACCTCTGCACACCCCCAGTCTCTTCTGCACTTACCTCCATGGAAGATGAGCTTTCAATGCCCACACAGCAGATACAGGGTTCCGGGGATTTAAATGCAGTGGTCTTCTTCTGGGATGGATCAGAGCAATTCTGGTTGGTCACATGCTGGCACATGATTGGCCTGACCATAATCGCTCTGATTCATACTAGCATCCATAAGGAAATAAGAGGAAGAAGACCACATTCTTCAAATCTCCTGACACCTGCACTGGCTGCATGGGGAGTGGGGCAGTGAAAACTAATCTTCCGAGGAGGTAAGTGCAGAAGAGATCGGGGGTGGGCAGAGGTTGTACAATGTTAGTTCACCTTTTCATTTTTGTAAGTGCAGCAGGGACTGGGAAGGGAGTGAGAGGGTGTATGGTGTTAATTCACATTTCATTTTCTGTGAAAAGGAGGGCTGTTGTATGCCCCCTCAAATTGGTGCTCAGTGTGATTAGGAATGCTCCCTTTGTTGGTGATCTGTGGGTGATGATGTTGGTACTATTGACTACAACGCAGGTGGATATTCTTTTACAAAATGACCACCAATGTAAGGAGGTATTCTTCTTCCTACTGGCCACCAACGTAAGAGGGCATTTGTGTACACAATGATCACCAATGTAAGGGAGTAGCTGTGGGTAGGGCCAATGGCACCCCAGCAGGACAACCAGAGAGAGGGGCAGCAGATGGCGTGCTGGTGAAAATTATAGAATTTGACTAATAGTCACACCAAAAAAGGGGCATAAAGAAAACCAGAACAGAGATGCAGATGCAAATCATAGAAACCTAATGCAAGAAGAAATAGTGAGTACAGACAGACAGGTGTCCAATGATAAGGGCTCTTTTTGGTGTGACTATGATCTGTGAGTATCTATAATATACACCAGAGTGCCATCTTCTGCACCTCACCCTCTCTGGTTGTCCTGTTGAGGTCGTGTTGGCCCTACCTACAGCTCCTAGGGCACACACCCTTTGACTGTTCTAGTCTGGAAGTGTTATAAAGGTTTTGTAGATTTTTTTAAGCTGCCTTTTTGTAAGCACCATGTAAGTAACATCCACTCTTGATGGATATGATTGTGCTCTGTATTGTAAGTACAAAGTATTAGATACCTACATCCCAAATTATACAGATTTTTGTATTTTCCAATTCCTACAAGGGGAGATTGGTGATTGTGGGCTTATGGGGGACTTCACTGGTATCATACCCAAAATACATAACTACACGTTTGTTTCTATAAAAAAAAAGATTTTTAATTATGTTGTTAAAAAACATTCAATTTCCACATTGACACTGGGATATACAAAACAAGTTATACATACAAAACCAACATATAATTGGTGACAATTGACAACTTTGAGACATATAGGGTCCTCTTTCATATTTGAGTGGTGCTACTCATGCCACCACCTATATCCTTGACCGACATGTTTAGCTACACAAAGCTTCTTCAGGGACAGTGTGGCCTGATAAGGATACCGTAAATGTCAATTGGATTGTCACTCAATATCAACATATAGTGATATGGAGGAGAGGGGGGGGCGGATCAAGGTTAGATGGAAATACTTGCGCTTAGGCTTGGGATTATTTGTGCAAATCCTGAGGAATCTGCATACAAAGTTAGTATCCCAAAAGTAGCTGTTTATTATAAAGATTGTTTGTTTGAAATGCTAAGGTTTATTCCCTGTTTGATGAAAGGATAGACTTATCCCATTGCAATTATCATAAATCTTTGCGTCTTGCCGCCAGCACCTCCCTGCTCCTCTGCCGCCATAGCGGCATGCTTCTGTATTTATGCCCCCCAATGGGAATTGGTAATACAAAAATCTCTAACATCCACTCTTGATGAAGTGAATGGATTTTCACAAAACACATAGACATTTGTGATGTGCCTTCTTTTTCAATTTTCTTGGAAAAGGAAGGTAATTTTCATGGAAAGGCAATGATCAGGTCAAACTAATCCCACCAAGTCACTAGAGTATCCACTGTGATGGTCCAAGGATCTCTGAAACTGGCAAAAAAACTGTTTGTTCTTGAAACTGGATGTCAGAAAGTACATGTCTGGTGTCTCCTACTGTGACAGAGAGCTTGAAATACCTCAAGAGACCATACTGCAGGATCAAGACGTTGACATCTAAGGAAGTTTGCAAACCAATTTAAAGGCCTAGATTGTGCACTCCCTCCCAACAATAGGGGGTGTCACACTTGTTAGAATAGGGGGATGCCTATTGGCTATCGCGGCCATCTGCTTCCAAGGCATTTCAGATGCTTGGGTCCTGAGTGTTATATCCAGGGGTTACTATCTTACATTTTAGTTTCTGCATGCTGCCAAATTTTGCCATTCTCCCCTCAAAACTGGCAGATCTTTACACTGCTCTCCAACAGCTCCTTTCTCAAGGTATTGCCCATGTCACAGAAGAAGAAAGACTGCACAGGTTATTTTCAAACCATCTCAAAGGTTTAATAAGAAAAGCTGCAACTTCACAATACCTTTATACTAGAGGTATACAAATAAACTTTGATTGTTCAAATAAAAAAAAATTGTAAGAGGAAGGAAATGTGTCCACTAGATAATTTTCTATAATCAAAAATTTCACACATTCAAAGACTTAAATAAATGTAAACAATATTTCCCCATTCAAAAGTTAGAATCAAAGACATTGTAATTTATATTCACAATGTGAATGATTTGGAGCATTGTACTATTGTAACTTATCGGCTATATAATTGTATGTGTTCCATGAATGATCGTTATGTATTCTAAAGAAGATAACCGATTACATGGAATTTTTTTAAAATGACCGAGTGATAAACAAAATCCCCAAAGTAACGCAGTCTAGAAAGCATCTCACAAAAAATTCCATTCCAAGTCATGCTTGCAATCTGACTTCATGCTCTGTGCTGGCTTCTGAGACATTTACATAAGCCCAGGGCTGGTGCTACCACTAGGCGAACTAGGCAGCTGGCTAGGGCGCACTGCCACCTAGGGTGCAGCCATGGCCAGTGCCACATTCCTCTCCTGTCACCTCCTCATCCCCAGTGGATGTCACCTCTAGAGAGGGGGGCAGTGTGTACAGGAAGGGTTGTGTAGGGTTAAAGGGGGGCAGTGTGTATAGGAAGGGGGGTGTAGGGTTAAAGGGGGTGAAGCATTAAAGGAGGGCAACGTGTGCAGGAAGAGGGTGAAACATTAAAGGGGGGGCACTGTGTGCAGGAAGGGAGGTGTAGGGTTAAAGGAGAGCAGTGGGTAGAGGAAGAGGGGTGTAGGATTAAAGAGGGCAGAGTATACATGAGTGTATGCAGGAAGAGAGTGTAGCGTTAAAGGGGGGGCACTGTGTGCAGGAAGGGGGGCAGTGTGTTCAGGTAGGGAGTGTAGGGTTAAAGGGGGGGCATTATGTGCAGGAAGGGGGGCAATGTGTACAGTTTTTTAGGGGGGGGGAGCAAGTAGCTGGTCTTGCCTAGGGCGCAAAGTAGTCTAGCACCGGCCCTGCATAAGCCATGTCATATGAGCAGACGTCATGTGAATTGTTTGGCTGTTCTATAAAACCATAGCTGGTAGCAGTTAAAACTGAAAGGTACATTTTCATAAAAATAACTTGGATTGTGTAGCAATACATTAAATCTATTTTATTACCAAAAGTAGAATTTGCCTTTAAACTGACAATTGCCATTTATTAAATTGTATCTTCAAGGACTTTGTAATAACCCCCCTTATAATTAGAAACAAATTTAGTACCAGTCCTGCCATCTTTCAAGCTGAGCAATAAATGTTTACGTTACTTTTTTTTATCGATAGCTTATGCAGCTGATAACTGATAACTTTAATTTAGATATTTTAGCTGTCACACAAATGTATACTGGAATAATACTAAAAGTAATGTTTTTCATAACCTGCAAAGCTTTATGACTAATAAGTAGAACTGTAGGAAGCACAAATGTAATGAGCAAAATAACAGCTCTATAAAAATTGCTTGTGGCATTTAATTGTAAACGAATGCTGTGATTTTATATTTTGGTGATTATTTATGACCTTCATCTTCTCTAATGTAACACTAAAACAGCTAATTTGATAACAAAACTTTCTGATGCAATAAAACATCTGTTCTTTGTGTTCTGCTCACACGATACCATGAAGCTTAATTTCATGGTCACAAAAACAAAATAAACCAAACAACGTGAATCCTACTAATAAGTTACAACCTGCTGGGCCTGAAAAAAAGAACTTGTGCAAGAAAAATTCTAGACATCTTAACTCACAAATTAGCTTATCAAAACGTTTAGCTCCTGAGCTTGAATGCATGTTTTCCACAGAAATGGCAAGTGTTTGGCAACCACACAACTTCTATGCCGTATTTCCTTTCCTGGTTAGATTTGTCACAAAGCAAACACCTGTCTTGGACATGATTTACAGTAGCTGCTGATCTCTGATCCCTGAGCTACATTCCACTTCCAGGACATGAGGCCACACTGTTCTGGAACTACTGTGCAGCCCAAAACAAGAGAGATGGGAGATTGTATCTTGGCGTCTTTCTGCAAGTGCTAGTTGCCAGCCATGTTGATCATATGATTTTATTGCTTTAACCACTTAACATCCTTAGGCTATTTAAAATCTCCAGGACTAATCAGGAGTAATGGGTAAATCAGGGCCCAGGGTGTTTTTAAAAAGCAGCTCTGACTGCAATATTGTGGCCTGGGCTCACAGCACTCCTAATTAGGGATGATCGAACTTTTGAAAAGAACACCCGAACTTCCCGAAAGTTCAGGCCCGGATTCCAGAACCCCATTGAAATCAATGGGACCCGAACTTCGGTAATCAAAAAACACAATTTTCAAGCCCTAAAACCCAATAAATGCCCCTAAAAAGTGCCTAGGGTTCCGGGTCATGCCCCAGGGACTATTAATCACACAAATAAAAGTTCTTAAAATTGTCGTTTTTGATAGAGAGCCAATTATTGAAAAAATTATTGAAAGAAAAAATGAGATTTCTTTGGATTTAGAGTCTGGGGGGTCTAGAAAGTGTACCTGTGAATTTTCAGCTCTGTAGCATGTCCAGAACCAGAAAAAAAAAAGATAATTTTTCTTAGAATTTCAATAGCGCAGGGATGGGGCTATGCTCCTTTCACACCTGGGCGTTTTTGTTTCAGGCGTTTATTGGGCATTTTTTGGGCGTCTTTGGAGGCAGGCATGACATCTGAACTTCTGTATAGGGGTATATATACACACACGCACACATATATATATATATATTTATATATATATATATATATATATATATACACATACACACATATAGGTGTGAAAGGACCGGAACCCTATCCCTGCGCTACTGAAATAATTTGCAGGGATGGTGTTACCCTCCTTTCACACCTATATGTGTGTATGTGTGTATATATATATATATATATATATATATATATATATGTGTGTTTGTGTATATATATATATATATATACCCCTATACAGAAGTTCAGATGTCATCCCTGCCTCCAAAGACGCCCAAAAAATGCCCAATAAACGCCTGCAACAAAAACGCCTAGGTGTGAAAGGAGCGGAACCCTATCCCTGCGCTAATAAAAATTCTAAGAAAAATGATATTTTTTCTGGTTCTGGACATGCTACAGAGCTGAAACTTCACAGGTACACTTTTTAGACCCCCCAGACACTAAATCCAAAGAAATCTCTTTTTTCTTTTTTCAATAATTTTTTCAATAATTGGCTCTCTATCAAAAACAACAATTTTTACGAACTTTTTTTGTGATTAATAGTCCCTGGGGCATGACCCAGAACCCTAGGCACTTTTTAAGGGCATTTATTGGGTTTTAGGGCTTCAAAATGATGTTTTTTTATTCCGTATATGATATATATATATATATACATACACATTTAAGTTCATTCTTCTTCCTCATGAATGTACACATAGCACCCCATACTGACAGAAAAACACAGAATTGTTGACATTGTTGCAGATTTATTAAAAAAGAAAAACTAAAATATCACATGGTCCTAAGTTTTCAGACCCTTTGCTCAGTATTTAGTAGAAGCCCCCTTTTGATCTAATACAGCCAGGAGTCTTTTTGGGAAAGATGCAACAAGTCTTTCACACCTGGATTTGGGGATCCTCTGCCATTCCTTCCTTGCAGATCCTCTCCAGTTCTGTCAGGTTGGATGGTAAACGTTGGTGGACAGACATTTTTAGGTCTCTCCAGAGATGCTCAATTGGGTTTATGTCAGGGCTCTGGCTGGGCCATTCAAGAACAGTCACGGAGTTGTTGTGAAGCCACTCCTTCGTTATTTTAGCCGTGTGCTTAGGGTCATTGTCTTGTTGGAAGGTAAACCTTCAGCCCAGTCTGAGGTCCAGAGCACTCTGGAGAAGGTTTTTGTCCAGGATATCCCTGTACTTGGCCGCATTCATATTTCCCTCGATTGCAACCAGTCTTCCTGTCCCTGCAGCTGAAAAACACCCCCACAGCATGATGCTGCCACCACCATGCTTCACTGTTGGGACTGTATTGGACAGGTGATGAGCAGTGCCTGGTTTTCTCCACACATACCGCTTAGAATTAAGGCCAAAAAGTTCTATTTTGGTCTCATCAGACCAGAGAATCTTATTTCTCACCATCTTGGAGTCCTTCAGGTTTTTTTTAGCAAACTCCATGCGGGCTTTCATGTGTCTTACACTGAGGAGAGGCTTCCGTCGGGCCACTCTGCCATAAAGCCCCGACTGGTGGAGGGCTGCAGTGATGGTTGACTTTCTACAACTTTCTCCCTTCTCCTGACTGCATCTCTGGAGCTCAGCCACAGTGATCTTTGGGTTCTTCTTTACCTCTCTCACCAAGGCTCTTCTCCCCCGATAGCTCAGTTTGGCCGGACGGCCATCTCTAGGAAGGGTTCTGGTCGTCCCAAACGTCTTCCATTTGAGGATTATGGAGGCCACTGTGCTCTTAGGAACCTTAAGTGCAGCAGAATTTTTTTTGTAACCTTGGCCAGATCTGTGCCTTGCCACAATTCTGTCTCTGAGCTCTTCAGGCAGTTCCTTTGACCTCATGATTCTCATTTGCTCTGACATTCATTGTGATCTGGAAGGTCTTATATAGACAGGTGTGTGGCTTTCCTAATCAAGTCCAATCAGTATAATCAAACACAGCTGGACTCAAATGAAGGTGTAGAACCATCTCAAGGATGATCAGAAGAAATGGAAAGCACCTGAGTTAAATATATGAGTGTCACAGCAAAGGGTCTGAATACTTAGGACCATGTGATATTTCAGTTTTTCTTTTTTTAATAAATCTGCAACAATGTCAACAATTCTGTGTTTTTCTGTCAGTATGGGGTGCTATGTGTAAATTCATGAGGAAGAAGAATGAACTTAAATGATTTTAGCAAATGGCTGCAATATAACAAAGAGTGAAAAATTTAAGGGGGTCTGAATACTTTCTGTACCCACTGTATACCCCTATACAGAAGTTCAGATGTCATGCCTGCCTCCAAAGACGCCAAAAAAATGCCCAATAAACGCCTGAAACAAAAACGCCCAGGTGTGAAAGGAGCGGAACCCCATCCCTGCGCTACTAATAATTCTAAGAGATATTTTAGGACTTGTTACTAGAGAAAAGTACAGTCTGAAGTGTGCCAGTACTGCCAAGCAGGGGTGCAATACCGTCGGGTGTTGTACAGGCGCAGCTGAGGAAATACAAGCCTTTTTGTGTTATTTTTGTAAATAAGTGAACAAGTGCAGCCAGAAAGTTAGTAGTCCTCAATTTGTTCAAGTTCTACAGTTTTGGGGTATGCCATGCTCCTTTTCCACATCCACGTTCATTGTTCCCCAATTAAACTTAAAAAAAAAAACACACACACACAAAAACAAATGATTTCAGCCAGAGAGAGAGACTGCTGCAAATGCTGTGTGCCTGGCTATTTGTGCGCTAAGGGGCAGAAATAGGCCCGATCCACCAGCGGCTCTTTAGGGGGTGTGCTACATATGTTACTGACCTGCAACAAGGATGCAACAAGTAAAGTCAGTGTGAAGTTAGAAGATCTGATCTGCAGACTGAGACTTTGGGGTTGATTTACTAAAGGCAAATAGACTGTACACTTTGCAAAGGGCAATTGCACTCTGCAAGTGCAGTTGCTCCAGAGCTTAGCAAATTAGGGTAAAGCTTCACTTTGCAAAGAAAACCCAGTCACGTGGAAGAAAAAATAAAAAAAAAGCATTTTTGCTTGCACGTGATTTAGGGATGGAACTTAGAAGAGCTTGTGCTCATGTACCAAGCAATGGAGCAACTGCTCTTGCGGAGTGCAACTGCACTTTGCAAAATGCACAGTGTATTTGCCTTTAGTAAATCAACCTCTGTGACTCACAAATGATCAAAAGTAGAGGATCTGCATGATGGCCTCATAAAACATTTTTTCAAAAGGAGAGGTCAGCAATTGCAGCCTTCTATTTCTGTCAGCATAGGATTTCTATAAGACCAAAAGTTTGCTGTATAAAGAATTTCTTTGGAAGGAAAAGGAATCTCTCATTTTCTGCTTTACTTGCCTCAAAGTGGAGATGGTAAGACAGACAATGACAGACAGAAAACTTTTTTATGTTGGAGAAACTCATTTCTGATAGCTAGAGCAAAGCAATTATTTTTCCATACATTAACCAGCTAGATATATGCGTTTTCTCCACGCATTAATCAACTGAATATATTCTTCTTTTTAAACCAGTCATGAAATGACACTGTTTGAAATGGGAATGCTTCCCTATATACAGATTTCAGACATTGACATTGAAGCATCAGACAATGCATGTCTTTCAAACTGCAAAAGCTTAGATAGGTGTCACTAGAGCACCGATGTCACTTTTCTGTAGTCTACCTCCTCTGGATCACCTCAGGGGACCTGTCACTGCTAACCTATAGGAAGCTCAGAGAACGGCATGTTTTCGTAGTACTTAGATGTGCTTGACATCCTGGTAAACTTGAGCTAGAGACGGTTTTATGAAACTGAACTTACATGTGTTATTTACCTCCTGGGTTTTGGGAAAGAAACCATTTTCTGACATTAACATAGGAATTAATCAATATTATACAATATATGCTGCCAATTCACGTCAGTTTGCCAACACTACTTTAAATTCAAACTCTGTACTGAACAAATCACAAAGAAATAGCTCTGTCTGATGTTATTTTTGTCGGCTGCAAAGCCATCATACGTGCAAGAACTAGAATTTCCTAGCCACTGTGATATATATTTGTGTATGTCATACCTTCTAATCCGAAATTAGTATCAAATCATCAGTGAGGACTCCCTACAAAGCCCCAAATTAGTGGAGGACCAAGGTCCCCTTGTCCCTAAGGTCCACCACAGAGCTCTAGCATAAGGACACCAACTGTCATCAATAATGCAGCTCAAAGAACAAGTGCATTGTGCAAATTCATTAACCCATAGGAATCAATTATAATTCATCTTTCAATGTCTTCCCATCCAGATTCTCTGACTATGCCTTCCTCTTCTACCCCTTCTTCTTCTCAGATTTACTTGCAATCTTTTTAAGTGATGTAAAATGTTCTGTGAGTGGAGGAGACACAGATGAATGACAGGATTGCAATACTAGAAAAAAATGCAAGGAATTCTGTGAGTGGAGGGGAAGGGGCAGAAGAGGAAGGCCTAGTGGAAGAGTCTAGATGGGATTTTTACACACACTCAGCCAATAGATTAAAGAGGAACTGCAGTCTGCTCATATAATTTGCAATAAAAACATATCTGCCATTCTGAAGCTTCCCTCCAACCACTTTGCATATTATTTTATATATACTGTTATTCTGTACTTGCCAAATATGCTGCAGAAATCTCCCTCCACTAATTCTGGCTGCAGCCATTTTAACTGTGGGCAGATGAAGCTGCTGCCTGTTCACTTCCTGGATTTACACAGACACACAGAGGCACACAGACACACACATACACGTATATATACACACACACATATATACAGACACACACACATACACATATATACAGACAGACAGACAGACAGACAGACAGACTCACACCACTGCCTGCCTGCACATTTCTAATCTCTTAATGATAACTCACAGATCTCTGCAGTCTCCTGTTATCTCCACCCTCATCCAGCACTTCCAGCTCTGCAGCTCTCCTTGGCTCTCCTATGACTCATCCCTCCTCCCTTACTGGCAAACTCTCACAAGAGTGAGAGAGCTGTTGATGATGTCATTAGCCTAGTTTTATTACCAGACAAGAAAGAGGAAGTGGGGTGTGTAAGGTATTTACTGGCAGAAAAAGTTAAAACAACAAGGGCAGAAGATTTAAAAGATGTAAAGATTAAAAAATGACTGAAGGTCCGCTTTAACTCATGAAGCGCCAGAAGTTCACTGTGAAGAAGACTGGTATTATTGAAGAGAGGATTTCTACAAAAACTTTTAGGTCCCTTTCACACATACGGTCCGTTCAGATCCGCCTGTCATTTGTTCAGATCCGCCTGTCAGTTTTTCAGGCGGATCTGAACGGATGCCCCGTGCATCTCTATGGGGCAGCGGATGTCAGCGGAGACATGTCCACTGACATCCGATCCAATCCTGTTTGTCAAATTCGGACGGATGAAAAACCTATTTTCCATCCGTCTGGCAGATCGGATGAGAACGGACAGGCGGTCCGTTCTCATCCGATTCCCCCATAGAGGACAGCGGGGATCTGACACCTCCATCTCTGCGGGTGTCAGAGCAGAGATGGAGCTGTCATCCGCCTGCTAGGCGGGGATCGGCGGATCGATCCCCGCTGAGAAAAACGGAATCTGTCGGCGGAACGGACACGTGTGAAAGGGACCTAAGCCTGCAACATACATACACTTCATTACAAGTAGGTTAAATTCCTGGTGCTTTTCTGCAAAAAAAATCACTAAACTTTAGCTTTAAAGCATAAATAAAGCCAAAGCTCACATCTTGTTGTGTCTCAGGGATAGGAAGTAAATGGAGACGGCTTTGCTGTTCGCTACTCTATGCTATAGGCTCAATTTACAAAGCTTACACACCAGAATAAGGATTCCAATTTTAAAAAAGTGACAATGAATAGTTTCTGTTGGGCCCAATGGCATTTGAAAATACAGTCACATAGTGTTTGTACAGATGTTGTGTAAAGCTTTGCACATTAAGCTTAAGTACTTTAATGTTCTAATTATTTTACCAAAAATGTTTGAGGGATAGGTGACATTCTCTATACAGTATATACATTTTTTTAAATGTCACTATAAATAAGTCCTACCATATGTATACTTTTCATATGATAAAATTGTTCTTTAATAAATAATGCTGCAACTGACATGATCACAACCTTATGTGCAGGACAAAAAATAAATAGTAATTGTTAAACCAAACTTGTGCCCCAATTTGACTTGCTGTTGTCCATTCTGCATAGTTCCACCAAACAATAAAACTCCTAAAGATGTTTTGGTCATTAAAGGGCATATGAGGCAATATTGGTAGATTGCAATTCTATGCTACACAGTTCATCACAGCTTGTATGATTCATTGATTCTTCATTTTAGTATACATCTTTTGTTTTATGGTTGGTACAAGCCCAATTGTGACTTTGTGGATGTTATCCTCCAAGTGTAAACCATGGACGTGTAGAACCATACTTTTGGGCTTGGTAGTAATGAAACACTCTTTTCTGCTGTAGTATGTTTAGACAATGAAGTGGTGAGTTGTGCACAAAACAGTGTGCATACACCAAGGCTGGATATAAAGTAATTGGTTATCGTAAGTGGCCATGCTAACGCAACTCAAAAATACGCAAGTCATACATTGAGCTTCAGCATGTATGAGGTCCATATATCTCACATTGGAGGATCAATAAATGAACGAATCAATGAATATCTTCCCTTGGCTAAAATGAACCTGGAATGTGAGGACATTATTGGTGAACACTTCCCTCTGCCTCCCTGTTTTATACCATTACCAAGCCCTATATTACAGTTTATGCTTGGAGGATACAATCCACATACAAAGTGACAGCTGGCTAGTACCAACATATAAAAAACTCAGGGGTATACTAAAGGAAGAGTGATAGAGCGAGTTATCTCTCTGTATAACATACAGGTGCATCTAATAAAATTTGAATATCACCAAAAAGTTATTTTTTTTTTATTAATTCAATTCAAAAATAAAAACTCATATATTTAATATAGATGCATTACACACATACATATGATACATTTCAAACATTTCTTTCTTTTAATTTTGATGATTATGGCTTACAGCTATTTCAGCATCTCATAAAATTAGAATATTACATAAGACCAATAAAAAAAAAAAAGATTTTTAATACAGAAATGTTGGCTTACTGAAAAGTATGTCCATGTACAGTATACTATGCACTCAATACTTAATGGGGGCTCCTTTTGCATGAATTACTGCATCAATGTGGCGTGATATGGAGGCGATCAGCCTGTGGCTCTGCTGAGGTGTTATTGAAGCCCAGGTTGCTTTGATAGTGGCCTTCAGCTCATCTGCATTGTTAGGTCTGGTGTCTCTCATCTTCCTCTTGACAATACCCCACAGATTCTCTATGGGTTTTAGGTCAGACGAGTTTGCTGTCCAATCAAGCACAGCGATACCATGATCATTAAACCAGGTATTGGTACTTTTGGCAGTGCGGGCAAGTGCCAAGTCCTCCTGGAAAATGAAATCAGTATCTCCAAAAAACTGGTCAGCTGACAGAAGCACGAAATGCTCTAGAATTTCCTGGTAGAGGGCTGCGCTGACTTTGGACTTGATAAAACACAACGGACCAACACCAGCAGATGGCATGGCTCCCTAAATCATCACGGACTGTGGAAAATGTTGCATTTTATTTAGAAATCAAGGTCCCAGAGTCTGGAGAAAGTGTGGAGAGGCACCGAATTTGCATGAGGAGCCATGTCATCTGCTGGTGTTGGTCCACTGTGTTTTATCAAGTCCAAAGTCAGCGCAGCCCTCTACCAGGAAATTCTAGAGCATTTCATGCTTCCCTATGCTGGCCGGCTTTATGGAGATGGTGATTTCATTTTCCAGCAGGACTTGGCACCTACCCACACTGCCAAAAGTTCCAATACCTGGTTTAATGATCATGATATCACTGTGCTTGATTGGCCAGCAAACTCGTCTGACTTAAACCCCATAGAGAATCTGTGGGGTATTGTCAAGAGGAAGATGAGAGACACCGGACCCAATAATGCAGACAAGCTGAAGGTCACTATCAAAGCAACCTGGACTTCCATAACACCTCAGCAGTGCCACAGGCTGATCGCCTTCATATCACGCTGCATTGATGCAGTAATTCATGCAAAAGGAGCTCCGACCAAGTATTGAGTGCATACTATACTGTAGATAGATATGATTTTCAGTAAGCCAACATTTCTGTATTCAAAATCTTTTTTTCTTCTATTGGTTTTATGTAATATTCAAATTTTCTGAGATCCTGAATTTTGGGTTTTCACTAGCTGTAAGCCATAATCATCAAAATTAAAAGAAAGAAATGCATGAAATATATATCTCTGTATAAGGCATCTATATAAAATATGTGAGTCTCACTTTTTGAATTGAATTACTAAAATAAATGAACTTTTTGATGATATTCTAATTTATAAGATGCACCTGTATATGCTTCCTTCCAAAAACACCTGATGTGAATTCAAGTTGTACCAACAACTACACCTTTAGGAGTCTTAGGCTCCTTTCACACACTCCGTCCGTTGGACGGAGTCCGTTTTTCTCAGCGGGGGATCGAGCCGTCGATCCCCCGCTGAGCAGCAGGAGGACAGCTGTGTCTCCGCGCTGTGTGTGGAGACACAGCTGACAGTTCCCCATGCATCTCTATGGGGGAAATCGGATGTCAACGGACCGTCAGTCCGTTCTCACCCGATCCCATTCGATCCGATCCGCTGGACGGATGGAAAATAGGGTTTCCATCCGTCCAGATTTGACGGATCGGGTCGGATGTCAGCGGACATGTCTCCGCTGACATCCGATGCCCCATAGGAATGCATGGGGGGACCGTTCAGATCCGCCAAAAAAACGGACAGGCGGATCTGAACGGTCCGCCTGTGTGAAAGGGGCCTTATTGTATAGTGAAATATGTGGAATGGAAGGAGTGAAAAACAGCAAGTAATATTGGAGTAAAAGTTTGGGTTAACTGAACATGTATTGATAAAGTGCTCGTTGTCTCTTCGTTCCGATGTGTTTTTTTTTTTTTTTTTTGCGATTGTATCACCTACAGTGTTATTTATGGAAGACCTCCATTATAACATGAACTGACCAACTCACTATGAAAAGGATTATGGCAGATTTACTATATTAGGAATATACATATGGTGGGCCTTATCTATGGTGTCATTTTACAAATATACATAGAATACTGATTCCAAAACCATTGAGAGGGTGTTTAATTGGTTTTGTTAGTCTTTTTATGTTTTTGATATAATAAATAATATTTATGTTGTAAGAAAATCGGGGGTATTGTATATGACTCACCAGTAAGATCTCACATTTTCAGGGACGTTTGGTTTTATATTATGTTCTAATTATAACAAATAAAGATGTAAACAACACCAGACGACACTATGTAAAGCCAAAATCATTCCAACACAAAAACACAACGTATTTAACATACTGTGAGAGATTTTTTTCTTTTATCTTTGCCGTACAGCATGGCGGAGCAAAATATAAGCCATGATACATTTTATGAGGCATACATAAGAGCACAGCTTGACTCATAAATATCCCCTTCTCCTGCTACTACTGTGCTAATAAAATGCATGCCCCTGGCCACTTCTTCAGTACATGTGTGGTTTAAAAGGGAAACTATTTTTTCTTTGTTTTTCTTGAACTCAAACATGTAAAAAAGTTCAGTTTGATGTACACAACCTTATCGACATGTGTTCATGTTTTACATGTACAATTTGAAATTTGAAGTAGGGCAGATAAATATATTGATTTTATACAGTAAGCTTTGCAGTGCAATACAATGGTTGTGCTTTACTACTTTTTCCATAACAAAGCCATGGTTCAGCCAAGTGAAAACAGTGTACTCTCTATGTAGTTGATATTCTATAGTAGTTTTTAGAGCGAGAGATTCTGATTGCAGTGAATCTCTCCTTTATCTCATCTACAGATCTTTATATTTATTACAATAACAAAAATATAGTAGAGCAAGCATACTGTATAAAAATGTGAAAATCATTTTAAAGACAAATGATTTACAGTACACATAGAACTAAAAGCATTTCGAGAGCTACTAAAACTATCCAGAAAGTAGAACTGTGCTAATTTTGAAATGTCACTTATTTTACCTTCATCAATGTGCTGTATTATTCCCTGAAGAATAAGCACACATACCACTATACAGCATTAGCAGGACTGTAAATGTAATGGCACCAGATGCCAGGCTACAGATAAGTAATTATGGACAAAAGTATTAACATATTCCTAACAAGCAGCAAAACAGCACCTACAAACCTCTGTAGCTGCAATCACTATGGAGTAAGTCATCCTCTAAGAGGACTCTAAAGTTGGTTTTATTTTGTTTCTTACAGCCTATATCATTGTTTGTCAAGTTAGGGATTATTGGAGGCTGCTCATAATTTTCTGTACATGGACTGCTAAAGAGGACTTTCAGAGATTGAAGACATACTAGAAAAAATGATGATCAGAAAATCTGAATGGAGACTGGAGACATATTGCAGAAGACAATAGGAGCCTGGGGACATTGTATATGACACTAGTATAGATTACTGTTATTACCCCTTTACAAATCAATGCTCCACTTCCACTACTGACTGCAGGGGCCTGAGGCTGCAAAAAAAAAGGAGTGCATGTTAGATTCTAGAAGCCTATATCATTTGCTGTTTCTTTAGATTAGAAGTCTGGCAGGTTGCCAAATCCCAGCTCCCAGGAAAAAAATGGAGGGAGCTGTGACTTCACTGCCTCTGTTATGAATTTGAAGATGAACGTCTTCATAGTGATTTAGTTACAGAGATCTGTGAGCTCATGTTTTAAGGAGCCTTTGGGTCCTTTCACACGGCTGCTCCGTGTGAAAGGTCTGCTGCGGGACTTTTTTTTTTTCACAGAGCGGATGACATTTGTGTCATCCGCTCCGTGTGCCCGCATATCATCCTATCAGTTTGCGGATGATATGCGGACCTAATGTAAGTATATGGCACTGCGGATGTCAGCGGATGACACCGCTGACATCCGATTTTCCTTCCTTTCCGTTTTTTACACAGAAGAAAAAATGGGGTTCTGTTCCATTCGAAAAAACGGAACAGAACTGAAAGGAGGAAAATCGGATGTCAGCGGATGGTATTCCGCTGACATCCGCAGTGCCATTCACTTACATTATGTCCGCAAATCATCCGCAAATGGATGGGATGATTTGCGGACACACGGAGCAGCCGTGTGAAAGGACCCTTAACTGCTTGTTTAGAATACGCAAAAACTTTGATGTCTATAGTCTGAACACAGGTGCACTTTAACTTTGTTCTGTGTAAATATTTTTTATTTATTTATTTCAGGTACTTATATAGCGCTGACAATTTACGCAGCACTTTACATATACATTGTACATTCACATCAGTCCCTGCCCTCACGGAGCTTACAATCTAAGGTCCCTAACTCACATACATACACAGTAGGGCCATTTTTTTTTTAAATACAGGATCCAATTTACCTACCAGCATGTCTTTGAAGTGTGAGAGGAAGCCGGAGTACCCGGAGGAAACCCACGCAGGCACAGAGAGAACACGCAAACTCCAGGCAGGTAGTGTCGTGGTTGGGATTCAAACCAGCGACCCTCTTGCTGCTAGGTGAAAGTGCTAACCACTACACCACTGTAAATATCTTTTTCTCTGCTTTCAAGATTATCAATCATATTCAAACTTCCAAAGCAGGCTTGAATCTGAATGATGTCTGAGGCAAATTCAGTTCAGGCATTCTTTTACTTAGTATTCAGTATATTGTAGGCAACAAGGAGAGCGTTCAGTATTACCAGCAGATTAAGTAATAAATGGGAAGAAGGATTACCCGAAGGAACCTCCAAATATTAGACACAATGTGGCTAGTACTACATCCTAGAAGAACATCTACAAAAAAAAAAAACCCTGGAAACTAAATTGAGGACTTTGACGGTACCACGTAGATTATTTAGAATGTCAAAAGTTTATTTGTACAAAGATTACTTGCTTACCAAAGATTACTTAGGCTGAGGTTCAAGCCTCAACATCAGGAATTATTAGATATTGACATCTAGGGAATACTAGGGTTGAAAAAAAAAAAATATAGTGGTAATGATAGCATGTGGAAATGCTAGAAAAGTTGTACCCAAACAATGATGTTAAAAAAAAAAGGGGCTATACGTCCATAGAGTTTTAAGAGGGTCCATATATTCCCAGGGGCAAAGTTGGGAATATACGGGCCCTCCTAAAACTCTGTGGATATATAGCCCCCTTTTTTTTTTAATAACATCAATAATTTCTGATGTTGAGGCTTGAACCTCAGCCTATGGTAACATATCGGACGAATACCAGATGAACCATCCTACCCATTTCAGAAGTTTGCAACAATTGGTCATATCACTTTGTTTTGGTTTTGTATGACTTATCATATATGTTTGACAGGTATGTAGAGCGCTCTCTCTTTCTGGTGCAAAATATGCCTATTTGTTGGTCTTTTTTGTATTTAACAAACACATATTTTTAATTATTATAGAGCTTGGCTGTAGTTTTCTTCCTCATGAAGCGGCCAGTGACCCATGAAATGCGTTGAAGTAACAGCAAGCAACCCATAACCCAACTCTGGCAGGGATGAGAAGGAAACTACTATATGGTGTCCAATACAGTTTTGTGTATACGTGATTCATTTCTGTATTGATATGTGGGTGTCTTTTTGCAAGTAATGTGTTTTTAATCTAGTACAAATAAACTTTTGACATTTTAATATACTCTTTGTGGTACTGTCAAAGTCCTCAATTTATTTTCTAGGTGTTTTTTTGTAGATATTACCAGGAGAGATGTGTTTCAGGATCTCCAGATTACAGAATAAATGAAGTGGGGTGAATTGGTGCAGTAAAGCAATATTTGAATGAAAAACTGAACTACTCAACATATAGGCTTTCCAATCAGTTCCACCGGACTTTCCAATCAGTTCCACCTGTCAGTTTTTCAGGCGTACCTGATCAGACGCTCCATACACCCCTATATGGCATGGGATGTTAGCAGTCACATGTCCGCTGACACCGGCTGCTATCCGATCTGATCCTGTCCGTGAAATCAAGACGGATGAAAACAGACAGGCAGTTCGTTTTCATCCGATCTCCCCATAGAGGAGAATGGGGCTCTGACAGGTCTGTCTCTGCACAGTGAGCGGAGACGGACCTGTCATCCAACTGCTCAGTGGGGATCAGGGGATCGATTCCCCTGCTGAGCACAGCTGATTTTGCTGGGTGGAAAGCCCGTGTGAAAAGACCCTAACAGCTTAATATACAGTATGTGCTCACTGAAACTAAGCTGTAAATACTATGCTTTTAAAATTAAAAAAAAAAAAACACAATCAAGTAATGCAATACATTGGTTAGAATTGTTTCCAGAACTGTCATAGTTGGCTGCCCACATTCACAGGTGAAGAGGCCACAATCACACACAAACTGTTGTGAAGCCTTTGCTAAATGACAGATTGGTTTGTGCTACATATACCTGATTGGTTACTTGCTTGATAAATCAGGGTTTTAGTGTGATTTTGTCACTTTGTGCAATCAGTGAAAGAGTTTAAAGAGAATTATGGGACTAAAGGCACAAAACATCCTTCTAAAGGAGATGCTTTTTAATCACAAGCAAAGCTCTCCAATGTGAATCACAGTTTTTTAATATCTTGCACAGAAAAATCCATTTTATTGCCAAATGACCTCTCTGCTCTCTTGGCAGATTTGATTCCCAGTCACGAAATTGCCTAAGCGCACTACAACTTCAGCCATATAAATATAAAAAGAGAGAAAGAGCACTTCACAGTTAACTACTGCACAGAAGTGCAATGTTACATGGTTTTCCACTTTATCAAAGCAAAAGCTCTTCTTGCCAATCAACTGTTGTCAAAAATGACGAGTAAATGTAAGAAAATCAGCACACTACATCTTAGCTTTTTATAATAACACTGAAAGCTGTTGTGTCCATGTTTTGCAGTATATTTCCTTAACATCTAGCATATTGGTTTATGAGGATGCAAATAATGTACAGCAATTCACATGCTGAAATATACAAACCTCTAAGAATAATAAGCTTAGATTTTTTGTGCCTCTGAGACTGAGACAACATGCAGTCCAAAATGCATTGCAGTGCTTTTCATTTAAAAAAAAATATGTAAATTTTTTTTAGAAAAAGTGTCCAAACTCCTTATCCCTGGATGTGTGGTTTGCTTATGGCCCAGAGCAGATTTGTTTGATACAGCTCCTAAATCCAAACAGATTCCACGCTGGAGATTCTACTACCATTACCCTTCATTCATTAGCTATAGAATGCAATGGGGGCGAGGAACAGCCCAAGCCAGCTGACTATGCAAATATTTCCACTGAGGACACAGTAGATACTTAGCATGTCTATATTCAAAACCTTTGGCACCATATAAAGAACCTCAAGGAGCAACGCTGCCGGTACAATATATGGCCGCAGATCATCCCTGAGACATCCCTGAGGCCAGCGGGCCAAGCGATCCTTAACTGACAGTAACCAGTATTTTTAACAACTCTTCTGTGATCAGTGGCAAATCGAGAGGGTTCACAGAACCCCTGGCTTTCAGAATCCAAATGCCTCTCAGCTATGCAATGTTTTATGCTGGGTCCACTTTTACAAACAAGGGGAAGACATTCTCTCTAAAGCCTGACACAGAGGGCAAATATTTCCCTCTCAAGTGTGGACTTTACAATCACCTTTTCACTCAAGTGCATGCTTATTTCCCTTACCAGGGGCCAGTTTTTGTGACACCTTTTAGGATGGAGTAGTGGTATAGAAGGGGTGACATTAAGAGCCGGTCCACACTAGCGCGACTTGTCAGGCAACTTGTCAGTCTGACAAGTCGCGCTCCCTCACGGTCCATTGACCGCTACAGGACCCGTTCTAATAGGAGCGACACAAATCGCTCCGACTTAGAAAAAGGGTCCTGCACTACTTCGGGGCGACCTCGGAGCGACTTGCATAGACTTCCATTATGTGAAGTCCCTGCAAGTCGCTCTGAAGTCGTGGTGCAATGTAATGCACAAGTCGCCCCCAAAGTAGTAAGGAGTCGTGTCGCCTTAGTGTGAACCGACTCTAAAGGTTTGTGTTTTTTTTCTTTTAAAATAATAAATATGTATTTTACACAGAGCAGCTCCGATCCTCTCCTTCTGGAGGTCTCCCGCCAGAGCTCCTGGCTCCTCCTCTTTGTCAGGGGCCCCCATAGGATGCCGCTTCCTATGGGGGCACTCATGCTTGCTCACTCGTATGCCGCCTTGTCTGTGTCCATTGACACAGACAGGGCGGCTTAGCCCTGCCCCCCCCACCACCCCCCCATACTCCCTCATCATAGAATTTGATTAACAATTCTATCAATCTGTGCAGTGAGGTAGGACAGAGTGGGGAGAGCCACTGCTCTCATACACATTAATGAATCAGGCTCAGATAAGTATAAGGGGGTGAGGGACACATGCAGCACAGAAGGTTTTTACCCTAATGCATAGAATGCAGTAAGGTAAAAAACCCTAAGGCTTTACAACCACTTTAAACTTAGCACTTAACTCCACAATTGATAGCTCGACAGGAAAAATCTAAGTTTTTTTTAATCAAAGCTCAACAAACTCAGATCTGCAAATGCTTGACATCTGGCATCTGAAATATCACAAAGAAATTAATTATATATTCTACTTCCTGTACAATACTCCCACAGTTGGATAGACTACTTCTTCAACTCCTACCACCTACTAGACTGGTAACCCCAAGCATCCACTGGCTCTCAAATCTGGTTTGACCACTTTCTTTTTTTTCAAAGTCATCCTAGACACAACTAAGCCCTCGGCCACTTGAAAACCTAAAGGGGTTGGTTTAATCAAAGCAAAAAGACTGTACACTTTGCAAGGAATTTTTTCCTAGGGCTTAGTGAATGAGGTGAAACTTTAATGAATTTCATCATCCAATCATGATCAAGCAAATATACTGTTCTATTTTCTTTGCACATGATTGGACTTTGTTTGCAAAGTGAAATTTTACCATATACACGAAGCAGGCCTTTGTTCACTGATTCAACATATTTTTTGTCTTATATCTTTGCAGTATATAAAGAAATACAAATTTCTGTAGAATTTGTAATCCAAGGTTTCATCTCTATGCCCAAAAAATACTTTTTTATGTTTCTACCCACTAGTGGCCAGGTTAACAAATAAAATCTATATACAACTTATGGAGGAATTGACTACCTAACTCTGTCACCATGACACTACATACAAGAACACATCAGGGTTGATTTATTGAAGAGTTACGAAAGGTTGTTTTCTAAATTAAAATAATAAACATGGTATACCTACCTGTTCTGAGGCAATGGTACTACACAGAGCGGCCCCAAACCTCTTCTTTTGAGGTCCTCCACCAGTGCTGTCTGCTCCTCCTCTTCAGTGTCTGCCCCCATAGCACTTGCTCTGGGGGCAGACGTGCAGGCTCATGCCTGAGCTAGGCTCTGTGTGTACATAAAACACACAAAGCCTGGTTCAGTCTGGCTCCCAATTCCTGCCTCACTGTATTTGATTGACAGCAGCAGGGATCTATGGCTCCCGTTGCTGCCTCCATGTCCAGTGAGCAGGGAGAGATAGCAAAAATGCTGCTCTCGGGTACAGCAAGGGATAGAGATAGGACTCAGGTAACATTTTTAGGGGAGCTGGGGGGGGGGGGGTAATCTTGGAAGCTTTTTTACCTTAATGCAGAGAATGCATTAACCACTTAAGCCCCGGAAGATTTGACCCCCTTCCTGACCAGGGGGTATTTTAATGGACAATTACGCGGTCGTGCGACGCTGTACCTAAACGAATTTGACGTCCTTTTTTCCCCACAAATAAAGCTTTCTTTTGGTGGTATTTGATCACCTGTGCAATTTTTTGATCATGCACTATAATCAAAAAAAGAGCGACAATTTTGCAAAAATAACAATATTTTTCACATTTTTTTATATGAAATTCCCCAAAAAAATGTAAAAATCAAAATTTTTAAAAATTTTTGGCCAATTAGTTTTCTGCTACCTATGTTTGGTAAAAAAAATCACAATAAGCGTATTTTGATTGGTTTGTGCAAAAGTTATTGCGTTTCCTAACTAAGGGAAAGGTTTTTGTCATTTTTGTTGTTTTTTTTTAACGAGTAATGGCTGCGATCTGCGATTTTTTTTGCAGTACTGCGACATTGCGGCGGATAGATCGTACCCTTGACTGACATTTTTTACACTTTTGGGGGTACCAGTGACCTTACTACAGTAATCAGTGCTATACATATGCACTGTTACTGTAAAAATTACACTGGCAGGGAAGGGGTTAACTTTATTAGAGATACAGTGACTATGTGTGTCCCTAGGGGCGTGCTTCTTACTGTTCAGGCATGTGGCTGTGTGTGTAACAGCACAGATCAACGGTCCTACATAGCAGGACCATTAGATCAGTACTTTTACACAGGGAAGAATGACAGGCAGCTTTGTTTACGTTAGCCGCCTGCCTTTCTCCCTTCACAGCGGACGATCGCAAGTGACCGGCGGACATCGGGTCACACGCACGGAGGTGTCCGTGAACGAGCCGAAGCGGGAGTGCACCTCCGGCGGCGCGTGCCTGTCCCCTATTGGCTCCCAGGCTAGTGACGTATATGTACGTCACTTTGCCTGGCCGGGGCTGACCGCCGCAGTAAATAGTCATGTGGTTGTAAAGGCAGAAGGTTTTTTTTTATCCTAATGAATTCTATGCATTAAGATAAAAAGCCTTCTGTGTGCAGCAGCCCCCCTAATACTTACCTGAGCCCCCTCTTGATCCAGCTATGTCCACGAGTGCCTCAGTGACTCTCCCTGGGACCCGCTGATATCAATCAAAGTCAGTTAGCCAATGAAGAGAGAGGGGGTGGGACCGAACCATGGCTCAGTGTCTGAATGGACACAGGGAGCAGTGGCTTGTTTTAGGTGCCCCCATAGCAATCTGCTTGCTTTGGGGGCACTCAACAGGAGGGAGGGGCCAGAAGCACCATAGAGGGACCCGAGAAGAGGAGTATCGTGGCTGCTCTGTGCAAAACCACTGCACCGAGCAGGTAAGTATAACATGTTTGTTATTTTTATAGAAAAACAAAACAAGACTTTACAATCACTTTAAGGTAAAAATAACTTTTAGCTTTTACAAACACTGCACATCCTGCAATAAAGACAGTAAATCTTACAAAACCTTTTCATGTCTCCCTCTGGGCTCTTTTCCCAACCCCCCTTTTTTTCCTTCCTCTTTCCTTCTCTTCTCTTCTGTTCTGATCATCTCCCCGTCCATTTCACTTTCATATCTGCTCTGATTTGGGGGTCTAATGTTGCCCTTTGATTAAGTGGGTTGACAACAACATAACACTCTCCCTTGGATAGCCCTTTCTGTTATATTTACCCATGCTGATGATGATGATGATGATGATGATGACGAATCATATGTTTTTAAACTATTTACATTTGTCTCATCGCATTGCATGCACTGAATTGTCAAATGCTGCTTACAGTATTTATCCTGTAGTATGAAGAGAAGGTATGTCCCCTCTGAAACGGATGCTATTTCTATATTTTAAAAATTTGATAAAAAAATGATTATTAAAAAATTAGATAGCACTGAAGCCAAAGCAACTGCATTACAGCCAGTGAACTAGAATTCTCAAAAGGAGAGCAATCGGAGCAGCAACTAATATTGTTTCATGATAGATTCTGTATAATAGCATAGACTTGCAGTGGGTACAAAATACATACACCACCACCGCACATGTTCAGAAAGAGAATGTACAGCCATCCCTAGCATCAGCTAATTGAACCTCACTTTGTGTGCTTATGCTACTGTGCCCATTTTTTAAATGATAACATCAATTATCAACCCAACATCAGCCCACGTATATATCAATGTACATTGGTTACTTAATTTACAAATGTCTGTTTTCCTTTTTACAAAAAGCCAATAAGCCACAAAAAAAAAAAAAAATCTAAATAATGTTAAACCTGTGGATGTTAAATATTCATTGGTTAAAGAAATAGTCACTTGTTTAACAGTCTGCAACTGAGACTGACAGCAGGCTCACTACAATTACAGGGCACGCTGCCAGCTACTGGAAGTGACACAGAGAGGTTGAAAAAGGTAACAGCAGCTAGGAAATTAGATATCTTGCTTCAAATCCCAGTAAATATAGATTAATGCTTTTTTATGGCGTATTACCCACACTTTTTTTTTTTTTATTTAGACAGCCAGTAAACAATACGTCTATATGAAATTATTGAGTATTCAGAATGAAGCATGTGTGGCTTTCTACTATAGAACAGTATACATTCAGTGGCACTGCTGGAGCATTGAGAGACAATACAAAAAATAAGCAGTGGGCCTGGGCAGATGGTACATTAATTAATAACCACACTGCTCTGAACTTTGGCAGAAGACAGATGTTAGTATGTTCGAGCTGAGAAAATACTGTGTTCACAGGCAATGTGACAATGCTGTCCTAGTGAGAATATAGGCAGAAATACATCTTCACGGCATAGAAGGCTGTGAAAGCTTTAGAAGACATGTTGCATGTATGCCTAAAGCAGACCATACATTCAGACTCTGTTTTTTTTTCTTTTTGTTTTAGTTCAGCTAGCCGGCTTAACAAAAAAAAAAAAAAAAAATAACATATATATATATATATATATATATATATATATATATATATATATATATATATATATATATATATATAGGAACCAATTCAAAATGGGGGAATCCTACCCCAGGAGCTACTGTATGCTGACAGCAGGGAGACTCTCTGTCAAAAAACACAACTTAATGCTGCATCCTATGGCTTGCAGTGCTGATAAAGCAGTTTCTATCTGATAGGTCGGTTGAACAGAAGATGATCGGTAGATACACTTTTGTTTAACCTCCCTGGTGGTTTTCCCGAGTGTGGCTCGGGGGTTAACTTTCAGTACCAAAAGCGGTAACCCCGAGCCACACTCGGGCTTACCCTAGAACGTTACCTTCCCGGCGATCCCCCGGCATCCTCCCCGCTGTCCTCCACATCCTCCCCACAGTCTCTCCCTGCTCTGTGCATGGCCCATTGCCGGCACTTGCCTTCCGGTTCCCTTCCTTGCGAGCGTTGCAACGCAGGGGGGTGGAACCGGCGGCAAATTCAAAAGTGTAAATACACAAATGACATGATATAAATCCTAACGGATTACACTGTATCATGCTATTTCACCACAAGATTTCACCCTGTGACTTTTCCAGTGCTCTGCCTGTGCTTTTCCAGTGCTTTGTGCATGGAAAACTTTGAACGACCATGGCGTCCAAAAAGCGTTTTTTTTTTTGCTCAAAAATGCTTTTAGACGAACTGGAAAACAGTGACAGTGAAACTGAGTTACTTGAAGAACTAAGTGATAGCGATTTGTGGTAAAATTTGTCATCAGGTACGGAAAGTGACGATTCTGATGTCTCTTTCTGGCACATAGCTTGTGGAATTTGGGAAGTATATCAAATGATTCTTCAGAATTTCCAACGGGAAGGGAAGGGAACCGGAAGGCAGGTGCCGGCATCTGCCGAGCACACAGCGGGCGGACAGTGGAAGGACGGCCGGGGGGGGGGAAAACGACAGGGGATCGCAGGGGAAGGGGAGTTTTAAAATGTAAAACAACAGATTTCCATAGCAAATAAATTGTACCGCTTTTAGAACAGAAATCCTGACATAATCAGACCGCCAGAGAGGTTAACCACAGTGACCACACATGGATCGAAATTCATCCAGTCTCTGCTGAACTGGCCAAAATGCGGTCCATGTATAGAGAACTTTACACGAGGTATTTTATTCATGAATTAGACTGAAACTGAAATGGAAGAGATCCCAGATTATAGATTTTGAAAATACATTTACCTATAAATAATATTTTCAAGTTAAAATGAATGGCAAATGCAGGAAAGCCAACATTGTTTAGTTTTGGATTGAATATGAAAGTGTCAAAACTCCTGCCACCACTGGGGAGATGCTATACATCTGTTTGTACCCATTGGCCATTGTCTTCAGTACAGAAAGTAATGGGAAATCCAAAATGTTGAAGTTATCACAGAAACGGGAGATGAGGGGAATCTGTGAGCGGTAACAGATTTTTTAGTGGTAACAACTGTGTAATAGGGGATCTCCCCTTGTTTTAGAGAGATATCTTCTTATCTCCTTTTATGTTTTTAGGACAGGAAGTGAAGGGAAATGTTCCAAATGGTAGACAGCAACACAGACAACAAAAAAACCCTGACAAATGTATTAAGCCCTTCCTGCCGCCACCTCCCAGTCTTTTAAGGGGTTTTATATGCCTGGAGGCAGAGGTGGACATTCCGATCACATGACCGCTATGATTGTTTGTCACAGTGATCACATGATCAAAAAAGCTCCCAATTGCAAGTATGCATTGGAAGCTTTCCATTACCCACCAGTCTCGCAGGGCATGCACGCTCAGCACAGAAATATGTTTACATCGGTCCGTATCTGAGCGGCCTCTCTGTGTTAAAGTCCACCCTTCGAAAAGCCGAATATATTCGTACGGCCGGCAGGAAGAGGTTATCTATCCCCTTCAGAACCCAAAACAACAATAAAAGAGTTTTGCTTTACATATACTTTAATAACAAGTTTAACTAAAATGGTATAGATAACTCCATGATTTTATTGCAAAGGGTTGAAAACACTAAGAGTTTGTCAATGCTGGGAATTTAGCAGATGGTGGAATTTTCCTTCCTTTGTCCGTACCAGATTCTGATAAAGAATAATAAAATACAGCAAGTGACTTTGTCTGCCTGATAAATTACTCTGACACTGAGAAGTTAGTAAATACATCAGCTCATGCTTGGCTCATGCTTGGCATATTGTCTAAAGTAATTTTTATTTTTTTATAGTAAGGCCTCTTTGTTTTACTGAATCAATAGAATTGAGAGAAGCTAAAAATGCTGTGTATAAAAACTTGAAAAATTAAATATGGCAGACATATTGCTGCAATATCTTTTAGGTCATTTCTAAATAGGAATAGGAGGAAAATGCTTACTCATTGGAATGACACAATTCCTAGTTTTGTAATCACAGATCACACACATAACTGTAGGAAGATAGCCTGTGCCATAAACTCTTAGTACTTAATATTGGTAAGGTTTTTTGGCTACCCTCTACAAGAGCAATTTATCCACCAAAAGCCAATGTTAGCCCCATCTACTGGGGTGCAAGTCTACCTATCACAGCAAACTGAAAGTCTCCAGTACAGTTAGTCCTCTACATACGAACCTTTGAGTTGCGAACTTCCAAAGATACGAACATATGTTTGCATGTCCAGTTGTGTGAGTTAAGCCCCGTACACACGTACCGATGGTCGGCATACAAATATTCCTCTTTTCTCCCCGGGATGTCGGTGTCTGCTGAAAAGTGCAAAGACAGCACAAGGACAGCACAAGAATTTTGTCCGCCGACTGCAGAAGTGATGTCATGTAATGGTTAACTTTCCCTGTGTTTTCTATTTTCTGAGCATGCCCAGTCTTGCAAATCTGCGGTCTGTCGGCCGAATTGTGTACTGACAGGCGAACAATCGTCCGTTCTGGTGTCGGCATACAAAAATTTTCATGTTTGCAAGAAAGACTTTTGTCCGCGGATTGTGCGCAGACATCTGTCGGAGGCACCATACTAACACGCGTACAATCGGCAGATCCTTCGTCCACCGACGTTTGTATGCCGACGATCGGTACGTGTGTACGGGCCTTAAGTTCACATTTCTGGCAGTTGTGGTTCTCTGTACTTTGCTGTATACTGTACTGTATCCATATTCAACCCTTTTGCCATATATAATGCGTGAAATATGTTATAAACCCATTACAATATTTTACTGGGCCGATTTGGTTAGTAGGGTACCTAGGCTAGCTGTGTTGGACAAATTGGACTTACGAACATGCTCTCAGAATGGAACTTACTTTATATAAGGTTTAGCTATGGATAATTACAATCACAAAGGAAGAGAAGCAAGGGATGCATTCACGCTAGACTCATTAAAGCCAAACTCCAGCCAAGCTGGGGAAGAGCTACTAGGTTCATGCCCCAGGTTGGCATGGTGTCCACCGTAGCATTTGCAGTGGCAAAGCAGTGTAGGACTGGCCATAAGAGGGATAACTTTGATGCAGTTGGCCAGCTTAAAGCATGTATTGCAAAACAAATGTGTGAACTAAAAATCCCTGTTTTTCATTGCATAGTTTTCTGGAAAGGGTGTATAGTAGTATGCAGAGGGTCCATCCAGAATATGTAACATACTACAAAAGGACACTTTTTTGGCAAAATAGAGAAAAACATTTTTTGTCAGTTATACAACAATGATGCTTTATTATCTTTTCAATCCATCACACAACAGTCCTGCCTATTCAATAACTCAATCTTTCGGTATTTACAACTCCACCATGTTCTACAAATTCAATCTCAATCTATGCCACTGGTGTATAATCCCTTCTTGATCCTTAACATGGTGACCCCTTTTCTTCTACTAAAAGTGATTGAAGACACATACTTTTCTTTGGCTGCTAGATCTAAGGTATAACTATGCTGTGCAGAGAAATGGAGATGGGATTTTGGAGCAATAGAGGAAAATTGGTGGACAGAGGCATTGAAAGTCATAACTATTGTTTCTATAAAATTGTACATATTTGTTTATTTTACATAGGTTGTACTATACACCTCAAAAGTTATATTTCTGGGGGAGAATTACATCTTCCTGTTGTCCCAGATGCTCCAATGATAGGAGTAATTGATTCACATGCTCTGGTGATGTCCAAAATTTCTAAGCTATCTCTCATCAATAAAAAAAGAATAATAGTAGCGCTAGAACAATCTAAAAAAGTTCCCGGAAGAGTTCCTACTATCACCCGTGGATGATCACCAAGTTGACAGTGCGGTTGATAAACAGTCCTCACAGTCTTTTAGTCAAATGATCCCATAGGTGAAATATGAACATCAGTCCACTTTCAGATCTTCAATCACCATAAAAATTCATGTATTAATGATGACAGTGTTTTGATATATGCCAAAACTCCATGCAATCTGATAGGATCACCACAAGTCCACCACCAAGTGCAGGGGAAGTAAGAAATGGCCACTCACCGGATGCATTTGCTCACTTACTCTCATAAATGAGCATGCTGCGCATGTAAGTAACAGATCCCAATGTTACCATAGGATAGGTCACACCACAGGTAAAGATGGTTTCCACTTCAGTGCAGTAGCCCTTTTTTCACACTCTCTCCCAACCGTATGGAAAATAAAGAGATAACTTCCCTAGTGCAGTATGTCTGATAAATTTTATTCACACCAAATAATCATACATTGCACTCACTTGTATAGTAGTAAAAACACGCTCATCTCAAAATGCAAGGCAGTAGCGGAACCTCCAATCTTACTCAAATCTGGCTCCACGCCAGGTCGGGTAGTCCCGGAAGTTCTTTCGCTGCCAAAGTCCACGATAGGGTGCGTCGTCTGGCCACGCCCGACGCGTTTCATCACTTCCGGACTTCAACGGGGGGCCAAGTTGAAGTCCGGAAGTGACGAAACGCGTCGGGGCGTGGCCAGACGACGCACCCTATCGTGGACTTTGGCAGCGAAAGAACTTCCGGGACTACCCGACCTGGCGTGGAGCCAGATTTGAGTAAGATTGGAGGTTCCGCTACTGCCTTGCATTTTGAGATGAGCGTGTTTTTACAACTATACAAGTGAGTGCAATGTATGATTATTTGGTGTGAATAAAATTTATCAGACATACTGCACTAGGGAAGTTATCTCTTTATTTTCCATACGGTTGGGAGAGAGTGTGAAAAAAGGGCTACTGCACTGAAGTGGAAACCATCTTTACCTGTGGTGTGACCTATCCTATGGTAACATTGGGATCTGTTACTTACATGCGCAGCATGCTCATTTATGAGAGTAAGTGAGCAAATGCATCCGGTGAGTGGCCATTTCTTACTTCCCCTGCACTTGGTGGTGGACTTGTGGTGATCCTATCAGATTGCACGGAGTTTTGGCATATATCAAAACACTGTCATCATTAATACATGAATTTTTATGGTGATTGAAGATCTGAAAGTGGACCAGGGGTCGGCAAGGTGTCCGCACACGGACACTGGTGTCCGTGAGCAGTCCTTGCCGGGTCCGCCACTGACTTTTTCACTGGAGTCTCGCTGCAGGCTCTGCGACTCCCTGAAATGTCAGTTACCGACATTCTTTTAGTGAAAAAAAAAAACAGTCTATAGCTGCTCCGCCTCTCCACTGCCTCCTCAGCCAATGGGAACACAGTGTACACGCCCCCTTCCCCAGCGCGCCTTGTTTAACATCAGAGGAGGAGAGGAGAGGAGTACACAGCCTGCAGCCTCATAAAAGAAGGTGAGCTGGGGCAGATAAACGATATGTATTCCTGCTGAGGAGGGGGAAGGGGAGAGGCTGTGTTTTCTAGCAGGACTCTTCCTGTCTCTGAGGCTGTTAGATGCATTTCCTGTCTGTGTGAGGAGCAGTGCACTGCTTCTAGATGGAAGATATCCTCTAAACTTCTCCCCCAATCTCTGCTACACCTCCCTATTCATTACCTGCCCACCTCCTCCTCTCCTGTATTACCACATCCAATGTCTGTGAGCTGCTGGAGCACCACAAGTACCAGCATGCCAGGAAATTGGGGCGGCAGCAGTGTGTTCAATCAGGCTGATATTTAGATGGAAAGTGCTGGTGTGTGTGTGTGTATATACTGTGTGTATGTGTATATACTGTGTGTATGTGTATATACTGTGTGTGTATGTGTATATACTGTGTGTTTATGTGTATATACTGTGTGTGTATGTGTATATACTGTGTGTATGTGTATATACTGTGTGTGTATGTGTATATACTGTGTGTGTATGTGTATATACTGTGTGTATGTGTATATACTGTGTGTGTATGTGTATATACTGTGTGTATACTTTGTGTGTATGTGTATATACTGTGTGTATATACTGTGTGTGTATATACTGTGTGTATGTGTATATACTGTGTGTGTATGTGTATATACTGTGTGTATACTTTGTGTGTATGTGTATATACTGTGTGTGTATGTGTATATACTGTGTGTATGTGTATATACTGTGTGTGTATGTGTATATACTGTGTGTGTATGTGTATATACTGTGTGTGTATGTGTATATACTGTGTGTGTATGTGTATATACTGTGTGTATGTGTATATACTGTGTGTGTATGTGTATATACTGTGTGTATACTGTGTGTGTATGTGTATATACTGTGTGTATACTGTGTGTGTATGTGTATATACTGTGTGTATGTGTATATACTGTGTGTATGTGTATATATTGTGTGTGTATGTGTATATACTGTGTGTATACTGTGTGTGTATGTGTATATACTGTGTGTATACTTTTGTGTATGTGTATATACTGTGTGTATGTGTATATACTGTGTGTGTATGTGTATATACTGTGTGTATACTGTGTGTGTATGTGTATATACTGTGTGTATACTGTGTGTGTATGTGTATATACTGTGTGTGTATGTGTATATACTGTGTGTATGTGTATATACTGTGTGTATGTGTATATACTGTGTGTGTATGTGTATATACTGTGTGTGTATGTGTATATACTGTGTGTATACTGTGTGTGTATGTGTATATACTGTGTGTATACTGTGTGTGTATGTGTATATGCTGTGTGTATGTGTATATACTGTGTGTATGTGTATATACTGTGTGTGTATGTGTATATACTGTGTGTGTACTGTGTGTGTATGTGTATATACTGTGTGTATACTGTGTGTGTATGTGTATATACTGTGTGTATGTGTATATACTGTGTGTGTATGTGTATATACTGTGTGTATACTGTGTGTGTATGTGTATATACTGTGTGTATACTGTGTGTGTATGTGTATATACTGTGTGTATACTGTGTGTGTATGTGTATATACTGTGTGTATGTGTATGTGTATATACTGTGTGTGTATGTATGTATGTATCTATGTATATTGTGTGTGTATGTATGTATGTATGTATATTGTGTGTGTATATACTGTGTGCATGTGTATGTATATTGTGTGTGTGTGTGTGTGTGTGTGTATACTGTGTATGTGTGCGTGTGTATATACAGTGTATGTATGTATGTATGTATACTGTGTGTGTGTGTGTGTGTGTGTGTCTGCCAAACTCTAGGGGGATCTATAATGGGATGGGAACCCTGGCCTGCTCTATGTGGGATCCATAATAGGAGGGGGACCCTGGCCTGCTCTAAGGGGGATCTATATGGGGACTGTCACCCTGGCCTACTCTAAGGATGATCTATGAGGGACCTGCCTGCCCTTGCCTGCGCTAAAGGGGGATCTATGGGGGACGGTGGACCTGCCTGCTCTAAAGTGGATGTATACATATGGGGGACCCTCACCCTGGTCTGGCCTGCTCTAAAGGGGATCTATGGGGGACCTGCCTGTGCTAAAGGGGGATCTATGGGGGACCTTTTTGCCCTTTCTTGCTATAAAGGGGGATCTATATGGGAGGGGGACCCTCAACATGGCCTGGCTTGCTCTAAAGGGGATATATGGGGGATCTATGGGGGACCTGCCTGCCCTTGACTGGCTCTAAAGGGGAATCTATATGGGGAACCCTCACCCTGGCTTTGCCTGCTCTAAAGAGGGATCTATGAGGGACCTGCCTGCATTAAAGGGGGATCTATGGGGGACCTGCCTGCCCTTGACTGGCTCTAAAGGGGGATCTATATGGGGAACCCTCACCCTGGCCTGCTCAAAAGAGGTATTTATGGGGGATCTGCCTGCGCTAAAGGGGGATCTATGGGGGACCTGCCCTGGCCAAAAAATATAAAGTAAGAATTTTGAAAATCTTTTAAACCGTTTAGAACAGTATACCACAAGTCTTTATATAAATGTTATTTTAAATGTATTTGTACTTGTAGAACTAGGCCAGAGAGTAGACAGAATGTTTTTTGATGGTTTTAATTTGAAATGTACCTCGGTGTCCTTCACTAAGGTCTGTACTTCGGAAAATGTCCATGACAGCCTTGGTCCGTGCCTATCCCTGAAGTGGACTGATGTTCATATTTCACCTATGGGATCATTTGACTAAAAGACTGTGAGGACTGTTTATCAACCGCACTGTCAACTTGGTGATCATCCACGGGTGATAGTAGGAACTCTTCCGGGAACTTTTTTAGATTGTTCTAGCGCTACTATTATTCCTTTTTTATTGTTATCAAGTATTTTATATTTGTTTAAGTGGCAGCTTTAGTTTTAGAGTTTTTTACCAGCAGTCTGCTGGTGCTACCTAGAGCGCCGAGTTAATCACACAGTTTGGGCGGGAGACTGAGGATTAATATCTACATTATCTCTCATCAATCTTTCAAACTATTAACACTTTGAGGGAGATTTATTAAAGCTAGTGAACAGAACCTGGTATATCACGATTAGTAATAATATAAGCAGTGAAGTAAGGATAAGGATGAGAGCCCTGGAGCTTGTCCTTTCATAAAGAATTCAGCAATGGCAGTTTGTATCCTCAGAAGTTAAGAAACCATACTTTTCACTTCAGGCATAATGAAACAATAGCTGAATACTTAATAATGTTTTCCCCAATTCTCCAAGATGCATTGCGTTCCTGCATTTCTGAAATCAAACTAAAGACAAAATAATAAAATAAAACATAAATCCTTGCAGCATTTAAACGCTGCAGGCGGCTCTGGCTAACTGAAACATTGCCATGGAATAAACATTGCATTAAAAAGAACAACCTATTGTGGGCTGATGCGTATCTGTGCCTTCCAGCTGATATGAACTAACAGTCTCAGTATACCTGGTCAGCCAAAAAGTGCATGGGGTAAGCAGGAAACCTGAGAAGGGTGTCAGTACTTGTTATTCCATTCACTGCTCAACATCTAGTCTGTAGCTGGGAATAAAAAAAAAGGTATTGGCTGAGGAGTGTCAGCAGCATGAAAATCTAAGACGCTTGGCTTCCAGTATAATATAACCCTTACACTGACCTCAGTGAGTTCTGTCAGTGGATAAATAGCAATCGGCACTTCAACTCAGCTGTCGACTTAGTATGCCAGGAAGATCCTCCATCAACCAAGTATTGCTCTACTGTATACAGAATGAAAGGTCTATATATATATACCCTTTAAATAAATACATACAGTATACTCCGATCAGACACAACATTATGACCACTGACAGGTGAAGGAAATATCTTGTTACAATGGCATCTGAAAATTGGTGGAATATTTTAGGCAGCAAGTGAACATGTTGTTCATGAAGTTGATGTGGTGAAAGCAGAAAAAAAGGGAATTGCAGTTTGTTGTGTATGGGGCTGTGAAGCCATGTCCACAGCCAAAAGCTTCTACAATGGTCATATCAACATCAGAACTGGTCTATGGAGCAATGGAAGAAGGTGGCCTGGTCTGATGAATCACGTTTTCTTTTTCTTGGCTGGGTGTGTGTGCGTCACTTACATGGGAAAGAGATTGCACCAGGATGCGGTATGAGAAGGCAAGTCGGCAGAGGCAGTGTAATGTTTTGGGCAATGTCCTGCTGGGAAACCTTGGGTCCTGTCATTCATGTGGGTGTTACTTTGGTGTCCATGCAATGGGTCAGGGCTGTTTAGCAAAATGGGGCCATACTGAATATTACGTGGGTGGTCATAATGTTACGGCTGAGGGGTATATAGTATGTAAAGAAACGTCAGTATAGTTTGCATGCAAGGTCTACATTTGTAACTGATTCCTCTTACATCTCTCCAAACCAATATTCAAATACAAAGAGGCGAAAGGTTTAGTGAAAACTTTAAATCAGTTAAAGACAAAACAGTTCAGACCTTCAGAGACTTTTAGTAAAGCATCAAATTATTCACTTCTCACACACTTTCTAGAGTTTAAAGGAACAGATCAGTAGTGGTAAAATCTGCATTCGGCCCTAAACTGGATTCCAGGAGGTGTAAACATTTAGGATCTCATCTTAAGGCGATCGTCCACACACATTGGGAATTCTGCCCTCTCACTCCCTTTGAAAATGATTGTCTGGAAAAGCACCTGCACTGCTTGTTGTTGTCGTATAACATGCTGACCTCCGATTGTAATACCAATGACCTCCCCTTCCTATGGAAATGGGAACAAGAACTTAAGATTGCCATCACTCAGCCGCAAAAGGAATGCATAATGCTTTTTGCTCATAAGAAATCCATAGCCAACAATTACCAAGAAAATGGTTGCAAAGTCATGCCTCATTTGTATAAGACCCCTGCAGTCTTTCACAAAATTGATTCAAATTTGTCACCTGTGCCTTAGAGGTGTAATCAGGCACACTGCTACATATTTTTTTGGTCTTGTCCCAACATACGCGTCTTCTGAAAGCAAGTAACTGATATTGTACATAGGGTGACAGATGTGTGGATGAACTGGCAGCCTGCTTGCTTATTCAAATGTCAATTAAGAGATATAAAAGTTCCCTCCTCAAGCGTTTTCCTAATGCAGCCAAAGCTTGTATTCCAACCATGAGGAAGAAATCTTCTCCATCAACTACTGAGCAATGGCTGGCCCGAATGTCTGACATCCAGTTAATGGAGCAATTGACGGCCAAAGCTTGTATTCCAACCATGAGGAAGAAATCTTCTCCATCAACTACTGAGCAATGGCTGTCCCGAATGTCTGACATCCAGTTAATGGAGCAATTGACGGCCGTCTTAAAAGACCAAACAGAGAAATATTTCAAAATTTTGACCTCCTGATTCATGTATAGGGATCTTGATGGTGCAGTGACAGTTCAATGAGAGATTCTAAGGTGGAGTAAGTTCAAGAGAGTATAATTCCTCCCCCCTACCCCCCCCCCCCCATTCCACCCTTTTTATACAACCCTCTCCTATGCTGGTTCTTGTATTTTTTTTACTTGTGAAACTGGAAAACGTGAGGTGGAACGACAGGCAATAACTGTGGACAATTGGGTTTATTGCCTAATGTATATTATTCATGGATTCTGTCCATCTACTGTGTTGTAATGGTCTATTTCTCTTACATGATTACCCATGTAGTTCATCTATTAGTATTTTGTTTGTTCCACTATGTCAGAGTTTAAAATAAAGAATTAAAAAAAGAACAGGTGTGTACGAAAGGGAAATACCACTGGATACCACCCAAAAGCCTAACTGCAGAATACAAAGTCTTAGCCCCTGTTTTTGTGCAACACAATATCACACTGGGTGCAACACTCTACCCTGCCAAAACATACTGTACATGGGGCAAGGAAGTGTACATTTACACATCTTCACATTTAATTTTAAAGAAATCTATTTTTTATTTTTATTTTTTAAAGAGAAAGAAGCTATGTGAATATGGTGCTATCATTAATTTCTAACTTTCCCGAAAGACCCTATGCACATGTATATCAAAATTGTTCCCCTAATCTTCAATATAGATTTACATGTGGACATGTATTACTTGTACCCTCTAATTGTGTGTAAATTATCATGATAATTATATATATATATATATATACAGAAATATTATATATAATATATACAGTATCTCACAAAAGTGAATACACCCCTCACATTTTTGTAAATAGTTTATTATATCTTTTCATGTGACAAGAAATTACACTTTGCTACAATGTAAAGTAGTGAGTGTACAGCTTGTATAACAGTGTAAATTTGCTGTCCCCTCAAAATAACTCAACACACAGCCATTAATGTCTAAACCACTGGCAACAAAAGTGAGTACAATTAGCCATTTCCCCCCCCCCCCCCAGTTTCATGTGACTCGTTAGTGTTACAAGGTCTCAGGTGTGAATAGGGAGCAGGTGTGTTAAATTTGGTGTTATCGATTTTACTCTCTCATACTGGTCATTGGGAATTCAACATGGCACCTCATGGCAAAGAACTCTCTGGGGATCTGAAAAAATGGTTGCTCTACATAAAGATGGCCTAGGCTATAAAAAGATTGCCAAGACCCTGAAACTGAGCTACAGCACGGTGGCCAAGACCATACAGTGGTTTAACAGGACAGGTTCCACTCAGAACAGGCCTCACCATGGTCGACCAAAGAAGCTGAGTGCATGTGCTCAGCATCATATCCAGAGGTTGCCTTTGGGAAATAGACGTATGAGTGCTGCCAGCATTGCAGAGGTTGAAGGTGTGGGAGGTCAGCCTGCCAGTGCTCAGACCATATGCCGCACACTGCATCAAATTGGTCTGCATGGCTGTCATCCCAGAAGAAAGCCTTTTATAAAGATGATGCCCAAGAAAGCCCACAAACAGTTTGCTGAAGACAAGCAGACTAAGGACATGGATTACTGCAACCATGTCCTGTGGTCTGATGAGACCAAGATAAAGGTATTTGGTTCAGATGGTGTGAAGCATGTGTGGCGGCAATCAGGTGAGGAGTACAAAGACAAGTGTGTCTTGCCTACAGTCAAGCATGGTGGTGGGAGTGTCATGGCCTGGGGCTGCATAAGTGATGCCGGCACTGGGGAGCTACAGTTCATTGAAGGAACCTAGAACGCCAACGTGTACTGTGACATACTGAAGCAGAGCATAATCCCCTCCCTTCGGAGACTGGTCCACAGAGCAGTATTCCAGCATGATAAAGACCCCAAACACACCTCAAAGACGACCACTGCCTTGCTAAAGAAGCTGAGGGTAAAGGTGATTGATTGGCTAAGCATGTCTCCAGACCTAAACCTAATTGAGCATTTGTGGGGGCAGCACAAGGTCTCTAACATCCACCAGCTCCGTGATGTCATCATGGAGAAGTGGAAGAGGACTCCCGTGGCAACCTGTGAAGCTCTGGTGAACTCCATGCCCAAGAGGGTTAAGGCAGTGGTGGAAAATATTGATGGCCACACAAAATATTGACACTTTGGCAGTTCTGACATTTTCACTTAGGGGTGTACTCACTTTTGTTGCCAGCAGTTTAGACATGAATGGCTGTGTGTTGAGTTATTTTCAGGGGTCAGCAAATTTACACTGTTATACAAGCTGTACACTCACTACTTTACATTGTAGCAAAGTGTCATTTCTTCGGTGTTGTCACAGAAAAAGATTAAATAAAGTATTTACAAAAATGTGAGGGGTGCACTCACTTTTTAGAATATATATATATATATATATATATATACACATACACATATCAGAGATGTGCAACAAAGGCTGTAGTACATGTAGTCCAAAAGAGAGAGCGGCACTCACAGGTCTTGAGAGGCGAATGTAAATTGAAGATTTTATTTCAAAGTTTTTGCAAGGCACATGCTCATCCTAAGGACAAGCTTGTGCCTCGTCACCACTCAAGACCTGTGAGTGACCCTATCTCTTTTGGAATATATATTTGGCAGTTTGTATCATGTAACAGGGTCTTGTGTGTTTACAAAAATGTAACACAAAATGTGTTCAACTGAGTAATAACAAAGTATAATAATATATTGCAATTTGTACATATATTGGCATGACCAAAAAATGTATTTACAGGGCCCCCTACAACATCTGAGGTGTGGTTTATTCCAGAAACCAATGCTACACTTTTTGTCCCTGAGGTAGTGGGATGCGAAAGGATAGAGCAAAAAGAGCGAAGAATAGGTAGAGATTCCCCTAGGTAAACCTACTGTATGTACAGAAGGTAGTAGAGTTATAATGGTAGGGACAGAGACAATGTGGGTATTAGAAAACAGGGAAATAAACCAGACCACCCTAATTCCACAGTAATGTGAGCTGAGAAGATCTGAAAAGGAGAGAAATGCTGAGATAGATTACCATACCACTGACGTAGAGGGATGAGGTAGCGAAAGTCTTGATGGTAATAAATCAAGTGTGGTAGTTCATGTAATTGTTCACTCAATGCTGGCAGTGGGGAGTGCCCAGTGGGGATCCTATGAGTAGTTGTTTGTACTCTTCTGTATAGATATAATTGTTCTAGTAGATTAAGGCAGTTTGAAATCTGGGCCCTTTACCTTTTAGAAAACTGATGAGATCTGTTATACATTTTATGTCGTCTACCCATCAAAGTCATTGTTGTATGAATGGAGGGGTAGGGGATTTCACTTTGCTGGAATGCAGGAGTATGCAGTATTGGCAGGGTGTTTTATTATGAAATTGTTATAGGTCTCTAGAGGAACTGAGTTATGGTGAAGGAGAAAATAGGCAAGTTCTTTAGGAACATTAGGTTCTGTACATTTCTAAACAACAGTATGGATTTGGGTCTAAAATGTCTGTAGGACTGGACATGGCCAACAATAATTTAAGAAATTGCCCAGTTGTTGATTACAACTTCAGCATGTTCAGGAAGTGTCAGGATACATGATGTCTCATCATATTTCGGATATCTGTTACTGGTAGATGACTTGTAAGATATTATATGTCTATGGCAAAAGGGGGAACCAGAGATCCGATTCCCACTGATCTAAGAAGGGAAGTGGAGGTCATGATATCTCCATAAGGAGCGATTTAAGAATAGGAAAGTGCATCAGAAAAGCCAAAGTAATGCCACTCTATGGGGGTGACCGACTCTTACATGTTGTGAACTGGAGCCAAGGGTGCTGAACAGTGTGAGATTCAGTAACATGCACAAGTCCAGGATATTGCTACACTCCTTGGTATCTTTATTGAAGCATTAAAATTACATTATAGGTATGACAGGAACAATAAAAGGTGACGCGTTTCTTGCTAAATTAAATCCTTTTTTTAAAGCTGCAGTTTTCAGTAATATTCTGGACTTGTGCATGTTACTGAATAGGAAAGTCCATGTTAAACTGGGTCAGAGGAACGGCATTTGTGTTTGAATTGGGTTACATGATGCAGAAGAATTAGGACCAAGAAGCATGTCAGTTGCAGGTATCTTGATGAATTGTGGAGCATGAAGTTTATTTTTGGAGTATAACAGATTGAACATCCTGTCTTTCATACCTGGGGGTATCTTTGGGTTGTCTGAGATGGGAAAGAGGGGGGAAGGGGGATGAAGAAAGTCTATATGCCTTAAATGTTTGATTACACAATAGCCAAATTAGACATAATAGTTGGGCTTTTTGTGTAGGTCTGGAGCTAATAGTGGGGGGGCTTACATTCACTAAGCTAAGGGAAAATTTGCTTTCCAAAGTGAACATGCTGTACTCGTTTAGTAACTCAACCCTATTACATGTAGTAAGCATACTTAACTTCTGAAAGCCAGCCATACACATACATGTAGCAGCATGGCAGTGGGCTTTATCTCATGCAGTCATGTGCATATGGTCAGCATTAGGCTCCGTTTAAATATTGGCATCCCGGATCGTGGGCAGAATCACAATCCTGATTCACGGCAATTCCTGGGACGCCTGTGTGATTCCAGTCACTTCCAATGGCACCCCAAATGTGGTGCGATTTTGCCACAATTGTCGATCAAAAAATTGCAGTACAATTGCAGAAACAGATTCGCGGGACATCTATTGCCCAAAAAAAGTCCTTGTACATTTTTTGGACATGATGGGATTCACATGGGTGTCCCACGATCTGCCATGACCATGATGCCAATATGTGAATGGAGCCTTACTGTTTTGAACTAGGAGCGCGCTAAGTTGTGAGCCCCCAGCATTGTCACTAATACCTCCCAGTCACAGCCAGACAGGATCTGGAGAGGGCAGGTTACTGATTGAACAATCACTCTGACAGGATCCGGCATGTCTTAAAGGCCTTGCTATATATATATATATATATATATATATATATATATATATATATATATATATATATATATATATATATATATAGTTTATAAAGAACAGTGAGCAAGTCTATAATTGAACTGGATATCATAAAACTAAGATTATACAAATTGTAAATACATCCTACAATGATTATAAGTTTTAAAAATTTAAACAATTGCTATGAAGAACTTTAAAGCACATATGTGAAATTTTAATTTACTTAAAGACTTTGTCAAACCCCATCTTTGCTTGTTGCCTGCTAAATAACATGCGCTTCGCCACATTGCCCTCCACACCTGTTTGCATTACCTTCAACTCAATATCAACCAGTTTAAGCCCACTGTATTATCCACTTCTACATAGTCTGTCTGTTTCACCATACACTCATTCTGTCCATCTTGGTAATTATGTTCCTATTACCATCAACTCCCTCTGCCCACACTACCTTCTGCCTATACTGTCTACCTTCTGCTTACTGTTTTCACACCACCTTCTGTCCACAATGTTGGGAGAGCCAGAAATCGCAGTAAATGCAGGAAGGTAGGGGTGTAGTTGAAGGGGGGTTCAGAAACAGAAGGACAGGACATACTACACATGTACTTTTTTTTTTTTGACATGTCCAGCATCCACAATGAGATATGTCTAAAATATGTTGAGAGAAAAAACGGGGGAAGGTATCAATAGTGTATCAAAAGGGGGAATACTATCATTAACACAGGCCTAATTATTAAAGTGGACCTCCCCAAAATGAGACAGAGAATAGCAATGGAATCCTATTTAAAAGAGAAAATGCAGTCAGCTGGCTTCTTCTTATTTATTTTGTTCAGGCCTACCAATGACATCTGAATTTTATCTCATGCATGCACCGTAGGGGACGCTTTTTTCATTCTATAACAAACCACGCCAGGTCTCTAATTGTGAATTCACATGGTTAGTGCATGCATGAGATGCAGTGGCATTTTTATTATACATCACCAGTGCCTATTGAGAACCAGAAAGTGGGGGGAAAAAAATATAAGTTTTCCAAAAAGCTCCTAAAAAACTTAATGATGATCAGGGATTGTTTGGGGTGGAGGTTGTCTTTAAATACATTTTATCACTACAAAACTGAAATAAATGCATACATATATCTACAGAAAACAGAAAAACACATGGAAATACCTTCCAAATTACTGATTAAGAAATTTCAGACCAATATGCAACAAAATATGGTAATTGAAACCTGCTGTGAGTAAAATTTTAGTAAGAGCATAAGATATTAACAGCTTATAACGCACTATCGATTTCACGTATGGCTAAAAATAAAAAGGACAGAGTTAAAAACGTGCTTGATAAATATACATCACGATTAGTGGGTTTACTACAAATGTAAAAAAGTACAGCTGCATTTTATAAATGATCAATATACAGGGGAGGCTCAGTACACCATGAGAGCACAGTTAATAAATAGATATTATTGTCCCTGATTTCCCCAGACTCCATGAGGGTCGAACCAAAGCCCTTACTGTACCACGAAGGTAGATCTGAAGCGTTTCAGGTTATTCAAAAACGTTATGCATTAAGTGGTGCAAAAAGCAGTGGTCAACCTCACAATGATCCAGGTTACTGTAGTGAGATGAATACATGGCAATGTTTGATTTCTATGGGCTTACTGCGATTTGACTATTTGATTTATTGAATGAGTCCAACGTTTTCTGGATGTGTCCTATTACTTTGGGTCAAGGCTTGGACTAACAGATGAATAATCAATGTCTGTTTCATTACAGTCACGTGATCAATAAGCTCTGGCTCCTCTGTATTAGTGCATGGCTTGACAACGGGACTGAATTTACAGCCCTGTGAAGTCACCCGCATGCTTCCCTTGCTACCCTGTTGTCGGCGCTCTCACCCATCACTTGCAGGTTGGTGACCACATGAACACACTAAGGAGATTTAAAAAAAAAAAGTTTTTACACTAAGAGCTTTTTTACAAACAGCACACAGCATGTTTTTAACCTGGGGGTGGGGGGGGGGGGGAGCATGTTTTTAACCTGGAGGTGGGGGGGGAGCATTTTTAATCAAGGTTTTATTAGCCCTCAACTACACTTTAAGTGCTACTTAGCATGTCTTAAATACTAGTGTGTTTTGATGAATCCGGACCAATACTACTGAAAAAGAAACAAGGTAAAATGAACAGGCATTTTTTAAAATTTGTCAACATGTCACGTACGTCTTTTTATTTTTATACCTAAAAAAAAATCCTGCCAAGAATTGTTTGTAGCCCAAAGCCCTTAGGATGTAGCAGACGGCTTTAGGAGATGCTACGTGTTGCTGGGAATATTTTGGCATTTTTATTTAATACAGAAGGTAATTTTATTTCCTAAAAGGCTACTGGAACTACTCAGGGACACTAGTTTACAAAGCCTGTCATGGTCTTCGATATCCTCAAAAAGACCTGCCTCTGTCAATTCTAAGAAGACAGCCACCCTCCCCTTTTCAGTCTTTCTTTCCTATCTTGACACATCCCTAATTAAGCAGCAATATAAAGCTGTGTAACTGAACAGATGTAGTCGTCATTAACAAGAATTACCCATTCTTCTATAAATTCTCAACATACAGAGGGGGCTCCGTGTGCACTGGGTGAATATAATTGCTCAGGACTTCCCAAGGGAGATGTACAAACAGATCAAGACATCACACAAGTGCATCGGCTTGGAGTTCTGACATAGGATTGCTGTCATTCACTCATTTATCTTGCCATAGGAGCAGTTAATGGTGGCTGGGGCAGTGTTGTGAGATTCCATAAATAAAACCATGTCTGTGGCTAAAATGAAGCTCGCCGTAGCTCTGTCTGGGCTGTAGTGACATTTTGATTAAAGCATCACATAAAGCTGTGCTTTTTATGAGCAGCTGCTTAAAAGACAATCTATTTAAGTGAAAACACAGTTCATAGCATCCCATCTCCCTTGGCATTTGTTTGCATCACACACAAAGGACTGGCAATCACAGTGCTGCTGATGAAATCAGCTTCCAGCATCCATTTTTGCGGACTTTAAAGATTTGCAAAAGACTAAAACATGGCTTTAACATTAGAGAAAAATGCATTTGTACAGGACTGTGCAAGGGAGTGGAGTAGTATGTAGGTTGTAAAGTCATAGGATCACAAAGCTCTGCTCTTACTTCCAAACACCCAGCTGATTCTAAAAGGCAGAAGGGCTGATTTCAGTACAGCAAAGCTCTTGCCAAAAGGAAAGAAGTCACTTGCCTGGTGGGCTAGGCAGGTATCACTTGAAAAGGGGGTGGCATTTGTTTTAAATTTAGTCAAAAGCAGCGCCACTCCTGTAGCGTTACAGCAGCAGGGCTGACTAATTCAGAACCACGGACAGTACTGATTCCCATAAGTACTCAGTATGCTACAAGACACTTTAGAACGCCACAATAACAATGCAAGAATAAAAGCCACTAGCCACGGAAAATAATGATAAAAACAAAAATAACCTGCGATATTAGTAAACAGGTTAAAAAGCCATATTGCAAAGTAGTTAAAGTGGTTTGGTGATGTGTGATAGCAATGTTCATTGTTTTTTTTTTTCACAGGAGAACATCTATGCCTGTGCACAATGCATGTACAGTGGGGAAAATTATTATTTGATCCCCCGCAGATTTTGTAAGTATAATTTTTATCATAAGTGTATTTTAAACGACAAACAGGGCCATCTTACCGAATGGGCATGCTGGGCAGTTGTCCGGGGGCCCAACTTGCCCGGGGGGCCCCACCTGCCCAGCGACCCAGCCCCAGCTGCTGTCAGGCCACTTGGGCCATGGAGGGGGAGCCCACAACTGCAGGAATGCCTGTCCGTCTCCACAGGAACAGACAGACACAGGATAGTCGAGTCTGACTCACCGGACCCAGCCACCGAACTTGGAAGCTGTCATTAGCCTTGCACTACTGTACCAATAAATATTGCGCCATCGATAATTTGCATTTTTTTTCTCATGGGTGATTGTGTAGGCAGGGCCCCAGTGCACTGCATTGCCCGTGGCCCTTTAATGCTCTTAAGATGGCACTGACGACAGAGACAGAATATCAACCAAAAATCCAGAAAAAACACATGATACAAATGTCATAAATTGAGTTGCCATTCAGTGACTAAAATAAGTATTTGATTCCAAGGCAAAAAATGACTTAGTACTGAGTGGAGGAACCCTTGTTGGCAAGCATAGAGGTAAGATGTTTCTTGTAGTTAGTGACCAGAGTTGCACACATCTCAGGAGGGATGATTTTGGCTCACTCTTCTTTACAGATCTTCTCTAAATTCCTAAGGTTTCTTGGTTGTCGCTTGGCAACTGGAAAGTTTCAGCTCCCTCCATAAATTTTCTATAGGATTAGGATCTAAAGACTGGCTAAGCCATTCCATGACCTGAATGTACTTCTTTTTGAGCCACTCCTTTGTTGCCTTGGCGGTATGTTTTGGGTCATTGTCATGCTGAAAGACCCATCCATGACCCATCTTCAGTGTTTTGGCTGAGAGGTTCTCATCCATGATTTTACAATACATGGCCCCATCTATTGGCCCCTCAATGCGGTAAAGTTGGTCTGTACCTTTATCAAAGACACAGCCCCAAAGCATAATGTTTCCACATTTGTGCTTGACTGTAGGGATGGTGTTCTTAGTGTCATAGTCATCATTTTTCTTCCTCAAAACACAGCGAGTCCCCCTCCTCAAGAAGGTACATGTACAATCATGCCAATGAACATTTAAATTATTCAGAGAAGACTTGGGAGAAAGTGCTGTGGTCATATGAGACCAAAATTTAGCTTTTTGGCATTAACTCAAGCTGCCATGTTTGGAGGAAGAAAAATGGTGACTTTGACCCTAAGAACACTATCTCTACAGTCAAGCACGGAGGTGAAAACATGATGCTTTGGGACTGTTTCCAAGAGTTGCCAAGAGACAGCCAAGAAACCGTAAGGATTAAGAGAAGATTTTAAAGAAGAGTGGACCAAAATCCCTCCTGAGATGTGTGCAAACCTGTTCACCAACTACAAGAAACATCTTACCTCTGTGCTTGCCAGCAAGGGTTTCACCACAATGTACTAAGTCAGGTTTTGCTTGGGGATCAAATACCAATTTTACTCACTGAACTGCAACCTAATTTATAGCATTTGTTTTATTTTTTCTGGATTTTTGGTTGATATTCTGTCTTACCTATGATAAAAAAAATCATAGACCCTTAATTTCTTTGTAAGTGGGAAAACTTACAAAATCTGCAGGGGATCAAATAATAAGTTTCCCCACCGTATATACAGTATATTGTATCTTTTTTTTTGAGATGGAAAAGAAAAATCAAGGATCTGCAAAAGACAGTACAGATTTTTGTAATTTTGAAACTTTATTATTACCCATTTGTTTTCTAGATTATCACAAGTGAGGCTTGACTCTTCATGACACACAAAAAAAGGCCATATCAGTGTGAGAGCTTGTCAGGGCCCAAGATATACTAAGAGTGGCAAATATTTTTTGGATGAAGATATTTTTAGGTATCTATAAACTTTTAGAGGATTATTGTCTATTTTTGCGGATGTTGGCAGAATAACACAATGACAATATGGACACCCAACCTAAACCCAATCTTCTTCAGATCATTCTTAAAATGTTTCTGCATGAGTTGAATTTTGCTGTCCAAACTGTTTAATTTTCAAGATAATAGCAATCAGGGGTATCTGAAGTATCACCGTCACAGGCCAAAATGTGGATCCGGCTCTTGCAACGGCTTTCCCTGTGAGTAGAGTATAGACCACCACAGGTCCCCTTAAAGTGGTTGTACCCCTTTAAAAAAATAAATAAATAAATAAAAATGATCCTGTTCTTTAAAACAGGATATACAGCATCGTGCTTGTGCAGTGTCATTTTTCCATTTCTATGCTGTAAAATATCAGGCTGATCCTGCCTGTTGCCGTGTACCCTTTAGTGTGCTTACCACGGTAATCATGTCTGCTGATCCATGATACTGTAGTCAGTTTACATGCCTCCATCATCCCGCAGTTCTCCCTCCCTCCCTGCCTGTCTGCTCGGGAGTCTGTGTGTGTGAGCCATCATCTCCCCACCCCTCCCCTTCCCTCCTGCCACTATTCCACTGTGGCCATAAAATCACTAATCACAAATCTTGCAATCCCTCTGTCATAGCAAGATATACTGTGCACTGTCTGTTTATTTAAAAATGATGCCTCAAATTATAGTATGCATATATATGCAGCATAATAATATTTCAGAGTGCGCTGTGCTCTCATGTTACCTCCCATTGCTCTTCTCCACTCCTCCCATCTGGACGTCAGAGGGGAATCACAGCCCCACCACTGTAGTCCTCAGATTGGGGAAGGAAAGCACCAGGAGGTCAAATGGCCGCACAGTGGCGCTGTAAAATAGGGTATTTTGCTGCATAATTTTTAAAAAACACATACACTGCACAGTATATCTTGCTGTAACAGAGTGGATTCCAGGATTTGTGACTTTACAACTGCTTTAAGGGAGTTTGGGCTCAGCTGCTGGATTCCCCTAGACCACTCTTCAGGTACTAGCAGACACCAAGGAGGGCTGATGTCGGGCGATGGGGAACTAGGCCAAGAGGTCGGGGGCAGCGATGAAGCTGGATGCTGTGAGTAGCGAGATGGCACAGTGGAGGCTGAAACTGTGGATTCAGTGTAGACTGCAGGTGAGGAAATGGCCTGGCTAAGGTTGTGGATGCTGCTGGAATCAGGGGAAGCCAAGGAGAAATGCAGGCTGTTGGTGTAGAGGAAGTGCTGGGAAGACTGTGGATGAAGCTGAAGAGTAATGAAGGTGGTGGGTGCCACAGAGACTTAGATAGTGGGTGCAGCAGTGCCTGGGTGGCAGGTGCAGGAAAGCATTTGGCTGCGGTTGCAGCAGAGGCTGAGCGGTGGGTGCAGCAGAGACTTTGGCTGTAAGTGCAGCAGTGGCTGGCATGCCAATGCAGCAGAGACCAGGCAGGGGTGAAGCAGAGACTTTGCTGTGGATGCAGCAGAGACCAGGCTGGCATTCAAAAGAAGTTTTGCTTATAGGCACAGGAGCCAGCTTTTAAAAAAAAAACAATGTTGGTAGCTTATAGAGTGTGTTGACATGATACTCAAGCAGTGACAGCATGTCTTGCACAAAAAATATAAACCAGTCACACCATGTCCTCATATAACCTGCCTCATGACGTGGTGGTGAAATTCTTGGCAAGACCAGAACATTTCCACTGCAATGAGAGATAGAGAGGGCACCACCGCTGGAACAAGGAAGGTAAGTGAGTGCCACATACAGCTCTCAGTTTTACTAGTGTCTATAATATGTTATTTATTGAGGTTTAGAATAAACTGCTAGGTTTATTTTGCAGTGTCTAAAAGATAAATAGTGGACCATCTGATCATATTTGCATTCTTCGTTTGAGAAATAGTTACAGTGTTGAATCTTGAAAACTGAATGCTATTTTCAGTTTAGTTTCATGTCCAACATCTTCGATTATACAAAGCATATGTCTGTTTAAGTCTAAGGTGTGGGTTCACATCTATGCAGGTTGCAGTTTGCAAATTTCAGGTGCATTTTGTGTTTTTTCAATAAAAGTTTTTGATCCATTACAGTCTATAGAGCTAAAAAACAGAAAAAAGTCCCTGGCCCTTTCTATAAAATGCACAGATTTGAGCATGTGTCATGGACTGTAGTGTGTTTCTGAAAAACTGAAAAGCACTAAAAAATGCATAGGTGTGAACCAGGTCTAATAGAGAACTCTGCGATTTGCTTACAACTTGACAGATACCTCAGTGAAGGTATATCCCCAGCACTACCCACAGTGGTGACAGACCAACCTCATGAGTCTGGTATAAATTGAACCCAACACAGGCCAAAGACAAGGCGACAGGTTTGGCATCATTTCCTGACTTTTAATAGGTAGGTTCGTTTAGGTTCCATTTGCAGTGTCTAGGACAGTGTTTTTCAACCTTTTTTCAATCAAGGCACCATTTAAAATTTTGCACAATCTTGAGACACCCCATTCTAAAATATAAAACACTAAACTAATAGTTTTACATATTGCAGCACATTCACACCCGTAAGACATCCAAAGTTAAAGGTGATTTATTCCTCCACCTTTGCACATTGGTACTGACTACTATTCAAAACGTTCTCGCCTCCCTCAGTTTCTCCCCCTCACTCTGCTAATGCGACCTCAGTGCTGACAGAGAGCAGCAGCAAAGGGGCAAACAAGGATGCCGTCAGGGGCCCAATGTCCTCATTATCAATTTATGGTGTCATCATTTGTTAGAATGTCAGCAGCTGGCCCGCATGGGGCTAAAGGCTGTAATTCTATACAACAAAAACCTGTGGCTTTGTGTAAAAGGTAGACTTGATCATCCCACTAGTTTGTTGACAATTTTTAGGCACCTATAAAGAACCCAGATGGCACCTCAGAATGTCGGGGAACTCTGGTTGAAAAGGGCTGGCATATTGCAGCACAAGAAATTCATGTTGCCTCATGATAGGCACTGCCTTGCCCTGAATGTGGTGCCTCTCCTGGAGAAAGGAGTTTCTTTATCTATGACCATGTGCATTTTCCCCCAATTTTTTAGACAATTTGCTGTTTTGCCAAGGCACCCCTGAAGAACCCAGAAGGATCCCTGGTTGAAAAAGGCTGGTCTAGGAATGAATTACTGGTTTGCTGGGTATCGTCAAAATAGTAACATTCTAGGAAAAACCTTTAACTGCTAAAACGTGGGAATCCACTATTGATGAAAATCTGAGTCAAACACCAAAGGTTGTAAACTTGGGAATATAAAGTGTATGTAAACACTAAACCTTTTTTTAGCATTATGTCTCTCTGTAAAAAAAATGTATTCCTTAATTATTTTGTTCAGGCCCACCAATGATATATGATCATTGCTTGCACCATAGGGGACGCAGCATGCAATTTCTTAAGCTAATTTTTTTTTTTGCGGATGTGTTGAAAAGTTTCTTACCTGGAAATCTTGTTAGTAACCCAGAGTGGGATCTTGTTAGTAACCCTGAGTGAGTCTGTTGCAAGCGGAAATGCTAAACAGCAGAGCTGCCTAGCAAACAACCCTGATAGGCAGTCCAATAGCCAGCTGAAGGACCATCCTTAAAAACTTTTTGAAATATATCAAATGTCCATAAAAGCATGTAAAGAAAAGTCTCTGGGTAGGAATTCCAAAGGATGCCAAAACTGTGAAGCAGCCAGTTCAAACGAGCTACAAGAGATTCTGTAGGCAACAAAAGGAAAAAGAAACAACACTTCTAAGTGTAGCAGGATTAGACACATTAATGGTTAAAAAGTAAGCAACTCACACAGATAGGAGAGATCATGCTTTGCATAATCATGTAAGCTCCACTGTGTCATGCAGTCCCGGGTGATCCCACTAGGTGTCTCTGTATTCGAAGAGGCAAGTTGACAGGTGGATTCCGCCGCTTCCTGCAGTGCTCGTGGAGGCTGAGTACGCTGAAGATAGGGGGCATTATGTCACTACCGGGTTTTCAGGTGGAAGAGGAGGCGCACGTTCGGAGCAGGCATGCTCCTTTATCAGGCCAACAAAGCGCAATCTCTCCTATCTGTGTGAGTTGCCTACTTTTTAGCCATTAAAGTGTTTAATCCTGCTACACTTAAAAGTGCTGTTCCCTTTTCCTTATGTGTGTCTATAGATGCACACAGGTGAGCTCGGGATCAAGCCAACACATCTGCCCCCATTGCAAGCGCTTTGCAATGGGGTAGAAGGAGAAGAGGAGGAGGAGGCCGCAGTTGTGGGGGACCCTAGAAGAAGAGGTTTGGGATCACTCTGTGCAAGACCATTGCACAGGGGGGTAAGTGTAACATGCTTGTTATTTAAAAAAAATAACCTAATAATCATTTTAAGAGATTTTCAAGTTATAGACAATGCAAGTTTAAATGATTTTGGAAACTGAAATTATAGAGCTAAGAAAGATATACAGTATTACATAAAGGTCCTAGAATGGCAAAGCTTCCCAAAAATATGGCATCAATCTCACATGTCAATTCTGTTCCTAAAGTACAGTTATCATAAATGTTAATTAAAATACAAAGTAAGTAAGCAAAACCTGTGGTTTGCAATGTCTTCTGAAACTTGTAGTACCAGTACAATTGGAAATCAAAGATTGTGCAAAGCTGCAATAAATTATTTAACTGCATACACTAACTTTACTTTTGAATAAGTACTATTGATTATACTATTTGCTTCAAAGAGAAATACGTTACATAAAAACACTTAATTTCCACCATTGCTAATCTATTATCCAAATTTTGTCAAAGAAGTTCTTCATCGATCGCCTGCTACAGATGGAAGATTCTGCACCTAATAGAAACTGACTTGTTTCATTGGGGCCACAATGCCTTCCTGTCCCTCTGCCAGCATCTTAGATTTCATTTATTGATTTATAGATTCTGAGCTGCTGTGAAGAGTGCTAGATTCTCAAGTCTCCCCAGACTATGTTGTAACAGAACAGAACATAACAATGAAGACTCTGAATTTCATACCAAAGCAGATTCCTTTATGATGGGCAGATGCAGTGCAACACAGTACCAAACAGCAATAACGTATCTATAGCACTCATTGGTAAAATGCTAAAGGGTATTCAATGCCAGGAACATTAGTTTATACAATACAAAAAGTGCAGCACCTAAAATTTTAAAATGGTCGATTAATATTATCTATAGGAAAGCCTAAAACTGTAGAAACACATTCCAATTACCGGATTTTTTCTTATAACATATAACTGGGATGCATTGATAAATGATGATACCTGGCTGGTACAGAACAGACCACATATCTGCTTTTGTGCCAAGTACATTTTGTCTTTACCGGCACTGCTTGTTTGTTGTGATGTTTAAGCTTCCCCAAACAGCCTAAAATCTATCACTGGGTATAAATCTGCATCGGAATCATGGAAATAGAACTTATTTTTATGTTTATTCTACAACAAAGTATAACTGTGGTGCACATGGACAATGTAGGTCACTACTGGAGAGACTATCAATATAAACTATCCTCTGCAACCAAAAGTCCAAAAGGAACAGAGAATTATGCTATTGATCCCCATTCCACCTACCATTACCAAATTAATGCCTTTTTTAAACAATAAAGGTGACCGACTTTACTCGTGCAAGAATTTTGCGTTGCTGGTTTATGGGCCATTTTAGAGCTTCAGAAGGTCTAATGAGGTTGAGAAGGAAAGAGGTGGATGGTTCTATTGCATTAACCAAATAGTCCCTGGTGAATAATGTATTCAGTGACTCATCACAGCCTAATTTGCTTATATATGAGTAATGCCTCGTACACACGCATCGATAGTTGGCCGTGAATTTTCGGCCAACGTCCGATCGGCCGATTTTCGGCTTGTTAGTATGATGCTTTCGACAACCGTCTCCGACTTTTCGGCCAAACAAAATCTGGTGTGCAGGCTATAAAATTTTTGTTGGCCGTCAGAACGGCCGATTTTCCGTCAGTCAGTACAGATTTCGGCAGACAAAAATCTGATGAGCAAGACTGGGCATGCTCAGAGAAGAAAAAACACACGGAAAGTAAACCAGCACATGACATCACTTCTGAAGTTGGTTTTTGTTGGCCGAGAAAATTTGTGTGCAGTCTAGAGCACATTTCAACCAACACAACAACACTGGACAAAAGACGGCCGATCGGTCGGCCGATAATCGTTGCGTGTGTACGAGGCATAAGAGTGGGAGGATCAGAATGTCACTCTGAGACTCTCATTTCCAGAATTCCATCCTGAGTTAGTCACAGCTGAGTCTGCGCTGCCATTGGCAGAGAGGTCTGTCATTCTGCAGGACACACTCACTTCTTATGCAGTGCTGTGGACTAAGGCAGGCCATAGATGCCAAGCAATTGTCTGCAGGGGGGGCAGCCTAAGTGTAGATACTTATGAATGTCAGTGAGCTCAGGATGGGTACTAACGAAAACCATGTAGTCCACAGGACTAAAGGAAACATGGCCATAATGTGAAGGGCAGGGAGTTATGGATTGTGCCCAGCCCAAATAAGGATTGGATTCAACTGAGGATAGATTACACCCAGCACCTTCCAACGCAGACATGGGGCGGCTAGAAGACATTGCACAGGGATCTCTAACCTGGGAAGTCAAGTGTAGCATTAAAAGAAGCTTTAACTGTACTAAAACTGGCCAAAGAAGAGTATTTTCTATTTTTTCATTTACGCAAGTGGACTGAAGGGAAAAAAAACAAGCAAGTGAGGTGGATGGGGGAATGCACACCACCCCCCTATATAAAACATTGTATTCTGACAACGTGACCCGGTGTTGTCAGAATACACATATCAGCATGCTGCAGCTGATTGACAAACATTTTCACACTCTAACAATTAATGACTTTTCAACAAGGACAGCCACATGCTGATCGAAATTTGGTCTGTCACTGCTGAACCGGCCACAAGAAAAATGGGAGCAATATATCTCAGGTTGGAGTTCTAAAATCCAAAGTTTGACTGTCTAACAAGGATTCGTTAGCTTAGTTTACAGTATTTATGCCAAGCAAATTATTAAGCAATTATATTATTAGCATACACCAATATGCCATAATATTATGTTCACCCTCCATAATCCATCAAGGCATTGTCTCCATTAAACCCCTGAAGGTATGCCCTGATATCTGGTACGAAGCTGTCAGTAGCAGATCCTTTAAGTCCTGTAAGCTATGAGGTAGGGCCTCCATGGATCGGACATGTTTTTCCAGCACATCCCATAGATGCTTGATTGGATTGAAATCTGGAAAATTTGGAGGCCAAGTCTTCACCTTGAATGCATTATTCTGTTTCTTAAGCACACTAGGCCACCTTTTTAAATTGCTTCTGTGGGCTAGTTCTGATGCTCCCATGCCAATTGTATATGCTTTTAGCTGTGAACATGGGTCAGAATGGGCACACTGGCCAATCTGCAGCTACGCAGCCCCATACAAACAAACTGCGATGCACTGTGTGTTCTATTGGAACCAGCATTACCCTTTTTTTTAACAACTCTGCATCCCCCCCCCCCACATGCCTCAATGAGCCTTGGCCACCCTTAGCCCTATCACAGGTTTGCCAGTTGCAATTTTGGAGTTGCCTTGACCCAGTGGTCTAGCCATTACAATATGGCCTTTGTCAAAGTCACTCAAATCCTTACACTTGCCCATTTTTTTCTATTTTTTTTTTCTGATTTTAACACATCAACCTAAGGAACAATATGTTAACTAGCTACCTAATATATTCCACCCACTTTCAGGTGCCATTGTCAGGAGATAAACAATGTTATTCACTTTACCTGTCAGTGGTCATAGGGTTATGGCTAATTGGTGTATGATTCCCAATAAGACGCAGCAGAGCAGTTTTGAAGATATGAGAGTGCCTAGACACACTTTGGTCCTGTAGGACCTTATCAGGAGTTTTTGCAGGTATACCCCACCTACTGTTGCTTCTAATTACTATATTATATTGATTGTGTAATCCAGTGGTTGTCAGCTTATGAGCTAAAGGGGTCCTCAAATGTGGCCACAACATCAACACAAGGGCTGCATGCAATGTTTAACCATTTGCCGACCAGTCACATTGACTGTACTGCGGCAAAGCGGTTCGTTTTCGTCCAGCGACATAGACCTACGTCGCTGGACTCCTCCCCCTGTAGGAGGCGCGCTCCCGATGTTTTCAGTCACAGCGGGAGTCGGGCCAGGGGAGGAGCGGCGGCGATCGCTGCTGCTCTTTCCCGATCGTCGGGGAATCGAGTTTGGAGATCCGCCCGCTTGTGTAGACAGAGCGGGCGGATCTCCTAAGTGACAAGGAGTGACAGATTGCAGTGTTCAGCATAGCTGAACATGCGATCTGTCCCTGTGTCACTCAGTCACCTCCCCCCACACGTCAGTAAGCACCAGGCATACATTAACCCCTCCCTCTCCAATAAAATTAACCCCTTCCCTGCTAGTGTCATTTTTACAGTAACAGTGCATATTTATAGCACTGATTACTGTAGTAATGTCACTGGTACCCCCAAAAGTGTCAAAAATGTCAGTCAAGGGTCCGATCTGTCCGCCGCAATGTCGCAGTCCCGCAAAAAAAAATCGCAGATCGCCGCCATTACTCGTTAAAAAAAAAACACCAAAAATGACAGAAATCCTTCCCTTAGTTAGTAAACGCAATAACTTTTGCGCAAATCAATCAAAATACGCTTATTGTGATTTTTTTTTACCAAACATAGGTAGCAGAAAACAAATTGGCCAAAAATTAAAAAAAATTTAGATTTTTACATTTTTTTTTGGGTGGGGTGAAATTTCATATAAAAAATGGTAAAAATATTGTTATTTTTTCAAAATAAACGCTCTTTTTTTGTTTATAGTGCAAAAAGTAAAAATCGCACAGGTGATCAAATACCACCAAAGGAAAGTTCTGTTTGTGGGGAAAAAAAGGACGTTAATTTCGTTTGGGTACGGCGTCGCACGACCGCGTAATTGTCAGTTAAAGCCGCACAGCGCCAAATCGCAAAAAGTGGCCTGGACGTAAGACAGCAAAATCCTCCGGTGGTAAAGTGGTTAATATATGCACTGCTTCTGAAGACAGTCAGAAACTGCAGAACTAATAAAAAAAGGGTCAGAGAGTGTGGACATGCTACATTTTTGGCTGGGGATATGCTGCAGAAGACAATATGAACCTGGGAGCATGTTACCTGAGGGTAGTAGAGATCAATGCGATTACCCTTATTAATATGCCCACTACAAACTGCTGAGGTCTGAGGGCCCCGCATCATATACCAAAGGGCTGTATGCAGCCCATAGGCCACAGGTCAGGCACCAAGGGTGTAATCAGTGGGTGAGGTTCAGACACAAGAAGTGCTATTTCAGAAAGACTATGGATGGAAAAAAAAAGGCCTAGGGCAAAACAGAAACTGCAGAATAACTATAGTGCTATGTCATTCACAAATGGTTTCTCTCACACTATTTGAAGGATAGGGTTGCCTGAGTTTAGATCCAATTTATTGGTTGAACTAGGTGGACGTGTGTCTTTTTTTCAACCTGACTAGCTATGTAACTTTATCAGGGTATAGCTGGTGTTTCAAGCAATAACGTGCATTTCCTCTACCTTATATTTATATGACCTTTTACAAAGGCAGGGAAATCGTATTCTTATTTGAATGTACCAATTCAATTTACTTTATGTTTTAGTATATATACTAATAGTATACAAGTTTTCCTATCTATATCTAGAATACATTTTTAAACATATTTGCAAGTAGTTCCAATCCTTTACAGAGCAAAAAGAACAGATATTTTATATCAGCTGAAAGGCACACACTGGTTTTACTAAAGTACAGCACAATGCATTCAGAATAAATTATTTATAGTGATGTTTCATCTCCTCCCAGCACATTTCATAGGAACAGTTTGACATAATTTACACAAACAAATTATAATACGATTGCCTCTTCTCAAAGTGTTCCCTCTGTTACAAACCATAGGCCTTGCCTGTCTCACATAATACATTTGTCTCTTTTTTTCTCTAAACTTGGACTGATTTATCCTGTGACCAGAGATATAAATGGGTGCTGAAGAATCCTGGTTTTATCCTAGTATTTTCTATACCCTGAATACAGGGCTGTGATGGGGGCGGATGCACCTGAGGAAGACATTTTACCATTCCAGGCTCTACGTCACTGAGCAGAGATTCCTGCCCAGCCAGTCATACAGACAGGTGCAGCGGCTGAAAGAGCTTTGCTCTCTGGCGCTGAACTTGCGCTTTATATCACTGAAAAGGCTTGGCCAATGTGCCTGCCTGTGTGACAGGTGCAGTGGTAAGGCTGGAATATCTGTAATTAAATTGTGTAGTGAGGGCTCCCGCGCTAACACTTTAATTTTTGGAGATAACCTAAGCACAGATATGGCTATTCCATGGCTACTGAAGTATAAGAAATATAGAAATGTGGTGCTGCACTATTAGAAAACGTAAATACTCTCTGTGATACTAATCTTCCACAAATCTGTGTCATACAGTGAACATATTGATGTAATTGGCAAATAGTGAGTCAAGTGCAATGGTATCCAAACCAATAAAGAATAATAATAAACATAAAAATATTAAAAATTAACAAAATAAAAAAATATATAAAAAAGGAATGAAAACTTGATGATAGTATCCGTCTACTGTGCTAAGATACACAATAGTGCACCGGGTGAAATTAATTTCATGTTTATCTCCCTATCTAATAAGTAATCCAATGAGATTGGATACTCTCAAACTGTACAATGGGTATTAATTATTGATTAGGGAGATCATGGAATCAATGAGATTAAATAATATCATAGTTAAGTAACAATTGAATTACTATGTGATGGGTGCAAAGGCTATGTGATGTGTGATTGAATGGCTAACTAATAAGCACCTATTCTATTGTAGAAGGGTGATGAGTAATAAATGTTGTATTTTAAACTCATTTTTGGGAAGCTGGCACATAACTGGAGGTAAATCCATTAAGACCTAAAAGTCACTCAGGAAGCAATTAAGATAAAATTCTACATTTAACCCGCGAGGACGGTGTGCTGAATGCTGAGTATGGACACTTTGGCCTTAGTGCAACCCCCTCCCCCAATGTGCCTCTATTTTAGAGAATATGTATTTTGAGTTGCTATTGCCATATTTGCTTTAGGGGGTGTTCACACTTGACTAAATTTCTAACGCTTAACGAATGCTCCTATAGAGTTAGTTTGGGCATTTGATGAGCTTTACGGCGTTCGACAGGTGTTTTACAAGCATTAATGAGGAGTTAAAATGCTCCCCAAACACCCTATGGGCAGTTCTGAAGCGTTTGACAAGCATTATGGCACGTTAAAACTGCTCCACAAACGCCTATTCCATTATAGTTAGTTAGCTAATCTTAAAGCTCGCAACTGCCTGCCAGAGCATTTGCAAAGCGTTATCATAAACTTGAATGGGAGGCGTTGAAAGGCTTAAAAAGCCCCCTGACTCGACATGAGGCTTTCATTTTGAAGAGATGCTGCGCTAATGCCTCATGTTTTGATAGTGTGAACAGCATCTTGTGCATAAGTGTTGGAGGGGCGTTTTTACCAGCTTTTATAGCCAGTGTGAACTCAGCATTTTTTTTTTTTTGGGGGGGGGGGGTGTTTGTTTTTATTTGGGATACACCAATAAATGCATTTGTAATGTATAATGGTACACATTCCATTGCCTGCAAGCAGCTTCCTCTTCTGCCCACTCTACAATTCAAAGAACTCCTGCTATTACTGTCCCACAATGCATCACATTCTTTGCATGGTGGCGGAGTAGATGGAAAACAGGATCTTCTCTGTCCAGTCACAGAACATTGTGCATTGTGGAATATGAGCTTAGGAGGAGCTCTGTCTGCTGGGGGGAGCTTTGGGTCGGGTAAAGAAATAGGCTTTTACTGCCTCCTAGACATAAACGAGCAGCTAACCCATGCAGTGCCCCAATGCAAGGGGGAATTTAAAAATTTCCTGGAGTAGGGCTTCCAAATGCAGTCAGTGTTAATACTAGAATTTACCACCTAAAAACACTTTTATAGCACCACTTAGACTCAGAGAGAGAGGGGAACTGCAAGGAGATAATTCTATGTGCTGCTCAAAGGGACATATTAACAGGAGGAGTTAGCATTGTGGGCAAAGGGGTAAACTGCTGCTGCTCATTTCCTGTCCAATCACAGATTGGGGGCTAAAGCAATGGAGCAGCACTTACCGACAGCGGGACAGATATACACGCAGGTCACCCTGACTGATGACACCGTTCGCTTGAGGTGTAGTAACTGGTATTACTTCTTTACTAATTGTGGGGCAGCACAGTGGCTTTGTGGTGAGGACGTCTACTTTGCAGCTTGGGGGTCATCAGTTTGAATCATCTGTATACAGTTTGGATATTCTCCCTGTATTTATGAGGATTTCCTCCAGGTACTCCAATTTTGTCCCGCACTCCAAAGACATGCCGGTAGGTTATTCGGCTCCTGTCTAAATTAACTCTACTGTGTGTATGTATGCATGTGAAACAGGGGAATTAGATTGTAAGCTACTTGAGGGCAGGGACTGATGTTAATGCAAAATATATGTAAAACTGTTGATGCTATATAAATATTTGTAGGAATATACATTCCTTTGGTACCCCCCATCAGATTCTTACCTGATTATGCAGCCCAAGACCTACTTTTGGCTATCCACACCATGCTATTGGGCCTTGCGGTTTGGCTCTGTGCAGGGACTGTGCCCCCTCAGTTCCCAATGGGGACATTTCTCTGGGAGATCTTCAGTCTCATTGACAACCAATACTCTATTGTAAGTCATATAATTTTTATTATTTTTTATTTTTTCCAAAATATTCTTCCCTGGATGCATTATTGTTCCCATCATATATATATATTATTATTTTTTTAGAAACTAGAAATGTGCCTTCTCCTGATGAAGTGAAACTATATTCACGAAACGCGTTGAGCCATGGAGGCCATTCCAATTCTGCCATACCCAACATGCATCCTATTACCAATATTAATTTATACTCTACGTTTTTTGGTTTATTTTGTCATTATTCTTTAACATTCTTATGGTTTTATCATGTTATCCATATGCACTCTATTTATGTCCCCTTTTACTTGTCTTGTATCTATTGTACTTCATGTTAACTGTCATGTACATGTTAATAAACACGTAATGATCAACCCTATGCTTCTATATGCTTACCAGCAGATGTATATGTGATATTATTATCATTATGTCTATACTGGTCACACCTCATGCAAAGTCCCACATTTTTTGAACACCATATGTTCCTATTTTTTCAATATAACTAGGGATGGAGACTCAATGGCACGAGTTTCATTTAAAGTCCCACTTTCCCTTTTCTTTCCCTTGATTCTACATCCCTTTTCCTTCCCCCTTTTTCCCCTTGTCCTCCTTATTACAATATTTGTAGGAAAATAAATAATTATTAAGTGATTAAATATATCTCATAACCTTCTCTATTGAGCATATACAGTACATGAGTTGTTGTTTCTCTTAGTATGAGTTAGAAATGACAATTCCCACATCAGTCCAATATTTATGTCATGCTGGGAAGCCTTTACACCTGCTGCAATGTTACAGCAGAAGAGGGCCAGGTTGGAAGAGCATCATCTGGCACGTTTATAAGATAATGACCGAATATTTCATATGTGCTAAAAATGTCACTCTTCTATAATAGCCCTTTGCTGTTTTAGTGGAGCAGTGCCGGGAAGGGGGCATGCATGAGGTGTTGTACAACTGTTCAAATACACTTGTGTGCTAAAGTGGCTGCTCTATATTTGAAAGGAACTTGTTAGGAAAGAAATATGAGAACTGCCTTTTGCTGAGGCAAGGAATGATCACCTTAAGTATGATAGCTGCCTGAATATGAACTGTCTGACCTCACTGTCTCTCTAATCTTCTGAATGTGCAATATGTGCGGTTAGATAGTTGATAGGCAGTAACTTCTCCTGACACTCTAGATAAAACCGTCAAGCTGGGAAAAGTAAGGCTCCATGCACTCTGGACTTAAAAAAATGGCAGTTACCTTGGCAGAAAAAAAATGCGTATATAGAGCATTTTTTGTACAGAGTTTACACGAGTTATGGAGCGTTTTGCGTTTTTTTTCTGCCAGAAAGCTCCAATCAGAAACGTAAACCAGAAGGGTTTTTTCTCCTGACTCTAATCGTTCTACTGTGCATGGACACATAGGATAACATTAAGCTGTTTCTACAGGCAAAGCACAAAACTTCTGTGGAAGCAGCGATTTTAAGCCAGTGTGCATGGACTCAAAGGGAAGCTAAAAAAGGAGAAGTAAAAATTATTGATAGGTAGTCCTACATAGTTAAAGTTAAACTCAGTTTCCTGTGAAAGCTTAGGCATGACGGGTTCTCTTTCTCGTGAGAGTCATAGGAGCCTTACCTTTTTACACATCTAACAAAAGAAAAGGGTCAGAAGAAAGGAGACAAAAAGATAGAAGACCGGGAGCCGATCTAAGTGTAGCAATGCAAAATTTATTAACAATTCAAAGAGTACTACTCAGGGAGGCGGGCCGTGATGTCACTTCCTGGAGACACTGTACACTAGAACGGCGACGTGTTGCGGAGCATGCGCTCCTTCTTCAGGCCTGAAGAAGGAGCGCATGCTCCGCAACGCGTCGCCATTCTAGTGTACAGTGTCTCCAGGAAGTGACATCATGGCCCTCCTCCCTGCGGACCCACGCTGCTAAACCACCACCGAGCGATCAGCGCGTCCCCTACCAGGAAATCGCAGCTCATCCTCCACAGCACCAGCTCCGCCAGGATCACGGAAGGACCCCCTGGACGAACTCTGCCAAAACCCATCACTCTATTGAGATGCCTGTTTTTACCTTACTCCTGTGAGTAGTACTCTTTGAATTGTTAATAAATTTTGCATTGCTACACTTAGATCGGCGCCCGGTCTTCTCTCTTTTTGTCTTGGATCATACAGGGTAACTTCACCCATCACTGGAGGCGGCCATCAAAGTGTATAGCAGACTACACTGGACTTTGTTTATTGAAGCCAACCTTGCCATATCTGCTCTATGCATAGATACTGCATGCGGTTCTGACAATCTGATTGCGCCAATCTCTCCCCTTCTCCTCAGAAGAAAGGAGAAGAGTTTTAACCACTTTAATACCGGGCAATTTTACTCCCTTCCTGCCCAGGCCAATTTTCAGCTTTCAGTGCTGTCACAATATGAATCACAATTGCATGGTCCCCAATACTGTACCCATATGAAATCTTGTATCATTTTATTTACATAACTATAGCTTTCTTTTGGTGGTATTTAATCACCACTGGGTTTTTTACTTTTTGCTAAATAAACCAAACGTTTTTTTGAAAAAAAAAATTTGTTTTTTAAATTGTTTTAACATTCTGCCAGTACAGTGCAGCGTTATTATATGACAAGTGTGGTGGTAATCAGGGACACTGACTGGTGACAGTGCAAAAAAAAAAAATATATATATATATATATATTTATTTTTTTATTACATTCTTTTTGTTTTATGATTTTTGTTTTTTAACAAACTGTGACCAGAGCAATATAATGTTACCATAGTAACATTGTACTACTCTGGGGAAATTATCAGGATTTTTTTTTTTTTTTACACAGGTTTTCATATAGCAAGGCATTACGTTTCTATAAGAAAGTATTTTACTGAATGAAACTGATTTATTCAGTCTGTTTTGTTTTGATTAGCTGTGATTGGTAAGGGCTAATAACATGGTACAGATGGGCTGCGATTGGGCCCTGTCTGTACCATGTGATCACAATGACCAATCACAGCTAGCAACACAGTTGTATTTAATGGATAGTATGAAAGGTAGCCATTCACTGTTTACAGTTACCATGTGATCTACTGTGTTACATCACGGCAATCACATGGTACTGGCAGTGAGCTGGAACTCAGATCGTCCATCGGCCATAACCTATGGACATGGCCAGTGACAGATCACGCAGCTGTGTGGCCATGTGAAAGGCCAGGTGCATCCTAAAAGGACGTCATACGACACCCACTCAGGATAACAGAACTACCGTTCTTCCGTCAATTTGCTATTGGCCAGGCAGGAAGGTGTTAAAGTGGTTGTAAAGTCACAAGGTTTTTTTACATTCATGCATGAAGGTTATAAAAAAACCTTCTATGTGCAGGAGCCCCCTAGACCCCCCATTACTTACCTGAACTCCCTCTCGATTCAGCGATGTCCACGAGAGCCTTGCCTCTCTGGGGACTCGCACTCCTGAGCCATTGGCTCCCACTGCGGTCTATCAGAGCCAGTGAGCCAATCAGAAGACAGAGGAGGTGGGGCCGAACCGTGGTTCCGTGTGTGAATTGACACACAGAGCCGCGGGTCAGGAGCACGCCTGCTTGGATGCCCCCACAGCAAGCTGCTTTCTGTGGGGTCACCCAGCAGGAAGGAGGAGCCAGGAACGCCAGAGAGGGACCCAAGAAGAGGAGGATCCAGGCTGCTCTGTGCAGTTATTTTTTTTATTTAAAAAAAAAAAAGCTTTAGCAAAACTTTAAGAAGTGCTTGACACCTGAAGAGGACATGGCACAATAAATGTCCTTTGGTACTTTGCATTGATACATGCATCATACAACTTTTATTCAGTTCAGATGTAATATTACATAAAATCAGCATTTCAGAATAAAGCATCCACTAATGCAAAGGTTGCGTTGTTTTGCTCTCATCCACAGGCCTGGTACTCTTTAATGGATGTAAAGCCGCATGATACAACGCATATATTTCAGTCTGTGCACCTCGGCATGTGGTTGCTAGGACACCAGTGAGCCAACATTTACATAACCCTTTCAGCACCACTGCAAGATATAACCCAGAACTAACAATGTGTCAAAAGAATAAAATAAATAATAGCATCCATACATGTTTTCAATAATGCACAATGTACAGCGCTACAATGTTTGTTATGAGAACTTCAGTGCTTTAATGTGTGCTGTTGGGCTCTTGACAGCTGCAGGTCTAAATATAGCTCAATGATTATTTAATATGTGGTATGCTTTCTCTTCTTTCCAGAGTTGGGTTATGTGGTAGTGATTTGTTTTACTTGCAATGTTCCAAGCATAGATTGTGTAGGAGGACACTGAAACGGAAACAGGGCAAATTATTCCTGTGTTGTCAGTTTGTAGTTAGGATGTTCTTATAGTACAATTAAATCTATCAATCTCATCTCATAATACTACCACGGAAATTAAACAATTTTGAGAATGTAAATTTCTAAGGTTTTTTTTTATTTTTTATTAACGCAATGAAATGGAGAAACTGTTCCAAACGTATACAATTAGTTTACTTAGCACTAGCAAATTAGGAAAAGTTGTAAAGAAAAAAAGTACATGACATACTGTATGACATACAAATATTTCAACAGGGGCATCAAAATGTAATGAATAGCGCAAGATGAATTTTCATTGGCTCTTCTGGCCACCTTAAGCATGACATATGACATCATATCCTAACGGCAGCACAACTCTACCCAGCTGTGATGAGAAAATGTATTTTACATTTAACTAATGAAAAATTCCCATTTAATTACCGCAAATCCATATTAAATGAACCAGTTCTGAACCAGAAGATTTTCCCCCTTAAACGGTTGTATCCCCAAAAAAAAAAAACCTTCAGGACAATGGCATAATGTGCTAGAATGCATTGCATACTAGCACATTATGAAATACTTACCTTAGAATGAAGCCCCAACATGGTCGCCTGGACACCGCTGAAGGAGCAGGCATGTTCCCTCTGCGTCTCTTCCAGGTTGGGCTGCTCCAGCGTTGTGAGTGGCCAGAGCCGCAAAGACGTCACTCCCACGCATGCGCGCAGGAGTTCACTTTTCGGTAAGGAGGCAGCAAGGACCGGACCTTCAGAACAAATGTTTCAGCGGTGTCTCGGGGTGAATATCTCCTAAACCATGCAGGATTAGGAGATATTAATTTTACCTACAGGTAAGCCTTATTATAGGCTTACCTGTAGGTAAAAGTTTAAAAGCGGAGTATACTACCGCTTTAATGACCAGGCCATTTTTTGCGATTCGGCACTGCATTACTTTAACGGACAATTGCGTGGTCGTGCGTCGCTGTACCTAAATAAAATTGATGTCCTTTTTTTCCCACAAATAGAGCTTTCTTTTGTTGGTATTTGAACACCTGCGCAATTTTTTTTTTTTTTTATAAACAAAAACAAGCGACAATTCTGAAAAACAAAAAAAAAACAATATTTTTCCCTTTCTGCTATATAACATTCCCAATTTTAGGCCAATTTGTATACTGCTACATATTTTTTGTAAAAAAAAAACGCAATAAGCATATTTTGATTGGTTTGCGCAAAAGTTATCACGTCTACAAACTAGGGGAAAGATTTATGTTATTTTCCTTTATTTATTTACTAGTAACGGTGGCGATCAGCGATTTTTAGTGGGACTGTGACATTGCGGTGGACAGATCAGTGGTCTGACATTTTTGACACTTTTGGGGGGACCAGTGACATTACTACAGTAATCAGTGCTAAAAATATGCACTGTTACTGTAATAATGACACTGGCAGGGAAGGGGTTAACCCAGGGGCGATCAAAGGGTTGAATATGAGCCTAGTGGGGGTTTTCTAACTGTGGGGAGGGATGGGCTTGTGAAATCAATACAGAGACCTGTGATCCTAAATAGGAGGAACACAGGAGCTCTGTGCTGATAGCTGAGAGAACAACGGTCTGCTGTGTTTACAACAGCAGACCGCCGTTCTCTCTTCACGGGGAGCAATCGCAGGTGCCCAGTGGCAATTGCGGCCGCCAGCCCCGTGGATCAGCTTCCCCGCTGGCGAGTGGGCACATGCACGCGCCCCCAGGATCGCTCCCGTGAACTGCCATACAGGTACGGCGATTCGCAGGAACCTGCCGCCGCCGGCTGGTCGGCAAGTGGTTAAGCATGACATATGACATCATATCCTAACGGCAGCACAATTCTACCCAGCTGTGATGAGAAAATGTATTTTACATTTAACTAATGAAAATTTTCCATTCAATTAACCCAAATCCATATTAAATTAACAAGATTGCATAACTGCAGACACCAGGAAGTATTTTCATTGAACTCCAAACCTTCTTGTATCCCGAAAGCCCCTGATCAAAAGAACACACTATAACTGAGGTATTGACTTTTGAACCTTGAAGCTAGGCCTCTCTATTGCACTATCCAATGAAAGCTCCTTAGAGGCCAATAACAGCATTTCCACCAGATGGTCAAGAAAATTGGCATTGTGTATAGCTTAGAAGGCAAGGCCTCATTGATATTATGCTCCCAAGATGTGGAGTTTCCCTGAGTGCACCCAAGAGGATTTGGAGTAACCTATTTAATGCAAAACTTGCCAAACCTTGTGGGATCCCAGAAATTGTGGAAATATTAACCTCTTAAGGACCAAGCCTATTTCTGACACATGTTGCTTACAAGTTAAAATCCGTATTTAAATTAAAATTCTTAGAACCCCCAAACAATGGCGGCCGTTGCAATATTTTTTGTCACACAGTATTTGCGCAGTGGTCTTTCAAACACAATTAAAAAAAAATAATAAAATACATTTCATTGCATTTAAAAAAAACGAAACAGTAAAGTTAGCCCAACTTGTTTGTATATTGTGAAAGATGATATCACGCTGAGTAAATAAATACCTAACATGCTATGGTTTAAAATTGCGCACACTTGTGGAATGGGCGACAAACTAAGGTACTTAAAAATGGCGATCGTGGCGATACCTCACATGATTTCAACACTGTTTTCATTTGCGGGCACGACTTACATATGTGTTTTCTTTTATGCACGAGCTCCCGGGGTCAGGGGCACTTTACAATTTTTATTACTATTATTATTTTATTACATTTTTTATTTTAACACTGTTTTTAAGAAAATAACTTTTATTGCTGTCACAAGCAATGCAAACATCCCTTGTGACAGTAACAGGCAGTGACAGGTACTCTTTATGGAGGAATGGGGGGTCTAAAGGACCTCAGACCTCTCCACTGCACTTCTAGGTATTCAAAATGCCAAAATCTGCATTTTTGAATATTGAATTTTTTTTTAAATCTGCGCCATTGGCAGCCAAGAAAACCTGAAGTGACGTTGTGACGTTGCTTCAGGGTTACATGATCGGAGACCCGATCTAAGCCGAATCCAGCTTCGTTTGGGACTCCAAGCAGCCAGTGCTGGCTCTAATAAAACGATACCGGGCTGATGCCACTTCTTCAAGCCAACGTACAGGTACACCAGTTTGCAGAAAGTGGTTAAATTATTCACAAAATACAAATTGCCATATGATTTGGCTGTTATACTGTTAAATATAGCCAACTAAAAGTTCCAACTCTGTAAATTATTTACATCTCCTCCATGCCTATGTTGCGCTACCAAATCGCAGTGCATTTGGGCGCAATGATACATCCTAATGAATATAGAGGGAGTTGGAAAGAAAGAAATTGTGGACTTTATAGGCACTGATAATTAAGAATGTATATTTTTTAATCACTAGTTAAAAATGATTGAACAAAAGCAGGAAAGAAAACACTAAATATGGAAGCATATTGCCTCAGTAGACATATATAGGATAGTCACACATGTGGTACATGATGAAAATACATATCACATTTCAAAACCAGATGACGGAATAATACGTCACATCTAGTAGGCCTCACAGACGATGACAAAGAGGTTGTTCAATCGTCCCTGAGTTCCATTTGTATGAAAGTTGGTAAGTAGACGTTGCATGCAGCCAGATTGCCCTACATGTTTCGCTTACGTAGCAAGCTTCCTCTGGAGCTACTGGTATATATGTTTCTGGATAAAAAACAAGTAGTTGTAGAAAACAATAAGGGTAAGATTTAACCTTAAAGAGGAAGTTAACCCTCCTATGTAACTTGTACCTATAGGTAAGCCTATGATAAGGCTTACCTATAGGTACTGTAAATATCTCCTAAACATGTACCGTTTAGGAGATATTTACCTTACATGCAGCCAGTGACGTCACTGGCACATGCGCTCTGAAGGAACGGCCGTTCGTGCCGTTCTTTCAGAGCTCCGTGCCGTGACTGTCGGCTCCCGCGCGCGTGCGCGGGAGTGACGTCACTGCGGCTCCGGCCAATCAGATGGCCGGATGCCGCGATCCCGGAAACGGGCGACTGGACATGTCGTCCGTCATACAGGTAAGCGGACGGCACGGCAGGGGCTCGTTCTAAGGTAAGTATTTCATAATGAGCTAGTATGCGATGCATACTAGCTCGTTATGTGTTTCTCTTGCAGGTTGCAAAAAGAAAAAAAAAGTTTTTGGGGGTTTACAACCTCTTTAAGAGGTATAACATATAATGAGGGGGTCTTCTCTCTCTGGAGTGTGCTGCCGGGAAACACCCAAAAAGTCAAAAATAGGTAATTGTATCCTTGGGAGAACAAACAAGTGTCTCCATATAGCCAAAATTGTAGTACCGCCAGGGATATGAAAGCTCAATGGGCCAACAGGTCCATCAGTAGGAGCATTCATTGTAGGGCATATACCTATGTATTAATATAACAGGAATAGATGTAAGGATAGAAGTCACTCCAATGATAGAAGATGCCCCCCTGGATGGGGAATACTGCCATCATGGCGGTATTCCCCATCCGGGGGGGCATCTTCTCTCATTGGAGTGACTTCTATCCTTACATCTATTCCTGTAACCAAAAAAAGCCAAAAAAAAAAAAAAATAATTAAGTTTTTTGGATAACATAGGGAAGGGTTAACACTCCTGAAACATTTTTTTTACTGTCTGTGCCCCTGTTCAGAAGAAGATTTCCCCTCGCTTTCTGTCCCTATGACAATTGGATTTTGAAAATTTTGGGTGGTTGTGGAAACAAGGGTGGGTTTGGTGATACATTGGAGACACCTTTTTCCCATGAGAACTCTTACAGGAGTGAATTTCCCTTCCTAGGGGGAGATTTCTCCTTACTTCTTGTTGTCTCCCTCAATTTTTAAGTAGGAGTCATTTGTAAGTCGGATGTTTCTAACCTGGGGACCACGACTGTAGTACATTTTAGCTCTATGGGGGAAGTACAGCAGACCTTATGAAGTATGCTGGCTTGGAGCTCATCAACTCTGCTTTGCAGTGCTAAAGCTGAAGAATTATTGTATAAGATGTTTATATGCTCGCCTTGTGCTTGGTCTTTTTTCTGGTCTTTAGTTTAATTTCACAGTCCAAAGAAATCAAGCTGGTAACGCAATGTGGCAACAATGGCACAATGCATCTATTTACATTTTTATTTGTTTTATGGGACTGTACAGTATTAGAAATTCTATGAATACATTCCTTTGAAAATGCGTGCTCATTTTCTGGACTTTTACTGTGTTGTATAAATGTTCTTGTTTTCCACCTCTAAATAGGCTGCACAAGTATTACAGAAGCAGAAAGACACATCACCTTGTATAGAGTCATCCTCATGTTTTTTATATATAGCCTTTTACACAAATTACATTTTGCAAAATGTTCACATTTAGGAGAATATTTCTGATGTAAATGATTATGTGATGTGCATTACACATTCATTAACAACCATACTGTATTCTATTGCAGTGTTTCTCAACCTTTTTTTAGTCAAGGCACGCTTTGAAAATAATAGACAGTCTCGAGGCATGCCATTCTAAAATGTAAAAACTATTCTAATAATTTTACATAATGCAGCAACAGCCACACACGTAGGACACCCAACATTAGATAGGATTTATTCTTCCAAAGCAAATGCAAACTGGTATTGACTAGTATTCCAATGTTTCTCTTCTCCCTCTTTATCTCCATCACTCAGCTAATGTGACACCAACGCTGATGAATGATAAGCAGGCGACTTACATCCTCCATGTAGCACTGCCACCTTGAGGACTGCTGAAGAATGACACTTTTGGATTCCCTTGGGTTACCCGTAGCAACTGCCTGCAGAAAATCTTAATACTTTAAGTTCTTGGCTTAGTCAATTATCAGTCTAGGGGTTGTTGTTTTTGTTGTTTTATTTATATTGGGATGGGAGAAGGGATGAGTGGGATACACCAACTGTTGAACTATTCACAATTCAGAGGACTTCTTGCTTAAGAATGCGGCAAGGCCGCTACTTCACCCTGCCACTTGAATAAAGCGGAGTTAAATTATTCTATTTGTGTCTCTCTTCAGAGTACTCCCCCAGTACCCCCTTTCTCTGTACTACCTGACACCCATCCACTGACTGAACTACCCGGAGTGGTCCCCTTCGTGGGCAGACCCCTGGGCAAGATCCTCTGTACTCATGATATTGTTTTTCCAGAGTCTCGCAGTGCCCCAACTCCTCAGTCAGTTCTCCTGGACCTCTGGGTTCAGCTCCACACTGTAGGTGCACCAGGCCGACTGCCTGTGACCTTCGCCAACTGCTGCAGAAGAGGAGGCAGTCGCCACCCTTCTTCTGGGACTCTACTTCCCGCCAAAGACCTCTACCTCATGTGCCTGTGGATTTTTATACCCTGCCCCATAATGCCCCGAGACCAACTGTCTGTGCCAATCCCAGGGGCAGTACCAAAAGCCTGTGTGTCATTGGTTTAGGTTTCCTCCAGCATCTTATGTGCCTCCTCATTGGATCAGCTGGGGACAGTCCCTAAGACCAGATGAATCACACACTGGGCACACTGAGCAGACCTTACTCATAGATCCTGCTCTCTGTTAAGCAGAGAACAATATAGATTTTGCTTGTTGCTCCTCTGATAGGCAGACAGAGCCAAAACTATACTCTCTACCTAGAAAACGATGTAAAATAAATCGGCGCTTAATCAATCACAACTAGATCATAAAATATGACTTTGTTAAAATACACTTTGTTTAAGCTGATTAGCACCTTTTAGGCACAGTGCACTTTACTATTTTTCACTATCACCTTACCATCTGATATTATTATCTTATCATTTTATTGTTCTCTGCCATTATTTTTATTTATGGTTATTTCTATCTTGATGTTTATTTATTGCGATTCTTGCCATATTTTATTATCTAGATGTGATTGATTAAGCGCTGATTTATTTTACATCGTTTTCTATGCCTATATGTATGTGGTGACACTACTAAAATTGGCTGCTAATCGTGATTTGTTATATGGCTAGCGCATAGGTTCTCTCATCTCTATACTTTCTAACTAGCACCTGACTAGGAGGGTGCTACATCCATATCAACTGATGCCACTGGTTGCTAGGATGCCGGCAGCTAAGAGTTTGACATGGTGCACAATGAAAACCTGTGGCATTGTGTACCTAAAAGGCAGGCTTCATCCACATGCCGGCTTGTATACAATTTTTGGGCATTTTGCCAAGGCACCCCTGAAGAAACCTCAAGGCATCCCAGTGTGCCTGGGCACCCTGGTTGAAAAAGGCTGTTCTATTGTATAGATTTTCAAAACACATAAGATAATGAAATTAAGAAGAACATATCCAACAGTCAAGCAAAAATATGTAAGAAAAAAAGAAATACAGGTTCACGTATCTTGGACATAAAATATATAGATTTAGACAACTTTATACCACTTGTAATTGGTTGCTGGTCGGCTGTGATATCTTATTTTTTTTTTTATGTTACATATAAATACACTATATTACCAAAAGTATTGGGACGCCTGCCTTTACACACACATGAACTTTAATGACATCCCGTTCTTAGTCTGTAGGGTTCAATATTGAGCTGGCCCATCGTTTGCAGCAATAACAGCTCCAACACTTCTGGGAAGGCTTTCTAACAATGTTTAGGAGTGTGTCTACTGGAATATTTGACCATTCTTACAGAAGCACATTTTTGAGGTCAGGCACTGATGTTGGAGAGAAGGCCTGGCTCCCAGTCTGTAGTTTAAATCATCCCAAAGGTGGTCTATTGGGTTGAGGTCAGGATTCTGTACAGGTCAGTCAAGTTCCTCTACCCCAAACTCACTCATCCATGTTTTTATGGACCTTGCTTTGTGCACTGGTATGCAGTCATATTGGAACAGGAAGGGGCCAACCCCAAGCTGTTCTCACAAAGTTGGGAGCATGACATTGTCCAAAATGTCTTGGTATGCTGACACCTTAAGAGTTCCCTTCACTGGAACTAAGGGGCCAAGCTCAACTTCTGAAAAACAACTCTACACCATAATCCCCCCCTTCAACAAATGATTTGGACCAGTGCATAAAACAAGGTCCATAAAGACATGAATGAGTGAGTTTGGGGTGGAGAAACTTGACTGGCCTGCACAAAGTCCTGCCCTTAACCCGATAGAACACCTTTGGAATGAATTAGAGTGCAGACTGCAAGCCAGGCTTTCTCTCCAACATCAGTGCGTGACCTCACAAATGAGCTTCTGTAAGAATGGTCAACCGTTTCCATAGACACACTCCTAAATCTTGTGGACAGCCTTCCCAGAAGAGTTGAAGCTGTTAAAGCTGCAAAGGGTTGGCCAACTCAATAATGGACCCTACGGGCTAAGACTGGGATGCCATTAAAGTTAATTTGGGTGTAAAGGCAGGCGTCCCAATACTTATGGTAATATAGTGTACTTCACCATGGCCACCATTGCACAGGTGTCCAATAATGGGCATAGTCAAACGTTTTTGCTTGTATAGTTAAACGTTCTTGTTTTCACCTGGTAGTATCCATGATTAATGACTATATTTAGGGAGTAGCTTTAAATTTAGATTTCCTATCAACAAATAACTTGTGTAACAAAAAAAAACAGGTGATTAATTCTGTTTTGCTGCTATGTTCAAACTGTAACACTAATTTTGGTAATTTAATCAGTACCAAAATATATCTTTTACTTCCACTTTTCTTATTAAGCTTCCACACGTATATCTAACATTAAAATTAAAAGTGGCCTTGCTCCAGATATTATCATTTTAGATCATACTATGACTCACCGTAACTCTGCCTGGGGGAAATCCCTTGTATAGCAAATCCTCTGAGAACGTAAGATGAAGAGCATTGCACAGAAAAATCCAAAGACGTGTTTCGAGAAAAATTATACTGTATGGTAGATTCACACAAATGAAGAGAATTTCTTAAGAGAAATGGCGTCTTTATAATGTTTTGCTTCACCTAAGATACAATTTTATTTGCAGCAGAGCTTGGTTAAACGCTACTTGAATCTAAATGAACTCAATTCAAAAAGCAGATGAACCATAACTTTAGTTTATGTATAGATAGATATGGGCTCACTGTTTAAAAAAAAAAGATAAACTGTCAAAAGTATTGTGACACTTACCTTTACAGGCACAGGAACTTTAATGGCATTCTAGTCTTCCTAGGGTTCAATATTGAGTTGGCCCACCCTTTGCAGCTATAACAGCTTCAACTCTTCTGAGAAAGCTGTCCACAAGGTTTAGGAGTGTGTCTATTAGAATGTTTGACCATTCTTCAAGAAGAGCATTTGTGAGCATGGAACATTTTGGGAACATGAAATTGTCCAAAATGTCTTGGTATGCTGACGCTTTAGGAGTTCCCTTCACTGGAACTAAGCGGTCAAGCCCAATCCCTGAAAAACAACCCCACACCATGATCCTCCCTCCAACAAATGATTGGACCAGTGCACAAAGCAAGGTCCATAAAGACATGGATGAGCGAGTTTGGGGTGGAAGAACTTGACTTTCCTGCAGAGTCCTGACCTCAACCTGATAGAACATCTTTGGGATAAATTAGAGTGGAGACTGCGAGCCAGGCCTTCTCTCCAACATTAATGCCTGCCCTCACAAATACGCTTCTGGAAGAATGATCAAACATACCCATAGACACACTCCTAAACCTTGTGGACAGCCTTCCCAGAAGAGTTGAAGCTGTTATAGCTGCAAAAGGTTGGTCATCTCAATATTGAACCCTATGGACTAAGACTGGAATACCATTAACCTTCATGTGCGTGTAAAGGCAGGCATCCCAATACTTTTAACAATATAGTGTATGTGTGGATTTTAGTATATGGATTAATTTGTGGTTCCAATCCTCCAGTCATCCAGAAATCCCACATTTAATGGTGCAGGCCATTGTGGAGGCTCCCTTCCCCCTGTGATAGCATTCTGCTAAGGAGAAATGTATGTGGTTATTAGGTGCCGTCTCTTATGGATCCTGCCAGGTAAAAGGAGGTCCTCCAGGTAGAGGGAGCCTGGGCTCTCTCCTTTGAGCTTCTTTGATAATGTATACCCACTGCCACTCTGCATTTATTGAGCTTGTAAGCAGTGTTCTGGATCACTTTTTGCCAGTTTACTAACAGCCAACAGAACCAGATCCCACTCAAGGTGAATATTTGGTAGCAAAAAATTCTTTTAAAGCTAGTATCCTGTGTATTCTAACCAACCAGAAGGCCTTAAACATCACACACTTCTTATAGAATTGTGAGGCACATTCGGTATATTTCTTACAGTTTTTATTACTATCATTCTTTAAAAATACAACCTACCCAAACATGGCATCTCAGTTACAGATGGAGTCCGGTGGGTTATCTCGCCCCCTGCTATCTTACATCTATTGGCAATTCCAGTGGTAAGATATATTTTCTTGGTGTCTAGCTCAGTTTTCACACATTTTGGAGTTGTGTGTTTCTGCCTATTTCTGGGTGTTCCCATTTTTCCTACTGCTTCTTAGATAGTGTAAAATAAAGAATCCAACAGGGAGACCTCAACCCCCTTATAATGGTCATTGAAGGTGGTCAGACCTAGGTTTTGCCTTTAACCACTTGCCGACTGCCTAACGCCGATCTACGTCGGCAGTCAGCCCCTCACAGGCAAAGTGACGTAGGGCTACGTCACTAGCTTGTGAGGGTCTAGGGAGCAAGCGCGCGCCCCCGGAGGCGCGCTCCCGCGTGGTCACGGACCCCCCCGCGCGTGTGACCGGCGGACCCGATGTCCGCCGGTCACTCGGCGATCGGCGGGGGAGAGGGAGAATGTCAGGCAGCTTGTGTAAACAAGCCACCTGTCATTCTCCTTGCTGTTAGGATACTGATCACTCGGATCTAGTATGTAGATCCGTTGATCAGTGTCCATACAGCTCAAGCCCCAGCCAATCACAGTAGAAAGCACGCCCCTAGGGATACACACAGCCCCTCCCTCCCAAATAAAGTTAACCCCTTCACTACCAGTGTATTTTTACAGTAACAGTGCATATATATAGCACTGATTACTGTAGAAATGTAAAACAAATTGGCCGAAAAAGTAAAAAAATTTTGATTTTTAAATTTTTTTTTGGGGAATTTCATATAAAAAAATGTGAAAAATATTGCTATTTTTGCAAAATTGACGCTTTTTTTTGTTTATAGCGCGTGATCAAAAAATCGCACAGGTGATCAAATACCACCAAAAGAAAGCTCTGTTTGTGGGAAAAAAAGGACGCCAAATTAGTTTAGGTACAGCGTCGCACGACCGCGCAATTGTCCGTTAAAGTCACGCAGTGCCGAATCGCAAAATACCCCCTGGTCGGAATGGGGGTAAAATCTTCCGGGGCTTAAGTGGTTAAACTGAGTGATAGATCATAAAAAAATAATTTTAATCCTACACTTTCTATAAGAAAAAAAAAATATGTCAAAGCAAAATATATCAGTTTAACCACTTGCTGACCAGTCACGTTGACTGTACTGAGGCAAACGGGTTCGTTATCGCCTGGCGACGTAGACCTACGTCACCAGACATTCCCCTGTATTCAGGTACAGCAGGAGTCGGGCCAGGGGAGGAGCGGCGGTGATCACCTCTGCTCTTCCCCGATCGTCGGGGAATCGAGTGTGGAGATCCGGATCTCCTAAGTGACAGGCAGGGTCAGATTGCAGGGTTCAGCATAGCTGAACCTGCGATCTGTCCCTGTGTCACTCAGTCACCTCCCCCCACACACGTTAGTAAGCACCAGGCATACATTAACCCCTTGATCACCAATAAAAATTAACCCCTTCCCTGCCAGTAATGTCACTGGTACCCCCAAACGTGTCAAAAATGTCAGTCAAGGGTCCGATCTGTCCACCGCAATGTCGCAGTCCCGCAAAACAAATCGCACATCGCCGCCATTATTTGTTAAAAAAAAACACCAAAAATGACAGAAATCTTTCCCTTAGTTAGTGAACGCAATAACTTTTGCGCAAACCAATCAAAATACGCTTATTGTGATTTTTTTTACCAAACATAGGTAGCAGAAAACAAATTGGCCAAAAATTTGATTTCTAAATTTTTGGGGGGGGAATTTCATATAAAAAAATGTGAAAAATATTGTTATTTTTTCAAAATTTACGCTCTTTTTTTTGTTTATAGTGCAAAAAGTAAAAATCGCACAGGTGATCAAATACCACCTGTAACGGATCTTAGTACCCCAGGTGGGCACATCCGCAGGACCTGTGTCTCCTGTCCTCCAAACGCACCCACAGCCTGCGGAGAAGCCATATCCAGCCCTTAACCCCTCAATCACGAGACAATCCACACAGGTGTTGAGGGTTAACCATGCAGAGCTTAAACTGTTTATTACATTCCAAGACACACAGTTAGGGAAACTCCCTTTAGCCTTGCCACAGCGGGGGAAGGGGACAAGGACCAGCCAATGGGAACGGAACATTTGTACATTGAAACAGGCAGTCTTAATACACACCCCCTGCGGAGAGATGTCTCCAGCTCAGACCAGACCATTGTCTGTGTCATGATTCCACACAATTAGACACAGAAACAGGAGGGGGGGGGGGGGAGAAGGGCTGCAGCATTACATTCCAAACACTTGGTTCTTAACTTCCCTGGCGGTATGATTATTTCAGGAATTACATAACAAAAGCGGTACAATTGTTTTCATGGAAATTTGGCGTTATGTATTATAGGCCTACAATTCTTAGTAATTACTGACTTAAACCTGACGAAAAACAAGAGTCTAGTAGACATCCCAGATGTGATAAATTTGAAACACAAACGCGTGAATTATAATCAAATCAATAATATTATTTTATTATTTAATATATAATATATATAATAAAATTATATTATTGATTAGATTATAATTCATGCATTATATATTATATTTATATATATGTGTGTGTGTGCATATATATATATATATATATATATATATATATATATATATATATATATATATACACACCGGTATATATATATATATATATATGCGTATATATATATATATATATATATATATATATGCATATATATATATATATATATATATATATATATATATATAATATAAAATGTGTTTTGTGTTTTGTGCAACTTTTTTTTTTTTTTAATTTCCCTCCCTAGTTCCGCTCCCATGCAGCATTGCTGCTGCAGGGAACGGAACTAGGAAGTGATCACACCGACATAGGACGGAGGAGCGGCGGGACTCTCGGCTGGCGGTCACAGCAATGAGAGATCATCGCTGGATCGCCAGGAAAAGGTAAGAGAACACCGCTGCGCTCTCTGCAATCCACCCCGAGCGTGACTCGGGGTTACCGCTCCTGCAATGAAAAATCCACCCCGAGTCACGCTCGGGATTACCACCTAGGTGGTTAAACGTATACACATGCAATAAACATAATGCATACATGAAGGACAATATACAGTGGCTGTGTTTGCCACACCACCAAAAGAAAGCTCTGTTTGTGGGGAAAAAAGGACGTAAATTTTGTTTGGGTACGGAGTCGCATGACCGCGCAATTGTCAGTTAAAATCGCACAGTGCCGAATCGCAAAAAGTGGCCTGGACGTAAGACAGCAAAATCCTCCGGTGGTAAAGTGGTTAAGGTAGACTATGCCTGAAAACATGTATGCACTTGTTAATGGCCATACAATACATATTTTCTCTCTCTGACAGCTTTTAAGCTCTTACACATTTTTTTCCAAAGTAATTAGGCACCACTCTGCTTATCCACACAATAAAATATAACCTTCAAATATTTTCTAAACAAGAGCCCTAAAAATATCTACCCATTACAGAACAATGATATGTTTTCATCTACAATATTGTCAGCACAGAAAATAGAACAAGCATCTTTTTTTTAAAAAAAGAATTTATAATCACCAACATCTGTCAAATGGATAGCATTAACCATAGAGTGACTGAAACAAAGCAACGGTAAACCCAGACGCATTATATAGGTGTTTGCTTATTTTAGCAGTATGTAAAGGCTGACTGTGGATAGCAGATGGCCATCTGTTACTATACAACCTGAAAGCTGCACGTTAATCAGCCCAGTGTGCATTAAAAAAGCACAGATCAAAGAGACTTTTGGTTTATTGATTAACAAAGTATTGAAAACATAAAAAAATGGCATATACATTTTTTAGACTTCACACAAAGCCCTCGTCCAACTCCATTTTTACAATATTTTTCATACATTTGTTTTCTGAATTTTAAGAGTAAAAAGGTAGAACAAAGTTAATGTAAACAAAATTAGGAGATAAAAGGTGGTATGATGACGTTAGCTGTCTAGATGTCGTTTTTACAGACACCTAACAGCTGTCAAGCGTAGAAACAGAATAGGGATCCTTCCTTTAATCTAATTACCATTACGGTTATGAAAAATAAAAAAGCATTCGATCTAAAACAATAAAATACTTATAGTACCTATACGCTTGGTTAATTAGGGGAAAAGCCTCATCAACTGTGCACAACTGAAACCCAAATGAAAAGCCATCAAAAGCAAATAAAATGTTGTTGCCTATTCATGTATTTGAAAGGCAGAGGGTTTTCGAGGGGCAGTTATTCTTCAAAAAGAATAGAAGACAGCCCATACAATCAGTGACCTATTAATTGTCGACATCTGTACTTTTAACAGGCGTTAACAATAAGATCCATGTTCTCTAAGAAGATCTCCACCCATTCTGAATTAACAAGCACTGGGGCATTGTGACATGAGTGTGAACACTTTCCTAAAAGTAGTATTTCACTAGGGCAGTAAAATGGGCAGTGATTTATACAGCAAGGACGACTATTTGTCCTAAAGAAGTATATTTCTACCAGTTGTAACATTACAATAATCCTTATAATTCGCAAAATTAATACATAAATAGATCACCTTATTTTTTTTTTAGAAAAGATGACCACTTTCAAGCTAAATAAAAGATGTATCCACTTTTAAGTGGCTCCTTTCTTAGACCAGCTTAAAGTATACCTAAAGAAGAAATGTTTTTTAGGTTTTGGATAGAATAGGGAATCGTTAAAATCTGTATCAAGATTTTTTTTCGTCATCTTTGTTTCATTTGAGCAATTTATTTTCACTTCCTGCCCAAAAACAAGAAGGGAGAGGAAATCTCAGTAAAGTGAAGGAAATCTCAATTTAGACAATTGCCACAGCAAGCGTTCCCATTGAAAGATTTCCCCTCAACCCTTGTTCTAGTGATACATTTTTTATTTTCCCTCACTTTCAGTCTTAGTGACAATGGTCACTAGGATAGATAGAACATTTTCCTAGCAAGGATACACACAGAGATAAAAGCTTGATAAGGGTTCTAATTCTTCCACATTCCAAAAGAATATTATCTAGATTTGGGTTTAGATACAATTTAAAAGAAAAAAAACATATTGAAAACATTATATATATATATATATATATATATATATATATATATATATATATATATATATATACATGCAGTATAAATACAAGGGAGTTATAGCATAGAGAGGCAGAGCAACTTAAAGCACCCCTGCCCACTGACCTGCTGTATGAAGTAGAAATGGGGATATGTCTGTGCTTAACATGGTTCTACCATAGTGAGACCAGGGCCTGGTAGATTTTTCCAAAATCTCCCCCATGTCCCAAAGTGTAAAAACAAACTCTAATACTCATATATTAAAAAAAATAGGAATGCAAAATATGCATTTTAAATGTATTAAAAAGGTAGCAATGTGTTTTTAAATATGAATTACTCTAATTTAAATAATCACAATGACAAAAATGATTCAAAAAAGAAAAATGGGCAAAGCTTTTGGGCCCTACTTCCCTTGCGGGTCACAAGAGCGCATTTTCTTTTGCATGCCTGTGACCCAGAATCAGCTGACAGTGGGTTAAAGTCCGTTGTCAGCTGGTGTCACAGAGCTACACATGAATCTGGAAGGATCCCGAAAATATAGTCAGGGTTCAGCCGGATGCCTGATTGGCAGCTGGCTCAATTTCTCAAGACATGCCAGCTGCTCGTGCCCCCTCTCTATCCCATTGTTCTACTGAGAGGCTAAGTGGAGAGCGGTGATTGACAGTCACTGCTCTTTGCTCAAAGGGTAAAAACTGAGCGATCAGCAGTCATGTGATTACTCAGTTCTCGGCTTTAGAGCTGACGATGGACAACTGCAGCATCACACCAATGCTGCAGCATGGAAGTGAGAATGTAAATTATTTTTTCCAAATCCCACACTTCTTATATGTATATTTAGGTTTTATTTCTTCACATTCTCGCACAATATTGTTTTCCTCTCTCCCTTTCTTTCTCCTCTCTCTCTCTCATTCTCTTTTTCCTGGGGGCCAAGGAGGCATGTGTTGTTTATTGTGGGAAATATAGATGGTATGTGACATATGCAAGAGTAAGGAAGGGGAGATGCTGGCTACATAGTAATGGTGAGCCAGAGGTGATGCAGTGTACTTAAAGTTGAGAGTGAAGTGGCTGGGGAGAAATATGCTAGGGCAGCTGCACAATGTAAGAAGGAGGTGAAGTAGGTTGAAAACTTGCTGATGGTTTGGGAAGGGGAGGGGGGGGGGGTGAATAAGATACGTATGTGTATTTGGCTATGTGGAGTTGGGGTGTTGGATGTGCTCCTGCATCCAGTGTTCCCTCTTTCACCAAGAGGGGGAGCGGTGTACTGGAGGCTTTCTGTGAAGGGGGTGGAACTGGGGTGTTGGATGTGCTCCTGCATCCAGTGTTCCCTCTTTCACCAAGAGGGGGAGCGGTGTACTGGAGGCTTTCTGTGAAGGGGGTGGAACTGGGGTGTGGTATGTGCCCCTGCATCCAGTGTTTCCCCATTCACCAAGAGGGGGAGCAGTGTACTGGAGGCTTTCTCTGAAGGGGGTGGAACTGGGGTGTGGTATGTGCCCCTGCATCCAGTGTTTCCCCATTCACCAAGAGGGGGAGCAGTGTACTGGAGGCTTTCTGTGAAGGGGGTGGAACTGGGGTGTGGTATGTGCCCCTGCATCCAGTGTTTCCCCATTCACCAAGAGGGGGAGCGGTGTACTGGAGGCTTTCTGTGAAGGGGGTGGAACTGGGGTGTTGGATGTGCTCCTGCATCCAGTGTTCCCTCTTTCACCAAGAGGGGGAGCGGTGTACTGGAGGCTTTCTGTGAAGGGGGTGGAACTGGGGTGTGGTATGTGCCCCTGCATCCAGTGTTTCCCCATTCACCAAGAGGGGGAGCAGTGTACTGGAGGCTTTCTGTGAAGGGGGTGGAACTGGGGTGTGGTATGTGCCCCTGCATCCAGTGTTTCCCCATTCACCAAGAGGGGGAGCGGTGTACTGGAGGCTTTCTGTGAAGGGGGTGGAACTGGGGTGTTGGATGTGCTCCTGCATCCAGTGTTCCCTCTTTCACCAAGAGGGGGAGCGGTGTACTGGAGGCTTTCTGTGAAGGGGGTGGAACTGGGGTGTGGTATGTGCCCCTGCATCCAGTGTTTCCCCATTCACCAAGAGGGGGAGCAGTGTACTGGAGGCTTTCTGTGAAGGGGGTGGAACTGGGGTGTGGTATGTGCCCCTGCATCTAGTGTTTCCCCATTCACCAAGAGGGGGAGCAGTGTACTGGAGGCTTTCTGTGGAGGGGGTTGGAAGTGTTGGATACGTGATGTGATTGGGAATCCTGCTTTTGCTGCTCATATTCTTTGGTTCCAGCTCCAACCCACAGCTATTTTGCTCACACAGTGCTACAGAGTGGGGGAGAGATCTGCTGTAGACTGGCCTGGACAGATACAGGTACCATAGAGCTGGACTGGGAGAAGATTCACTGTGGGAGGGGAGTATCAACAGGACCTGTGTAGATGCCACCAGTTTCATTCATTTAAGCCTGGGTTTAAATGAATGAAACAACTGCCATCTAGCAGTTCAATGCAATGTGTAAACACAATGTAATGTGAAACTACAACCAATCAGTAAGACTTCAGTAAGATCTGATACTGTCATGTGACAATGTCAGAATGTTTCTGATTGGCTGGAGCTTCAAGGTGTCTTATTGGTTACAGGTTGTGTACACAAAATACTCTTAATGAACTGCAGGATCCAGCGCGTTTTATTCATTTTAGCTGTCATTTTTACAGCTCAGATTTCTGCCAATGGGTGGTGGCAAAGGAGGAGGAAATCTGAGAAAAGAGAACCACTGTTCTAAATGGTTTTGTTTATATTACCTTGGTAATGATACTAAATCAGCTTGACATAATCACATTTTTTAAATCAAGCTCTCTAACATCATTGATGAAAATCAAATAATTATATATTATTATTTTTTTAAATAATAATATAATTTATAGATTATCAAATTCAAATTTTAAAATTCTAATAAAATTATGACATATGTATGCATAGGTCTTCGTGCATTTAGTCTGTAGCAGTGTCCATGATTTTTAATCAGTCATACAGCATGTAACACTGGCTGTCACTTTTAAATGAGAATGAGTTATTCAGTTTGACAACCCTTTCTTTAATCTAGTCTTCACCATATGTGGCAAATTAGGGAGTCCTACCAGAACTTTCCTAGTAGCTTAAAGTCAATAGCCTAGCCTGTATTTTTTTACACCATGTAAAATAGGTCTGCAAAGATCAATAGTGGGATTTAATGCAACTCCTTTTAGAGTCACCATACCACAATACAATCCGACTGCGAAACCTCTGTATAATCAACACTGTTATATGAGGATCTACTCCATCTATCCAATCAATCTGTATCCAATCAATCATGCCCTTGTACTACATAGTGGAAGGTAGAGCCAAAGTTTACTGTACAATCAGATTGTAATGTGTGTGTTGGGCCTTATAGGTGATCATTTTAGCTCAAGATTCGATTTTTACTTGGAGATAATATGCCTTTATTTCCCCATGCTTATTCCTTTATATTGTTACAGCAAGAAGCTATGAAAAAATGAATCTCAGCCTGCGGTATTCAGACCTCCATTTTCTAATTTTCCTAAATATAAAGATGTATTTGCATTGATTTTGATGGTTTATTTTAAAGTGATATTGTTGAAAAAACTTTAATAGAAAACTGAAAAAATAAATATGCTCATTAGCATAAAAACATAATCCTACTTTTTTATTTTTTTACAGTTGTCTTATGAACCAGTAACAGCTTAAGGCGGTAGTATACTCCTCTTTTTAACTTTTACCTACAGGTATGCCTATAATAGGGCTTACCTGTAGGTAAAATTAATATCTCCAAACATGTACGGTTTAGGAGATATTCGCCCTGCATGCAGCCGCTGACACCAGTGGCGCATGCGCTCTGAAGGTCTGGCGGAGTGACGTCATCGCGGCTCCGGCCACTCACAGCGCCGGAGCTGCCGAACCCGTAAGAGATGCCGAGGGAAGATGTCAGCTGCCTCAGCGGTGTCCGGGCGGCCGTATTGGGGCTTCGTGCTAAGGTAAGTATTTCATAATGAGCTAGTATGCGATGCATACTAGCTCATTATGCCTTTGTCCTGCAGGGTATATATTTTTTTTTTGTTGTTTTTTCTTTGAGGATACAACCGCTTTAAGGCTTGGCCGGTAGACCCGAGCACTGACACATAGAATGCTCATTCATACCTAGATGAATCAGGTATTTTACACTGGATGAGGTAGAGGTATGGACTGGTGCAGGATTGCTGAAGAGGTGTGTATTCGTGGGTTAAAGTATAACTAAGGGAAAACTTTTTTTTAGTTTTGGGTAGAGTGGATAGAGTCAGTTTGTATTGCTGTCTGTGTCCCCATTAGGGAGATTCACCCTCTCTGTTTGTCCTATTTACTATTATCAATGAAAGTGAAAGTTAAAAAAAATCCCAAATATTCGCCTAGTGTGTACACAACTTTCAGCAGCTGATGCCGACATTTTCAGCGAAAAAAACCCGAGGGACAAACACCAACATTTTTTTCGTCCGTCCCCAGACGACCGATTTTCGTTTAATGTGTATGCAGTACGTCCGTGAAAAATCGGATACGAAAGACCATGCATGATCTGAAGTTGCTGACAACCCGGAAGTCTAGGAACAAATGTGCCAAAAAAAAAAGAAAAATCGGACGAGAAATATCGTGAACATTTATGCACTGTCAACTAAAAACGGTTATGAACGCTGAGAAGACAGAGAAAAATCGGAGGATATGTGTGAGTGAGTGTGTACGGCCCTTTAGCCCCTGCATCTCATTTTGTTTTAGCAGAGTGAAACTTTTCTCTTGCACATTTCTTTTTTGTTTAATCCCTGTTGTTGAACAATAGCCCCATGACATAATGCTTTTGAGGTGTGAGCAGTATAAAGCCTCGTACACACGCATCGATTATTGGCCGGGTAATTTTCGGCCAACGTCCAATCGGCCGATTTTCGGCTTGTTAGTATGATGCTTTCGATAACCGACTCCGACTTTTCGGCCAAATAAAATCTGGTGTAAAGGCTATAACATTTTTGTTGGCCGTCAACACAACGGCCGATTTTCCGTCAGTCAGTACAGATTTCGGCAGACAAAAATCTGATGAGCAAGACTGGGCATGCTCAGAGAAGAAAAAAACACACGGAAAGTAAACCAGCACATGACATCACTTCTGAAGTAGATTTTTGTTGGCCGAGAAAATTCGTGTGCAGTCTAGGCACATTCCAACCAACAAAACACCACTCTGGACAAAAGTTGGACGATCGGTCGGCCGATAATCGTTGCGTGTGTACGAGGCATTAGATAAACACAATGCATGTCACTTTGTCAAATTTGGCCTAAAAACCTCTAAGTTGGTCTCACCTGACAGGACCTTTTCTTACATCACTGATGGATCACTCATATACCTAACGTCAGATCTGCTTTCATGTGGGGCTTTCTGGTTTTTTGAATGCCATCCTCTCACACTTGTTGAAGTTATGTTATACAGGCTAGTAATACTGTTTGGTTGACTGATATACCTTTCACAGTTTCCAATCTAGTTATTGAAATCTCTAGCCACTTGAAAACGAATCCTGACCTCTCAACATTTCATCACAAATCACCTCCTCCTATGAATACATACTTTTGAGGGACACAGTAGATGTCTTGGTGGTTTGATGTTGCTTCTTATACCTTCTGATAGCACAATCAACAGGACTAACTGGGTCATTCAACAGAACATCCAACATCCTACCCAAGGGGTACAGAACATTTTGATCATCTCTGATTTTCTGAATACAATCTCCTGAAAAAAGTCAATGACCTGATAATTTTTACCTGATAATAAAATATTTCCTTCTTTGTCATGTTGGTTTAATTAAGAAGACAGATAAATAATCAAGAGTTGATTTTGTTGTACATCTGTTAAACAATCTGATTCAGATTTTTATTAATTTAATTTATTAATTATTTTTTGTCTATTACTCACTGGTAAATGCCAGTTGTAGGTTAAGGGGAACCAAGTCAAAGAGACTGATAATTTATTTTCAATATGGACATTGCACATGACGAAAAAATCGCAGTAAATCACCTGTTTGGGCTTTGATATCATGACTAATAGGTGATACAAGAGTCCATTCACTAATGGTTATTGCATATGATATTTGTTATTTGTTATTTTTTTTAATATTGCATTCAAAATAAAAAGCTAATAAAAGGAAAACAATTCCCTTAGCGCCGGTTCACATAGGAGCGACGCTACTTTCAGGGGCGACCTCCGAGATCGCGGTGCGAGCAGCGCGCCGCGACCTCGGAGCGGCCGCCACAGACTTCATAAACATTGAAGTCTATGGCGGTCGCCTCCTGGTCGCCCCAAAGAAGCTCCGGACCCTTTTTCTAGGTCGGAGCGACTTGTGTCGCTCCTATTAGAACGGGTCCGCAGCTTTCCTATGGGAGGCGACCTGCGGCGACCTGTGAGGCGACCAGGTCGCCTCACAGGTCGCCCTAGTGTGAACCGGGGCTTACTTATCTCATGATGAAGGCAGTTTATATTTTAGGAATGTACAAAATAACAATGAAAGGAAACTTTGCACTGACCAGTAGGTTAAAGAATATATTTCCCCAACATTTCATACTCCTGATATGTGCCTGCTGTGCCATAAGTTTGTATTAAAAAGTATCCTATTTTCTTTGTATTTCTGTCTTTGTGTGAAATCCTTGATGTTCCATCCAGTCTCTATGCTTTTCTATTAATAACTGACCACACTAGGCATGAGAGCACAGTGCGGTCTGTTTTTTTGGCTGTGCTGGAAACTTTTCTCCAATGACTAGACTGACATGTCCCCTCCCTGCACAGCCATTCACTAGGAAGACCAGGGTGCTGCTGTTTCTCCTCCCCTAGCTTTCTTAGCTCCTTTTGCAGCTGAGAACAAAGGGTATTTGATCACTTATAAAAAAGGAAAAAAATATATATATTTTGCCTTTCATTTCTATTTTAAACAGAATGAGTTGTATTACAAGGTGAGGGTTCACATATACTGTAAAAGAAAACAATGTATCAAGGTGGAAGTGTTATGCTGTTAGCTCAGGAATGTAAATAATTTGTAACATTGCACTACGGGGAGATTATTCTTTGAATGAAGGCATGGTAGAATGTTTTTACTATCTTACAATTGTTTATGTGTGCATTCACAGAACAATCTCTCTCTGGTGGCATTACTTGTTGTGGCAATATTGCATATGTTAGATAATATTATTTTTGGTGAAGTACTAGGTCTTGTGTTAAATGCCACATGTGATATTTTATCTCAAATACTGGGTATTTGGCTCTTTTTGAATGGACCACTATATCTATTTAAAAGCAGAAAAGTAAACATCATTCAAGTTTGATTACACTATATAAGCATACAAAGATGTCAATATGCAGCTTCTGTAAGCCCAGTCACTGTGATTTTAGCCAAAACTGTTGCTTAACTACTCAACGACCGTCCGCCACAGTTTTACTGCGGGAGGCAGCCCCTTCTCCGTGAAGCGACGTAGCCCTACATCGGTTGCGCGTCTGCAGCTAGAGGGGCAAGCACGCGCCGTTCGCTCCGTAGTGGGGACTCCGATGCACGGGGCAGGCGGCTCCGATTGCCGTCTGACACCCGCGATCGTTCCCCGCTGACAGAGAAGGACGGTCAGCTATTGTAAACACAGCTGACCGTTCTTCTCCCTGGAATGATCGCAGAGCGCCTGTGATCCTTCTATGTAGGATTACAGGTATCTATGGTCATTCCATAAGCCCCACCCCCATACAGTTAGAAACATGCCCCTAGGTACACATTTAACCCCTTGATCACCCACTGTGTTAACCCCTTCCCCGCCAGTGTCATTATTACAGTAACAGTGCATATTTTTAGCACTGATTACTGTAGTAATGTCACTGGTCCCCCCAAAAGTGTCAAAAATGTCAGTTAGGGGTCCGATCTGCCCACCACAATGTCGTAGTCTCGCTAAAAGTTGCAGATCGCCGCCATTACTAGTAAAAAAAAAAACAATAAAAATTTGATAAACCTTACCCATAGTAAGTAGACGCGATAACTTTTGCGCAAACCACTTAATGCGATTTTCTTTACTAAAAATATGTATGTAGCAGACAACAAATTGGCCTAAAATGTTAAAAAAATTAGATTTTTAATTTTTTTTTTTTGGGAATGTTATATAGCAGAATGTGAAAAATATTGTTATTTTTTCAGAAATGTCGCTCTTTTTTTGTTTATAGCGCAAAAAATAAAAAAAAATCACAGAGGTGATCAAATACCACCAAAAGAAACCTCCATTTGTGGGAAAAAACTACATCAATTTTATTTAGGTACAGCGCCGCACGACCGCGCAATTGTCTATTAAAGTAAAACAGTGCCGAATCGCAAGAAATGGCCTGGTCATTAAGGGGGAAAATCTTCCAGTCCAGAAGTGGTTAAATGGACACTTATCACAGTGCAAAGGGACCCCTGCAGTAATCAAGGCAACTCCTGGACCTGTGCAGTAACAATCCATATGTTAAACAGTTAAGGTATCCAAAATGAAATAACAGTTACACCAAAAAAGGTTTTCATTGGAAAAAGGTTGAAAAGATTGAAAAAAAATGCCCTGAATTTAAAGCTTCAGGATAATTACAAAATGTACCCTTTCAGTGGGGTCCACCCCACCCCAAAGGAGTTAAATGCTAGTTTAGTCTAGGGGCAGAGGATTAAGGAGTAAATAGTTACCTTGCTCCAGCAGGCTCCCCCCAGTGCTGTAACTGTTCCCCCTGCGGCCGACTCTGTAAGCTGCAATTGGCTGCGGTCACACTCAAGTCCCTTTAGCATTACCGACCCTGTATTGTACATGATGGCCCTGAGGCTCTCCCAACCGACAGGAGCTTCAGACTAAGGAGGAGAGCACTGGAGCCAGCTAAAGCAGGCTGTAAGGTAATGCCTCATACACACGCAACGATTATCGGCCGACCGATCGGCCGTCTTTTGTCCAGTGTTGTTGTGTTGGTTGGAATGTGCTCTAGACTGCACACAAATTTTCTCGGCCAACAAAAATCAACTTCAGAAGTGATGTCATGTGATGGTTTACTTTCCGTGTGTTTTTTCATCTCTGAGCATGCCCAGTCTTGCTCATCTGATTTTTGTCTGCCGAAATCTGTACTGACTGACGGAAAATCGGCCGTTGTGTTGACGGCCAACAAAAATGTTATAGCCTGCACACCAGATTTTTTTCGGCCGAAAAGTCGGAGTCGGTTGTCGAAAGCATCATACTAACAAGCCGAAAATCGGCCGATCGGACGTTGGCCGAAAATTCACAGCCAACTATCGATGCGTGTGTATGAGGCATAAGAGACAGAGCCTCTTCAACTCTTCCCTATACATTACAAGCTTTTAACCCTTGCAGTATGGGGGGGGGGGGGGGCGCACACTGAAAACGTGAATTTCTTTTTTCCCTTTCCTGGAATTTGGCTTCAAGCAAATGTTCCAAAAATTAAAGACTGTATTGTAAAATTATATTTTCATTTCTGATAAGCTGTAAACACTGGGGGCCTATAGTGATTTTGTAAAAAAATGTATTTACTATGGTCAGGACTATAAATGAACAAATAATATGAATTAAAAATAAATTAATAAATAAAAAATGTCTGCTAAGGTTTGGTAGGGCCCATAAACATACAAATGTTTCACAATCCCTCCATTTTTATTCCTAATTTTAGAATAAGATTTTATTACAGCGTGCTGTGGAATGCTTAAAGAAAAATCTAAAGTCAAATGAATCAAAACCACTGTTACACTAACCTGCTCACAAAGAAAGCACATGCGTCACTTTCAGATCATGAAGTTATAAATAAGTACATCATTTGGCACATTGGTTTACATGAAAACATCAATGTATATTGATACTCTGTATATTTTTATTAAAACATCAATTCTTTATTTTCTATATCTGTAACTCATGATCAACAGTTCAGGTTTTCCCTGAAGGTTTTCCCGCCTCTGATCAGTTTTTATTGAGTAATTTTACAACAAGACCCATAGGATTGCTACAAATGTGTGTTATTAAAATATTTCCAGTAATCCAGTCTATGATCAATGCTTTTTTATTGCTGCTATGTAACACAGGACTTAATACTTTGGAATTTAATATCCTAACCATGTAAAGTATTTAACATCAGTTAAGACGTTTCTACATTCTGCTAGTATTGATATGGTGACTGTACCAAATATCCAAGGACACCAGATATATATTATGTTCAACAAAGATGTATTTATCAAAACTCCAAAACGTGTTAGACTTGTGTATACCACTGCCACAGTCTGCTGATGACTTCATATATAGTCATTAGCGGCCATCTTGCCAGACTGGATAGGTAAAGTGAAGAATGCAGAGGAGAAATACAACAAAATCAATAATAATTTTAGGGTGTTTTCACACTAGCACTTTTGGTGCGCACCCGGGTTCGAGTGACGTCAGAATTCGGTTCTTTTTGATGATGTGAACACTGTCATAGAAACATAGAAACATAGAATGTGTCTGCAGATAAGAACCATTTGGCCCATCTAGTCTGCCCATTATATCTGAATCCTATGAATAGTCCTTGGCCCTATCTTATATGAAGGATAGCCTTATGCCTATCCCATGCATGCTTAAACTCCTTCACTGTATTTGCAGCTACCACTTCTGCAGGAAGGTTATTCCATGCATCCACTACTCTCTCAGTAAAGTAATACTTCCTCATATTACTTTTAAACCTTTGCCCCTCTAGTTTAAAACGGTGTCCTCTTGTGGTAGTATTTCTTCTTTTAAATATGCTCTCCTCCTTTACCGAGTTGATTCCCTTTATGTATTTAAAGGTTTCTATCATATCCCCTCTGTCTCTTCTTTCTTCCAAGCTATACATGTTAAGGTCCTTTAACCTTTCCTGGTAAGTTTTTTCCTGCAATCCATGTACTAGTTTAGTAGCTCTTCTCTGAACTCTCTCTAGAGTATCTATATCCTTCTGGAGATATGGCCTCCAGTACTGCGCACAATACTCCAAGTGAGGTCTCACCAGTGTTCTGTACAGCGGCATAAGCACTTCCCTCTTTCTACTGCTTATACCTCTCCCTATACATCCAAGCATTCTGCTGGCATTTCGTGCTGCTCTATTACATTGTCCTCCCACCTTTAAGTCTTCTGAAATAATTACTCCTAAATCCCTTTCCTCAGATACTGAGGTCAGGACTGTGTCAAATATTCTATATTCTGCCCTTGGGTTTTTACGCCCCAGGTGCATTATCTTGCACTTATCCACATTAAATTTCAGTTGCCAGAGTTCTGACCATTCTTCTAGTTTTCCTAAATCCTTTTCCATTTGGCATTTCCCTCCAGGAACATCAACCCTGTTACATATCTTTGTGTCATCAGCAAAAAGACAAACCTTACCATCGAGGCCTTTTGCAATATCACTTATGAAGATATTAAACAAAATTGGTCCCAGTACAGATCCCTGAGGTACCCCACTGGTAACATGACCTTGTTCTGAATGTTCTCCATTGACTACAACCCTCTGTTTTCTGTCACTCAGCCACTGCCTAATCCACTCAACAATATGGGAGTCCATGTTCAATGACTGTAGTTTATTGATAAGTCTTCTATGTGGGACAGTGTCAAAAGCCTTACTAAAATCTAGATATGCAATGTCTACTGCACCTCCACCGTCTATTATTTTAGTCACCCAGTCAAAAAAATCTATAAGATTTGTTTGACATGATCTCCCTGAAGTAAACCCATGTTGTTTTTCATCTTGCAATCCATGGGATTTAAGATGTTCCACAATTCTATCCTTTAATAGGGTTTCCATTAATTTGCCTACTATTGATGTCAGACTCACTGGTCTATAGTTGCTCGATTCCTCCCTACTACCTGTCTTTGAACTCGGGTGCACACCCGCGAACTGTACCCGAGTCCACTTAAAAAGGGTGGTCTGGGGTACGGTTCATGTGAACTCCAGTACAGTTCGCTTCTGATGAGAACGCAATCGTACCAAAGCAAGCAATTCTATCCATTTTGGCACCTTCTCGTTTACAGTGGTTGCCAAGCAACATGAGTACTCACCAGCTGCAGCTTGATGACACATGTGTACCGCGGTTCGGATACAAAAATCAAATGTGAACACAGTCCATCGGGGGCAGGGGAAGGGGGGAGCAATCGAACTCGGGTTCGGACCAGGCAATCACACCAAGTCTGAAAACACCCTTAGAGCCGGTTCACACTGAGGCAACTTGTCAGGCCACTTGGTCGCCTGACAAGTCGCCGTGGGTCGCCTGCCATAGATTAGCACAGGACCCGTTCTAATAGGAGCGACACAAATCGCTCCGACTTAGAAAAAGGGTCCTGTACTACTTTGGGGCGACCTGGAGCGACCTGCATTGACTTCAATGATATGAAGTCCGTGCATGTCGCTCCGGCAAGTTGGATTGCCTCAGTGTGAACCGGCTCTAAGATCCATATGTGCTGTGGTTTATGGCCCAAATGGATGTATATCGACAATGTATTTATTTTAAAGGATATTTTGTTTGAAAACATTTACCCCCCTCAACCCCCCCCCCATTCTTTTTCTGGGATATATACTGAGTCCTTAATATGCTGATGTATCAACAAAGTGAAAGCTGGGTGCAAAGACCACGTATACCCACTTTTATTTCTAGTTATACCAGAACTGCTGTAATATTCATATCAAATTTTCTCTAGAATACCAGAAAATCCCTTCATCTATTCTGAAATGTCTGGTTAACTTCTTCCGGACCGCCTGCCGCAGATATACTGCGGCAGGCAGCCCCTCCTGCGTGAACCGTCGTAGCCCTACGTCGGTTGCGCGCCTGCTGCTAAGGCGCGAGCGCGTGCAGCTGCCAGCACGCTCCCGCCCCCACTCAAAAGTTGGGACTCCGATGCATGGGCTGGCAGCTCCGATTGCTGCTGGCCACCTGCGATTGTTCCCCGCTGAGAGAGAAGAATGGTCAGCTGTTGTAAACTTGCGATTCTTCTCTCTGGAATGATCACAGAGCGCCTGTGATCCTTCTATATAGGATCACAGGTCTCTGTGATCATTTCAAAATCCCACCCCCCCACAGTTAGAAAACACTCCCCTAGGATTACATTTAACCCCTTGATGACCCCCAGTGTTAACCCCTCCCCTGCCAATGGCATTATTACAGCAACAGTGCATACTTTTAGCACTGATTACTGTAGTAATGTCACTGGTCCCCCCAAAAGTGTCAAAAATGTCAGTTAGGGGTCCGATCTGTCCGCCGCAATGTCGCAGTCCCGCTAACAATCGCAGATTGTCACCATTACTAGTAAAGAAAAAAAAAACAATAAAAATGACATAAATCTTTCCCGTAGTTAGTAGACGCGATAACTTTTGTGCAAACCAATCAAAATACGCCTTTTTGCGATTTTTTTAACCAAAAATATGTAGCAGAAAACAAATTGGTGTAAAATGTTAAACAAATTTGATTTTCACATTTTTTTGGGGAATGTTATATAGCAGAAAGTAAAAAATATAGTTTTTTATTTTTTTAGAATTGTCGCTCTTTTTTTGTTCATAGCGCAAAAAATAAAAATTGCACATGTGATCAAATACCACCAAAAGAAAGCTCTATTTATGTGAAAAAAAGGATATCAATTTTATTTAGGTACAGTGTCGCGCACGATCGCGTAATTATCTGTTATAACGCAGTGCCTTATCGCCAAAAATGGCCTGGTCATTAAGAGGGCAAATCCTTCCGGTCCACAAGTGGTTAAAAGGAAACTTTAAAATTAAATTCAACATTAAGGTGTCAAAAGGTTGCATTAAAGCAAAACTCCATAAAAACGAAATATATACAGCTAAAGAGGGAAACATATATGTGTATATTTTTACCTGCCAAAGTATTCATCATGTGATTTGTTCACACTATACACTATATATGTTCCTATGCTGTCGCCAGCCTCCTTATTGGGTAATAAATCAGCAACATCACCCCTCTACTATTGTAGGGGAATTGACTTGGAAGCAGTAAAGTCAAAAAGTAGCAGGATGATCACAAGAACTAAAGTGTTACCAAACCCAGATCCTGCATTTACTATATCTGGTCTCCCACGGTACACAAAATGCACATCATTTTAGTAAATATAAACTGATAAATACCATTTCTCATTAACCGTATATAGCAATTAGAGCCATCTTGTGACTTGTATCAGTGAGTGCTGGTAGCTTGTGGGCGGAGTTTTAATTTCTCCCACCATATCAGGCTTCAAGATCCTTAATTCTCTGTCTGAACATGTCTGGATAGTGCTGATTGGCCCTGTGCTGATCACATGTATCCTCCCAAGAGAAGAAAAATCATCCATCAATCAAGATATGACATCACACCCACTGTGTTCTTTTTTAGTTACTGGACATGGAGGAGGAGGGAGGGACTGGGCTGTCATTTAGGATCTGTATACATGCCCACATGTGTGATGTTAATAACATGTGACCTGAATAGCTCAGCTAAAACCAGGGAGACCAAACTGAGCATGTGCAGCTGAACTACACTTACTGTGCTTATCTGGTCAAGAGTGAACGTGCAGGAGGGGAAGGATCTGTGCATAGCCTTTTTACACAATGCAGACGATTATTCACAGTTACACAGTGAGTATAACAAGCATGCTATTCTGCATCTACAGACATATTTTACTGTTGTGGGTTAGGTAACCCTTTAAAAATGTAAAATGAAAAATCCTTTGGCAGGTACAACACTAGACATATATGTATTTCATCTATGTACTAAGCTGTTTCTGTGTACTTTCTTAAAGGTACACTCCAGTTAAAGGAGTTGAAAAGTCAGGTTTTCTATCTTAATGCATTATATGCATTAAAAGAAAAAGACTTCTGTGTGCAGCAGCCCCCTGGCACTCCCTCAAACATATCTAAACCCCATCTCTGTCCAGTGATGTCCACGAGTCCCTCGGCCGTCAAGGACTCCCCCTCCTGATTGGCTGAGACACAGCAGCCTTTAGTTCCTGTGGCTGTCAATCAAAGTCAGTCAGCTAATTAGAAGAAAGAGGGGGCAGGGCCGAATGGAAGCTCTGTGACTGAATGGACACACGGAGCTGCAGTTCGGCTCGAGTGCCCCCATAACAAGTTGCTTCCTGTGGGGGCACTCGACTGAAGGGAGGGGCTATGAGCAAAGAAGAGGGACCCGAAAAGAGGAGGATCTGGGCTGCTCTGTGCAAAACCACTTGACAGGGCAGCTAAGCATAACATTAAAAAAATATATATGTTCTCCCGCATTCAGTCCCTCCAGGCGGATATCCTCCAATTGGAGAAACAACACAAACAGGCACCTACTATCTCCCCATCCCTAACGTTGACTCTTACTGACAAGAGAAATGAACTCAAGAGGCTCCTAGTAGCGGACCACGACTTCCATTATCGGAGACTTCAAGTCTCATGGTATTCACAACAAAATAGGGGTGGCAAGTTTTTGGCCTCTCAGCTAAAGTCAAAGCGCCTGAAGTCGCATATCCCCATATGCACCATCACCTGACTAAAAAGACCTATACAAATCCTAAAGACATTGCTAATGTCTTCAAGGGATTACTACAAATCCCTATATAATCTAGAAGACTCGGAACCTGAAAACCGCCCAACGATACCTGATATTGACATCTTCCTTAATAAACTCAACTTACCGTCCTTGACAGAGGACTCCCTTTTGGCCCTTAAAGCACCAATCACTGAACAAGAGGTCCTGGATGTTGTCCGATCTCTTCCATTACACAAATCCCCGGGAATTGATGGATTCTCTGGGAATACTACAAAACTTTTGCTCAAAATTTTGCTGTCTTACGTCCAGGCCACTTTTTGCGATTCGGCACTGTGCCACTTTAACTGACAATTGCGCGGTCGTGCGACGCCGTACCCAAACGAAATTTATGTCCTTTTTTTCCACAAACAGAGCTTTCTTTTGGTGGTATTTGATCACCTGTGCGATTTTTACTTTTTGCGCTATAAACAAAAAAAGAGCGACAATTTTGAAAAAATAACAATATTTTTCACATTTTGTTTATATGAAATTCCCCCCCAAAAAATGTAAAAATCTAATTTTTTTAAAATTTTTGGCCAATTTGTTTTCTGCAACCTATGTTTGGTAAAAAAAATCACAATAAGCGTATTTTGATTGGTTTGCGCAAAAGTTATTGCGTTTACTAACTAAGGGACTGCGATTTTTTTTGCGGCACTGCGACATTGCGGCAGACAGATCGGACCCTTGACTGACATTTTTGACACTTTTGGGGGTACCAGTGACATTTCTACAGTAACCAGTGCTATAAATATGCACTGTTACTGTAAAAATGACACTGGCAGGGAAGGGGTTAATTTTATTGGAGAGGGAGGGGTTAATGTATGCCTGGTGCTTACTAACGTGTGTGGGGGGAGGTGACTGAGTGACACAGGGACAGATCGCATGTTCAGCTATGCTGAACCCTGCAATCTGTCACTGTTTGTCACTTAGGAGATCCGCCCGCTTTGTTAACACAAGCGGGCGGATCTCCAAACTCGATTCCCCGATGATCGGGGAAGAGCAGTGGCAATCGCCGCCGCTCCTCCCCTGGTCCGACTCCTGCTGTGACTAAAAACAGCGGGAGCGAGCCTCCGGCGGCGCGCGAGTGCCACCCACAAGGGGAGGAGTCCAGTGACGTAGGTCTACGTCGCTGGACGGAATCGAGCCACTTTGCCGCAGTACAGTCCCAGTGACTGGTCGGCAAGTGGTTAACTAACGTCTTTAATCATGCAGCCCAAATAGGCTCCTTCCCTAAGAAAATGCTCCAGGCGGTAATAGTTACGATCCCTAAACCCGGTAAACCTCCTGACTCCCCTCAAAATTTTAGACCTATTTCCCTCCTCAACGTGGATCTTAAGATCTACGCTAAGGTACTGGCCAACAGACTGCTTCAAGTTACCCCACTTCTGTTAGGTTTAGATCAAGTAGGCTTTGTTAAAGGTAGACAAGCCCCTGACGGCACGCGTCGGATGATAAACCTCCTCAAACATGTAGAACTTAAACGCGTCCCTTCCATTTTTGTAGCCTTAGACGCTGAGAAGGCGTTTGATAGGGTCCATTGGGGTTACCTCTCGCGAACACTCAATAAGTTTGGCTTTAAAGACCAGATACTTTCGGCCATTATGTCACTTTATTCAAACCCAACGGCATGTGTATATTCGGATGGACTATTATCAAACCCCTTCTCACTCTCTAATGGTACTAGGCAAGGCTGCCCGCTGTCACCTATTCTGTTCTCCCTGGCTATTGAACCCCTAGCAGAAACCATCAGATCCAATCCTTTGATTAAAGGTATTACTGTAGGTCCTTTGCAACATAAATTGAGACTGTTTGCGGATGATATCATCCTCACCCTATCTGCTCCCTCCGATTCCCTGGTGGAAACTAAGCGAATCCTAGCGTCCTTTAGTGCAGTCTTATTGTATAAGATTAATGCCGGTAAATGTTCAGCGTTACCAATCAATGTCTCCCCCGGGGAATTGGAGCTGCTCAAGCAAGTGTTTTCCTGTGATTGGGACTCGACATCCATAAAGTACCTGGGTATCCAATTGACCACGCCAACCAAAAACCTGTATCAATATAACTATGTACCACTGCTGGAACAAGTTGCAGAGGAATTCTCCTCTATTAAAAAAATTCACCTGTCTTGGTTGGGTCGCATCGCGGCATATAGGATGCAGGTTCTTCCTAAGCTCCTCTACTACTTCAGGACTTTGCCAATACCACTACCACTGGTTTTTCGATACACTTGCCAAATCTCTAAGAATGTTTTTATGGAACGGCAAACACCCTAGGATCTCCCTGTCTAGACTATATGAATCGAAAAAACACGGGAGCGTAGGCCTACCTAATGCAAAAGCTTACTACTTAGCAGCTATTCTAAGTCAGGCTAAATACTGGTTCTCCGAGCAGGAGGACAATTTATGGAACCAAATAGAATGCTATGTCACTGACACCTATGACCTCCCAGCTTTAGCGATGGCCAAATGTTTAGACTGTAACATTCCGACACCACAATATCCGACCATTTTAGCTACTGTCTCTGCTTGGGCCACAGTACTGCAGCAAGACTTAGGGGACGGGGACTGTGTGTCTCTTCAGATCCTGACTGCAAGCTACCATTTCTTGATACCGGGGCTATCCACATCCCAGTGGAGGAAACAGGGTCTGAACTTTCCCCCTGCGACGCTTCCCAACCCTAGCTCTATGGATGTTTTGAGTCTCTCACAAATTAGGTCTTATAACAAATCTATTATAGGCCCTCCATCCCGTATCCCCAAAAAATTGTGGCAATATCTAATGAATCAGTCCTCTCCCACTTGTAAAGGTATCTCTATGTTTTATCCCATCTGCAATCGCCCTGAAGGGTTTAGGAAAACTCCTATGCTGCTTAAATGGGAAAAAGAGCTGGCTCGGTCTTTTTCGGTTGCCCAGTGGCTTGCGGCTTTTAAAGCTAACGCTACGTCCTTGGCATGCGTCGATCACTGGGACAACGCGCAGAAGATCCTACGCAGGTATTACATGACCCCACATAGACTACATATGATGGATAACAATCTGTCACAGTGGTGCTGGAGAGAGTGTAGACAAGTCGGAAATCTACTGCACATTTATGGGAATGCCCCATCATTCAGCCCCTG
>NC_138771.1:184143704-184298704 GCF_965119305.1 Pelophylax lessonae | reverse complement strand
TTCTTTGATTGTCCAATGAGGCTGCAGGACCCCTGACCCTCTGTCTGGACAGTGCTGATTGGCCCTGTGCTCATCACATGCACTCTCCCAAGAAAAACAAGCCTCTAGCAATATAGGGGTGGGAACATACACCATTATCTAGCCAAAATTGAAATGAACCAAATACAATTTTTGTATGAAATATTGTTGAACTAATTGTGAAATATAGTACATTCTTGCTGTCACTAATAGTATTTTTTTTTTTTGTTCCAAAAAGCTTTATTGAACAAAGAACACATTAGAAAAGGGTACAACAGTTAGATTATTCCGATCAACATTCTCTGTGATGTATTTTTGTATATCATATACTGTATGCTCATTGTGCCATGTCTCCTAGCACCAAGAGGATCTCTTGAGGAAGTTGTATAGCGAAACGCGTATCGATGCATTGGCATCTACACATCTGAACCCTTTTGACCCGGACATAGGAGGTTGTTTGTCCTTGTGACTCACAACGATCATATCCTGGCATATGTTGGGCCATTTATGGGTTCTTTTGGTTCAGGAGCATGCTGTCTAGCACTTTTGTGCCTACTCAATTATGTGATGGTTTTATAGAATTTAATCTTTCTAATATGTTACCACAATAAATTTTGTATGTTTTTATATACTAGGGTATCGTATATTTCTTCATGAGATTAACAGTGGGTGCCTTCAAAGACCTATTACCCCGAGGGGGTTTTTACCCTTCTTCTTCTTTCAACTCTCCAGCAATATCTACCAAACTGAGCATGTGCAGAATCAATCCAAAGCTCTGTTCTATCAGGGGATGGTTTGGGGACAGTGGAAGAGGGGAAAGATCAGAGAAGATAGAATTGAAAAGCTTTTTTACACAATGCGGAGGATTAACCCCTTAGGTTCCAGAGGTGAGTATAATAATCATACTTTACTGCGTATGCACACTAATTTTACTGTTGTCGGTTTAGTAACACTTTAAGTACAAACTCATAACTTTCTATTCTGTTAGTTAATCGACCCCTATGATTGGGTAACTGAACTGACATACTGGAGCCACCTAACAGAAAGAGGTGAGCAAAGAGTTGTTTTACAGAAGAACCAAAGTCATTATAAAAAATTTAAATATGAATATGTTTTACATGGGAAAGATTTGTAATTTTGTGACAAAACCAAACAAAATATGTTCCACGCTACATAGCTGGGAAGATAACTCCTTTAGATATGCAGCTTCCAGTGTCACTTCTTTGCTTCCAGCCTTATTACACTGTTAATTGATTGTCCAATGATGACAGGTGACACAGGAAGCTGTAAAGATGAAGACAGGTGACACAGGAAGCTGTAAAGATGAAGACAGGTGACACAGGAAGCTGTAAAGATGAACAGGAAATAACAATAACCTCTTTATGGCAGTATGGCGGAGGTATGTAAATCACACGGCTGGGTAAACTGATTATAAATCCTTTTGGCATGTAGAACAGTTCCTATATATATATTTGCCTGGAATACTGCTGTAACTATGGTGCTTGTGGAAAGTCGGAATATATCATTATAATTAGCAAGATGGACATACACTCGGATATCAGAGCATATGTTTTAATGGATAACGTGCATATGTTCAAAAAATGCAAATGAAACCAATGGCACAAGATGACGTATCTCAGCGGTTCATGCCCACCTTGCTAACATCTGTTAAGGATTTTTCTTGTTAGTCAACCAGATGTACTATGGTTCTCTGCAATACATAACTTATGGTACTAGATAATTAGCTTCCTGTAATGTGAACTGTATGAAAAAGCATATTAAACTATAAAATATTATAGTTATTAACATGATAATCACATTAGCTGATAATATGCTATCATTATTACTAATATTACTATTATCCTCCACTCATAGGAAAACAGCAGCAATCCTTGTAAATTATCAATCAAATGGTTTAAATAAAAATGTGTTCAGTGCTCATACCCAAATGTACTAATATTATATAGGTAAATTGAATGAAAAAAAAAAGAAGGATGCAAGGGTCCTATTGTATCAAACTGTGATATTTGATACTGTATACTAATTGAAGTATATCGACGATTATTATACCATAATAAATTGGCTTGATTCATCAAGGAAGTAAATATCTCATGCTTAACCACTTTACCACCGGAGGATTTTGCTGTCTTACGTCCAGGCCACTTTTTGTGATTCGGCGCTGTGCGACTTTAACTGACAATTGTGCGGGCGTGCGACGCCGTACCCAAACGAAATTTACGTCCTTTTTTTCCCACAAACAGAGCTTTCTTTTGGTGGTATTTGATCACCTGTTCGATTTTTACTTTTTGCGCTATAAACAAAAAAAAGCTTTTATTTTGAAAAAATAACAATATTTTTAACATTTTTTTATATGAAATTCCCCCCCAAAAAAATGTAAAAATCTAATTTTTTTAAAATTTTTGGCCAATTTGTTTTCTGCTACCTATGTTTGGTAAAAAAAAAAAAATCACAATAAGTGTATTTTGATTGGTTTGCGCAAAAGTTATTGCGTTTACTAACTAAGGGAAAGATTTCTGTCATTTTTGGTGTTTTTTTTTTTTTAACGAGTAATGGCGGCGATCTGCGATTTTTTTTTGCGGGACTGCGACATTGCGGCGGACAGATCGGACCCTTAACTGACATTTTTGACACTTTTGGGGGTACCAGTGACATTACTGCAGTAATCAGTGCTATATATATGCACTGTTACTGTAAAAATGACACTGGCAGGGAAGGGGTTAATTTTATTGTAGAAGGAGGGGTTAATGTATGCCTGGTGCTTACTGACGTGTGTGGGGGGAGGTGACTGAGTGACACAAGGACAGAGCGCATTTTCAGCTATGCTGAACCATGCTATCTGACCCTGCCTGTCACTTAGGAGATCTGCCCGCTTTGTTTACACAAGCGGGCGGATCTCCAAACTCGATTCCCCGACGATCGGGGAAGAGCAGCGGCGATCGCCGCCGCTCCTCCCCTGGCCCGACTCCCGCTGTGACTGAGCGCCGCCTGCAGGGGGAGGAGTCCAGCGACGTAGGTCTACATCGCTGGACGGGATCGTGCCACATTGCCGCAGTAGTGTCAATGTGGGCGGTCGTAAAGTGGTTAATTAAGACATTTCATTCTTTCCTTTATTTCTATGATTTTAAAACGTAATTTCCCAAAGTGAAAAGCTTTTCACTAAGTTTGGGTGGTAAAAAAAGTTTAGCGTTTCACCTGCTACAAAAAGCGGAATCAGTAAATGTTCAAAAATATAAAAGAAAAAAAATAGCATTTTCCCCAGCTGGGTAAAGGTGACCCCAGTAAAAGTACTGTAGCTCCCTGTCATAGTCAGTTTGGGGTACTGATTTGAGTTTAACGTAGCATTATTAAAAGAAGACATGAATAAAAGGACATGAAACACTTGAGAAGAAAGCCATGGCATTCTAAAGTTTTAAACTCGTAATTATTGAGTATATGCAAATAAATGTGCATTCACATAGGAATATTCAGAATACAGGAGTACACATCCAAAATGTCACATTGGCAAATAACAGGAGTATAAGAAAGTACACTGTAGAAATGTAGACATGAAATAAATAATCTACTGTGAATACGTTCAGAAATTTGGCAAGAAACAAATAGCATAATGCCAATTAACACATAACCAATCTGTGAAGAATACAGTAGCTTGACCTCTAAAGAAAAAGTCTACTAATTCCAAGCTGATGGGATCATCTCACAACCATTGGGGAAGCGATCAATACAGCAACTATTGTCCTGTATAATATTACCATTCACAATGAACAAAATAACGGGGTGGGCAACTACATGGCAGATGAGGTTTAATGTTAAAAAATGTAAAGTAATGCACTTGGGGGCCAAAAACCAGAAAGCAAGCTACTCACTAGGGGGGGAACCTCTGGGTGAGTCTAGGATGGAAAAAGACCTGGGGGTACTGGTAGACAACAGGCTTGGCAGTGGCATGCAATGCCAAGCCGCTGCAAGTAAAGCCAACAGAATACTAGGATGTATAAAAAAGGGGATTCACTCCAGAAATAAAGAGATTATTCTCCCTCTCTACAAGACTCTGGTCCGGCCACATCTGGAGTATGCTGTCCAGTTCTGGGCACCGGTCCTCAGGAAGGATGTGCTGGAACTGGAAAGAGTCCAGAGAAGGGCAAAAAAAATAATTAGGGGAATGGAGGACATCAGCTATGAGGAAAGACTACAAGCACTGAACTTATTCTCTCTGGAGAAGAGACGACTGAGGGGGGATATGATATCAATGTTCAAATACTGTACTGGGGACCCTAGCATAAGGAACAAACTATTCAGAGAAAGGAGATGCAATAAGACACGTGGCCACTCACTAAAACTAGAGGAAAGGCGGTTTAACCTTAAAATGCGTAAGGGTTCTTCACTGTAAGAGCGGTAAGGATGTGGAATTCTCTTCCACAAGCAGTCGTATCAGCAGGGAGCATTGATAGTTTCAAAAAACTGTTAGATGGGCACCTTAGAGACCACAACATACAGGGGTATACAATGTACGGTTAAAAGCAAACGCACACACACATCATAGGTTGAACTGGATGGACTGATGTCTTTTTTCAACCTCACTAACTATGTAACTATGTAACAAAGAGGATTGGATCCGTGCCTCTGAAAGTGATTCTAAAGCGTGATTTGCTCGCAGTAAGGTGAGCGGCCATTGCACTCACAAGGTGCAATTTCACTTGGTGATTCTTTGGGATAGACTTTGGCACGTTGGCACAGGAGGAAGTTATAGTTATCATTGTTTTGCTCCTGTTGAGATTTCTAATTGGACTGTGACTCACTGCACACAGGAAGAATTTATATACTTTCTGCACATGGATTCGTTTTTTGGACTATTTATTCAGGATTTATTTTTGCACTCTGCACTTTATCTGTATTTTGGATCACTAATTATTATGTATATAAAATTGTATTTATGAATTCTGCACATCTACATTTTAGTCACATTACTGACATCTTATTTTGCACATCCACTTTCCTATTTTTGGAATGTTTATTCGCACTACACCTTATCCGATTCATGCGATTTTACTTTTGTGAGTTTTAGCGCCGATTTTCTTATTCATTTATTACGTTATTGTATGTGGTGACACTACTACAAATTGGCTGCTACTACCATATATCACATCTTTGATCAATTTCTCCTTATAAATCCCAATTTTTTTGGTTAGTGCATTGGTTTTTTATACAAAAAGCTTGCAATGGGGGCACTGAGCCGAGCTGGTGCTCCGTGTCTACATTTAGACACGAAACTGTCATTTGACCCTGCCCCCTCTCTCTCCTGATTGGCTCAGTTTGATAGACAGTGGGAGCCAATGGCGTCACTAATGTGTCTCAGCCAATCAGGAGAGAGAGTCTCTGAAAGCTGAGGCATTGGTAGACATAGCTGGATAGAGAGGGTACTTAGGCAAGTATTTTAGGGGTTGTGGGGGCTTCTCCACACAGAAGGTTTTTTACCTTAATGCATAGAATGCATTAGGATAAAAAGCCTTCTGACTTTACAACCTCTTGAATGCATTCTATACATTCAAATAAAAAGCCTTCTGTTAGAAGCAGCCCCCCTGAGCCCCCTAATACTTACCTGAGCCCCTCTCTATCCAGCAATGTCCACAAGTGCCTCAGCAGTCTAGGAGTCTCTCTCCTGATTGGCTGAGACACAGCAGCAGGGGCCATTGGCACATGCTTCTGTCAACCAAACTCAGTTAGCCAATTAGGAAAGAGAGGGGCGGGTTTGAACGGCAGCTAGGGTGCCCCCATAGTAAGCTGCTTGCTGTGGGAGCACTCGGCAGGAGGGAGGGGGCAGGAGCTCCAGTCAGGGACCCAAGAAGAGGAGGATATGGAGTGCCCTGGGCAAAACCACTTCACAGAGAATGTAAGTATATCATGTTTGTTGTTATGAATAGAAAAAAAAACAAGACTTTAGAATCACTTACATTTTTTCCACAAGCCTATATACTGAGGTTCAGAGGAAAGCCAGTGGGGGCTTTTCATTTTCTAGCGTAATATAACATGAGCCTCAAGAACTGTTTGGATGTGGCAGAGATGTCTAGGTCCTCAAGCACAACCAATAAACACCATTTAGGGGTGCATATGTTTGGAAAATCAAAGGTGTCATCTATGAAGGCTGTAATACTCGACCAAAAGGGTCTAACTCTATCACAATCCCACACCATATGCAGAAAGTCACCATTCTTTTCAGCACATTTATGGCATAGAGGCAAGTCCCTCTTACACATATAAAATAAACGTCGTGGGGTATAATATACTCCAGGGTTTCTCAACCTTTTTTTTAGTCAAGGCACCCTTAAAAAATGATGGACAGTCTTGGGGCACCCTTTCAAAAATGATAGACAGTGTTGAGGCACCCTAGTCTAAAATGTTAAAACTATTCTAATAGTTTTGCATAATAAAGCAGTATTAACACACGTAGGACAACCAACGTTAGAGGTGATTTATTCTTCCAAAGCAAATACACTGACTAGCATTCCAATGCTTCTCTTACCCCTCAATTATTCTCCATCACTAAGCTAAGGTGCCCTCAAGAAGGTTGTAATGTTGCCCAATGAAACCCTGTGGATTTGTGTAACTAAAGGGCAGTTTTTTTTTCACACACCAGCAAGTATACAAATGTGGGGCAATTTTTAGGCATTTTCCCAAAGCACCCCTGAAGAAACCTCAAGGCACCCTGGTTGAAAAAGGCTGATATACTCTATGTAAATAGCGCAGGTGAACAAGCTTATCCGTGGTAGAGATCACTGTGAAAGAGAATGCATTAAACAGTTCCTGCCAGTTTTCAACAGACATATCAGGAATATCTACTAACCAGCGTGTTTGAAGTTTAGATAAATGAGGGGAAGAAAATATGTAGAAATAAGACATGTATGAGTTGGGCATAGTAGAGTCGTTTCGAGTTTAGAATTTGAATGTCACACCTCTCGGAGGGCATTCCAAAGTTAGAAACAATTTAGGAAACCCTCAAATGTTGCCTAAACATGCGGAACTCAAACTTTTTTAGATAGATTATTCAGTTTACTATGGGTATCAAAGCATGAGTTCTTTTGGCCACACACATCCAATAAAAAATAAAAATAAAAGCACTTTTACTGTCTGTATGGCAGGACCAGTGAGTTTACTACTGATATCCAGCATTTCACATAAGTGTCTTGAATGCTCTAAAAGATAGTTGAAGCAGCTTGACTTGGATATGTCACAAAACTGACTACAAAGAATCGGCAGTCATTGAGCTCTTTTCTGTGACAATTTTTCTTCCAATTTATGTCCATCCTAAACGTATTTTTCTTGAAGCAAAAATTTCAGCACCTAGACTTTGGCACTGGAGGATGCCGAATAGCAAAGGTGAGCATGCAAACAAACAAAGCAATAGGTTTATATAAGGAGGGGTTAATGTTAGGGCTACGGGGGGGGGGGGGGTCAAATTTAGGGTTGCAGAGAGGGACAGTGCAAGTGTCAAATTTAGGGTTGCAGAGAGGGACAGTGCAAGTGTTTTGATTACAGGCATGGTTAGTATTATGGTTAGTGTCAGTGCTAGGGTTGTGGTTACAGGCAGGATTAGAGTTAGGATTACAAGATTAGAGTGCTAGGAGGTTGGTTAGAGGTTGGTTAGAGGTTAGAGGATGAGTTTGTGTTAGGGTTACAAGGACTGTCAGTGCTAGGGTTACAGGCATGGTTAGTATTATGGTTAGTGTCAGTGCTAGGGTTGTGGTTACAGGCAGGATTAGAGTTAGGATTACAAGATTAGAGTGCTAGGAGGTTGGTTACAGGATGAGTTTGTGTTATGGTTACAAGGACTGTCAGCGCTAGGGTTACTGGCTTAGTTAGTCTTAGGGTTAAAAGGAAGGTTAGTAATAGACATACAGGTTGGGTACGTTGGGGTAGTGCGCCAAAAAAACTACCAGCATTGACCTCCCACCACCAACTCCAACCTCAGCACCAACAACTAATGTATCATACAGTACTTCTCAGTGCTGTCTGTTTTTCCCCATGGTTCTCTCCTATCTCACTTGCATTTCTTAATTCCTAAATTTAGGTAAAACCTTTTTAAATAAAATCAGCTGGTGCCAGCTGCCATAGTTGAACTCTTCTGTTCTCTGCCCTCGCCCACATAGCCTGTCAACTGTAATCTTCCAGTGCTGCAGGGGTTAATAGATCTGAGGGACCTGTTACTGCCACCAACTATGCCCACCCTTTCTAACCCCCTACTGTATTCACTGAAGCTGTATTATAGCTTCCATAAGTGGAAATATATCAGTGAATGGAGGACAGGTGGATGAATGGAAGGTCAATCTCCTCCACTCAAAGAAGAATTTCAACTATTACAGTTGGCACTAACACAAGTGACACTTTAGAATAAATGTAAGCGTTTTCCCTTGTCATGATTTTTTTTTTTTAATTGTACCTAAACGTAGGTTTTAGAAGTTACATTGGGGTTAATCAGAGGGTGACTATATGAAAAAGGCCTCTGTGAAATAATTTGGCGTTGAAAATCAACATGAATTTATATCAGCAAATATTTTATACTTGGACCAAAATTTAATCTCATTCTGACCATTGAAAAGGCTGGTTGTTTTGCTTGAAGATTTTGGGAGTTAAATAGCTTGTGCTATCCAGTTTGTCTTCTTTAATTAAAGAAAGGCACATGATAGATTTGATTTACATTGCTCGAAGAAAGCTTACAAAACTCAGTTTGTATGGACTAATTACAAAATTAGATACATCAAGCTGTTACTTTGCCAGGTGGCAGTGTTTGCCTAACAAGACTTGCTTTCATTTTGTTTCAGTGTCTAATTAAAATGTCCTTTAGAAGTGAAGAACTGACCCATATTTTCTTTTTAATATAGGCCAAACTGTCACTACAGGTACATTCACTAAGTACCTGTCAATAAGTGACTATTCTATTCAAGCTGGCTGCAGCTTACACGGACATTACTTTTAAGAGGATCTTGGCAGATAAAGATTTACACGTCTTGTTCTTCTTGCCAAGCCCTGTCAAAGTTATATAAGAACAGTCCTGGCGCACAGGTAATACTAAAGTCAGGTCCCAATGTTATCTGGATGTAGGTGAAGACAGCAGCCTCATTTGGTCTAAACTTTTATTACACACCTGTGGAATAGAATTAATAACCGCGCTAGTGGAAAATAAAGAAAAGCTGCAACTTCAAGTGTGACCACACCCCAGTGAAACAAAATATAAATCAAGTCGCGCTAAACATTTAGAATGGGACAGATAAAGTCCATATAAAGTCCATAAATTATAGATGGTGCAATTCGTGGCTCTCAAACCAGGCTCCTCATGGATATATGCTTACCAGAATGGTGAACAATTAATGCAGGTTCTTTAGACCAAAATCTTATCCACTTGATAGAAGAAGGGAACCAGAAGGCTTGTGATAGTGATGTGATCGTTGGGTCCGGTGACACCCGGCCCCTCACCCACTTCTCCGGTGATTCTTGCCACTACTACACTTCCTGGATGGTCATCTTCTATCAAGTGGATAAGATTTTGGTCTAAAGAACCTGCATTAATTGTTCACCATTCTGGTAAGCATATATCCATGAGGAGCCTGGTTTGAGAGCCACGAATTGCACCATCTATAATTTATGGACTTTATATGGACTTTATCTGTCCCATTCTAAATGTTTAGCGCGACTTGATTTATATTTTATTACACACCTGTTAATGCTATATATATATATATATATATATATATATATATATATACACACTTGATATGTTTAAAAAACAGCCACTGCTTACATAAAATATGACTCAAGTTTCGCATAAACGTTGTGATACAGTAACGCAAACATATTTTAGATGTACATTCCTCATGGTATACTATAGTAATTTATAATAACCCATCAGTTAAAAACAGTCACATTTCTGTAATGCCTGGAATGCTGTCACATTTGTATGTGCTGTCAACCAAACTGTCAAACCATCTGGAATCGTAACAGATCACCTGTGCAGCACCATGGCAGTTCCACATCAAACAGAGACTAAGGTGGCAGCTTCCTTGGCAATTAGAATAGGAGGGTTTGGTTCCACTTTAAGGCTCCCTTCACACTTGTACGACTCCAAAGTTGCACCAATCTTTGGAGTGCAACTTGGGTGCAACTTTGACACAACTTTGGATGGCTGCACCTTAGATACAACTTTGGCTTTGATCAGTGGTAATGGAAAATTGTTGCACAACTGTTGCATTGTACAACATTCAGGTACGACTTTCATGCAGCTTTTAAAGGTTAACATTAAAGTCTATGGCCCTCAAGTTGCATAAAATTCAGATCAAAGTAGTGCATGAACTACTTTGAAGTTGCTGCAACTTTAGGTCATGCATATATGAATGGTTATCATTGGACAACATGGGGAACAACTTGTCATGCATTTTTTGATGTGCAAACCTGTAAGACAAGTTGCATAAGTGTGAATGAGGCCTTAAGTGGATGTCCAGGCTTTTCCTAACTATGCTTAAAACAGAATGAAACCCATTGATTAATGGTTTTACAAAACCAAAGAAATATTTAAGGCATGCCATGAAAGATAACTGTCATGAAGCCGCACTACCTCTATTAAATTTACCCTTTACTCCCAATGTATTTTTTCCCATTTCTTTACTTCTTCTATTCTCTTACTCCTTTTTCATGACCCTTTCCCTTTTTTCAGTTCTTATGTGGTTACTCACAGGGTTGTACCCAGACCCATTGAAATGTACTTTTTCTTTACTTATTTATAAATCACTTTCATGGTCTTTTTGATGCTTATATAGTGCGATATTGCATTTAGAACTTTTATTTGTCTCTTTCCAATTGAAGTAATAGGGTTGTTACCCTTTGAATATGTACCACAATCCATGTAAAATTCTGATTATTCTCCTTTATTTTATTCAAAACAATAAACAAATTTGATAAGGAAACATAACTGTTACAAGTGCTTGTGCTCTAAACCAAACTGTCAAGCCATCAAATGGCTGGTATCATAACTGACACATGTGCCGATCACATGACCAGATAGAAGCGCCATCAGAATAAGCAAGTATACACAGCTTCCTTTCACAGAGTAGTTAGACTAGCATTTAGAATGGGGGTTGGAGCAGGTTTAGTCATAGATAGGAAAAGCCTGTACTTCCACTTTAATGCTACATAATCTCCTTTTTGCTATGCTCACCTAAACCTATACATTCAGGCATTGTGCAAAAGATCACATTCGAGACGATTTACTAAAACTGGTGCACACAGAATCTGGTGCAGCTGTACATAGTAACCAATCAGTTTCTAGGTTTTAGCCCTGGTTCACATTGGAGGCAGGTTTGAAATTGTGTGAGTTCAGCTGAACCCACACTATTTCAAACCCGCATTTCATTTAGAGTTTGGAGGCAATTTAAAAGACATCTGTGTGGGTTCATGCAGAGATGTCTATTGAAATCGTGCAGGAACTACTTTTGGAAATCTGCGGCGCCGCAAAGTCGGCATCGCACCAATTTGGACAGTGTCGTTGCCGGCAATAGGCTTAGATTTGGCATGTGACTTGACATGTCAAATTGCCCAGGTGCACCAGATTCTGTGTGCTGATTGGTTACTTTGCATAGGTGCACCAGATTATGTGTGCTGATTGGGTACTATGCACAGAGGCATCAGATTCTGTGTGCTCCAGTTTAAGTAAATTTTCCATATTGGTTATTTAGAAAGATTCCAGTGGGGATCTTTTGGCGCTGAAAGCAACTGATCTATCTGACTTCACTTAGGAAGCATACTGACTTTTGATAAAATCTCCCCTATATTCAAAAAAAAATAAATAATATATATATATATATATATATACACAGTCAGGTCCATAAATATTGGGACTTCAACACAATTGTAATCTTTTTGGCTCTATACACCACCACAATGGATTTGAAATGAAACAAACAAGATGTGCTTTAACTGCAAACTTTCAGCTTTAATTTGAGGGTATTTACATCCAAATCATGTGAACGGTGTAGGAATTACAACAGTTTGTATATGTGCCTCACACTTTTTAAAGGGACCAAAAGTAATGGGACAGATCGACAATCATAAATCAAACTTTCACTTTTTAATCCTTTGCAGTCAATTACAGCCTGAAGTCTGGAACGCATAGACATCACCAGACGCTGGGTTTCATCCCTGGTGATGCTCTGCCAGGCCTCTACTGCAACTATCTTCAGTTCCTGCTTGTTCTTGGGGCATTTTCCCTTCAGTTTTGTCTTCAGCAAGTGAAATGCATGCTCAATCGGATTCAGGTCAGGTGATTGACTTGGCCATTGCATAACATTCCACTTCTTTCCCTTAAAAAACTCTATGGTTGCTTTTGCAGTATGCTTCGGGTCATTGTCCATCTGCACTGTGAAGCGCCGTCCAATGAGTTCTGAAACAATTGGCTGAATATGAGCAGATAATATTGCCCGAAACACTTCAGAATTCATCTTGCTGCTTTTGTCAGCAGTCACATCGTCAATAAATACAAGAGATCCAGTTCCATTGGCAGCCATACATGCCCACGCCATGACACTACCACCACCATGCTTCACTGATAAGGTGGTATGCTTTAGATAATGAGCAGTTCCTTTCCTTCTCCATACTCTTCTCTTCCCATCACTCTGGTACAAGTTGATCTTGGTCTCATCTGTCCATAGGATGTTGTTCCAGAACTGTGAAGGCTTTTTTAGATGTTGTTTGGCAAACTCTAATCTGGCCTTCCTGTTTTGAGGCTCACCAATTGTTTACATCTTGTGGTGAACCCTCTATATTCACTCTGATGAAGTCTTCTGTTGATTGTTGACTTTGACACACATACACCTACCTCCTGGAGAGTGTTCTTGATTTGGCTAACTGTTGTGAAGGGTGTTTTCTTCACCAGGGAATCTTTCTTCTCTTCGGTCATTCACCACAGTCGTTTTCCGTGGTCTTCTGGGTCTTTTGGTGTTGCTGAGCTCACCAGTGCATTCTTTCTTTTTAAGGATGTTTTAAACAGTTGATTTGGCCACACCAAATGTTTTTGCTATCTCTCTGATGGGTTTGTTTTGTTTTTTCAGCCTAATGATGGCTTGCTTCACTGATAGTGACAGCTCTTTGGATCTCATATTGAGAGTTGACAGCAACAGATTCCAAATGCAAATAGCACACTTGAAATAAACTCTGGACCTTTTATCTGTTCCTTGTAAATGGGATAATGAGGGAATAACACACAACCGGCCATGAAACAGCTGAGCAGCCAATTGTCCCATTACTTTTGGTTACTTAAAAAGTGGGAGGCACATATACAAACTGTTGAAATTCCTATACCTTTCATCTGATTTGGATGTAAATACCCTCAAATTAAAGCTGAAAGTCTGCAGTTAAAGCACATCTTTGTTTGTTTCATTTCAAATCCAATGTGATAGTGTATAGAGCCAAAAAGATTAGAATTTTGTTGATGTCCCAATATTTATGGACCTGACTGTATGTATGTATATATATATATATATATATATATATATATATATAGATATATTTTTATATATATAGGGGAGATTTTATAAAAAGTCAAATAGGTTAATTGCTGTCAGCACCAAAAGATCCCCATTGGAAAAAAAAGTATATATATATATATATATATATATATATATATATATATATATATTTAATATAATTTTTACCAAATATAACTGTCTTTAAAGCGGAGTTCCACCTAAAAAAAAAAAAATGACATAAAAATACCCCCGGGACAGTCAGGGCTAGTACATTCCACAATGGATAGCCTCTGAACTGTCCCGGGTTGCACTTACCTGCAAGAAGAAATACTTACCTTGAAAATGTATTGTGCAGCGCTGCCATCTCAGGTGTGGGCAGCTTGAAGCCAGCGTGATCCTCTTCTGCGTCCTCTTCCGTCCTCTTCGGTCCCACGGTGCACTGCACCGGCCCCGCCGTCACTTCCGGGGCTGCAGCGTCATCCCTGCACAGCTTCTGGGCATGCCCAGAAGCTGTTTAGCAAGGTATGACGATGCCTGCACCGGAACTGACGTCGGGCCGGTGCAGGCGCATTGATTCCTGGGAGCGATGATGTTCAGCTCCCAGGAATCATTGCAAGCCAGGAAGTGACGACTCGCCGTGGCCGCCGAGGGGAGGAAGAGGAAGTAAGGTAAGTAAAAATAAAAAAAAATGCGATTATCCATTTTTTTAAAGGTGACCCGGACCAAGAAGATGGACAGAAGTGTAATTTTAGGGTGGAACTCCACTTTAAATGCTTCCAATGTCATAAATCTGCAGAATTCTGAATACACCCATGCACTGTTGCTTCAATAAACAAAAAATGTTATGCCCGCTCTACAACCTGACCAATGTTAGAATTGTACTACACTTTAGAATGTGTACCCTGTCCTAAATAGTTTAGTGATAGCAGTGGCCTCATAACATCATGAACACTTGTTTCTGATATAATTAAACGACTATCGTGAAGACAGATTGCTGGAGCACTTGAAAAAAACACACTCTATTTGCTGTTGATCTCATGTGACAATTATGTGAGGTGACTTTTGCTGACTGAGAGTCATTCAAGCTTCTTAAGCATCAGCTGAGCATTATGATTAAAACGTCAAATTATAATAATTACAGTATTTATGTTTAAGAAGAGCACATTAGTTGTGCTGATTTCAATATCAGTTTTGCTTGTGTATGACAGAGCCTTTTCTCACTGCATGTGTCAAATAAGTGGAATGGTTAAACATTATTTTAAACAAGTATTCGACCACTTCAGCCTCAGAAGTATTTGCCCACTTAATGACTAGCCTATTTTTGCGATACGGCACTGCGTTACTCTAACTGGCAATTGGGCGGTCGTGCGACGCCATACCCAAATAAAATTAATGTACTTTTTTCCCCCATACATAGAGCTTTCTTTTGGTGGTATTTGATCATCTCTGTGTATTTTTTTCGCTATAAACAAAAAATGCGACAATTTTGAAAAAAAAATATATATATATTGTTTACTTTCTGCTATAAAACATATCCAATAAAAAAAAAAATGTAAAAAATCGAATTTCTTCTTTAACCGCTTGCCGACCGCCGCAAGTAAATTTACTGCGGCGGTCAGCCCCTGCCAGGCAGAGTGACGTTAATTAACGTCACTAGCCTGGGAGGGTCTGGGGAGCGAGCGCGCGCCGCCGGAGGCGCGCTCCCGCTCCCGCGCGGTCACGTACCCCCCGCGCGTGTGACCGGCGGACCCGATGTCCGCCGCTCACTCGGCGATCGTCGGGGGAGAGGGAGAAAGTCAGGCAGCTAGTGTAAACAAGCTGCCTGTCATTCTCCTCGGTGTTAAAACATTGATCAGACAGATCTACTATGTAGATCTGTTGATCAGTGTCCTTTCACCTCAAGCCACAGCCAATCACAGTAGAAAGCACGCCCCTAGGGACACACACAGCCCCTCCCTCCCAAATAAAGTTAACCCCTTCACTACCAGTGTATTTTTACAGTAACAGTGCATATATATAGCACTGATTACTGTAGAAATGTCACTGGTAACCCCAAAAGTGTCAAAAATTTCAGTCAATGGTCCGATCTGTCCGCCGCAATGTCGCAGTACCGCAAAAAAAATCGCAGATCGCCGCCATTGCGCGTTAAAAAAAAAAAACACAAAAATGACAAAAATCTTTCCCTTTGTTAGTAAACGCGATAACTTTTGCGCAAACCAATAAAAATACGCATTTTGCGATTTTTTTTACCAAACATAGGTAGGATAAAACAAATTGGCCAAAAATGTTAAAAAATTTTGATTTTTACATTTTTTTGGGGGGAATTTCATATATAAAAATGTGAAAAATATTGTTATTTTTGCAAAATTTACGCTCTTTTTTTGTTTATAGCGCAAAAAGTAAAAATCGCACAGGTGATCAAATACCACCAAAAGAAAGCTCTGTTTGTGGGAAAAAAAGGACGTCAAATTCGTTTAGGTACAGCGTTGCACGACAGTGCAATTGTCCGTTAAAGTCACGCAGTGCCGAATCGCAAAATACCCCCTGGTCGTTTAGCAGGAAAATCCTCCGGGGCTTAAGTGGTTAATTTAGGCCAATATGTATTCTGCTACATATTTTTGGTAAAATAAATCCCAATAAGTGTATATTGATTGGTTTGCACAAAAGTTATCGAGCCTACAAACTATTTTATGGCATTTTTCTTTATTTTTTGTTTTTTTCTTGTAATGGTGGCGATTAGCAATATTTAGCAGGACTGCAGCATTGCCGTGGACAAATCAGACACCTAACTGACACTTTTGAAACTTTTTTATGCACTGTTACTGTACTGACACTGGCAGGGAAGGGGTTAACATCAGGGACGATCAAAGGGTTAACTGTGTGCCTAGCTGGTGCTTGCTAACTGTGTGAGGGTTGCTCTGACTGGATGAAGACAGAGATCAATGTTCCTGCTTAGCAGGAACACAAGATCTTTATCTTCTCCCCTGTCAGAACTACAATCTGCCTTGTTTACATAGGCATATCGCCATTCTGCCTCTCTGGGGAACGATGGCGGGTAGCTGGCGGACATCAGATCCGCCTGGACCCTCTGATTGGTATCCCCAATCCCCATGTCCAATCAGTGCGTGATCCCCCCTCTGGCGGCGTACTCGTCACCCCCAGTGTCTACTGCACGAGATGACATGCAGGTACGTTGTTTCACGCAATAGAGCCGAATTGCTACAGTAAAAGGGGTGGCATGGGGTTAAAGGACGAGTTCACCTTTCCAAAAAAATACAAATTTTTTGCAGGTAAAAAATGTGCGTTTATTTATTTTATGAACCTGTAAGGGTCCTTTCAGCCCGGCAGACTCAGTTTTGCTCAGCGGGGATCGATCCGCCGATCCCTGCTGAGCAGGGGGATGACAGCTCCGTCTCCACTTACTTTGCAGAGACAGATCTGTCAGAGCCCCGCTCTCCTCTATGGGAGATCAGATGAAAATGGATCGCCTATCTGTTTACATCTGATCGAATCCGATCTGATCCTCCAGACAGATGGAAAATAGAGTTTCCATTCGTCTGGATTTCACAGACAGGATTGGATCAGATAGCGGCGGGTATCAGCGGAGATGTCACCACTGACATCTGCTGCTCCAAAGAGGTGCAAGGAGTATCCGATCAGGTCCGCCTGAAAAAACAGATAGACGGACCTGATCGAAAAGCCTGTGTGAAAGGGCCCTAAAGCATTGCACCCACCATCAGCGGATTGTGGGTGTAATACCAGTCTCCTGCAGAATGTAGTTGTACCTCTGTTACGGGCAGGCAGTTGCTGAATGACAGGAAGCTTGATGAACTACCTAGAGCGCTCATCATTACCGCAAAGGCTGACGGTAGTTGTAGTTCATTGATTCACAGGGGTATGTGAATGAATGAAGTAATCGTATGGGCGGAGCCCTGCACTACCGCACTCTTTTTGAATTGTGACAGCAGGTGTGGGGAAAAGATCCCTGGCCCGCTATCCACTGCCCAGGCCTAGGGCAGCACTTTGTAGGGGGGGGGGGGCAGCAAACAATTTGGACTTGTGTTTGCTGCCACTGATTATTTCACTTATTTGTATAAGGACTATGGACTTTCTATTTATTATACAAATAAGTGACATAATCCTAGGATTACAATCAGTGGCAGCAAACACAAGTCCATATATCTTAAAAGAACTGATGGAGCTGCACTGATATGCTGCACTGATATGCTCTGATATGCTGCACTAATGGTCGCTAATTTGCTGCTCTGATGGCCACTAATGAGTTGCCAATGGTGGGTACTGATAAACTGCACTGATGGGCACTAATGAGGCTGCATTGATAAGGCAGCACTGATATGCTGCACTGATGGGTACGAGGCGGCACTGATAAGCTTCACTGATGGGGCTGCACTGATATGGTGCACTGATAGGCACTGATATGTTGCACTGATGGGCACTAATAGGCTGCAGTGATGGCCACTGATGAGGCGGCACTGATAAGCTGTACTGATGGGCACTGATAGGCTGTACTGGTGACCACTGATGGGGCTGCACTGATGGCCACTGATGAGGCTGTGCTGATATGCTGCACTGAGGCGGCTGCACTGATGGGCACCGATGGGCTCTGATAGACTGTGGTTGTGGTTTACAGATGACAGGGCGGGTTATAAACAGGAAGGAGTGTGGCCTTTACAGGAAGGGGTGGTTCATATTTCAATTAGGGGGTGCACAAGTTTAGTCAGGCCTAGGGCAGCACAAAACCTAAATACACCACTGCCGCTATCACAGGGAGGGGGGATCAGGGGAAGGGCAGGCAGCTGCTGAACAAGTTACATGTTAGACCCTAAATATGGGTGTAACATGTAACATGTTCAGAAACATAACCTTTAAAAATGTCCATGGTCTTCTATACATGATCCTTTACTTTTGAAAAGTACCAGTTAAACGGGAATTCAGGAAGAAGCAGTAGTGGATAGCGTGTGGGGTACGCTACCACTGCACATTACTGACTGAAAAAAGTATATTGGGACCCCAACTTGAGGCATATTCCTTTTGCCTCATTAGGTAGGTACAGTAAGGGCTTGTTCACATGTACAGCAGCCCTTGTCACCCCTCTGAAACGTGGTCTAAGTTGGATCACTTTTCAAAGGGTGTTTCACAGGTGGGGAGGAGACAAAATGTCTCCTCAAGACCTGTTTTAACTCTAAAATGGCTGAACCTCTATTCTGCAACCGTGCACAATGTTGTTGTGGTGCAGGATCCAGGATATAACTAAAAGAGTTGAACTTCCATCCCTGAGTCTGACTGGAAAGATGAACTGAAATCTGTGGTAAGAGTTAAGAATTAGTAATGTTGCTCCTGACTAAACCTTTAATCAGGATTTATTGAACAATGTAACCCAGGGATCCTCAAACTACGGTCCTCCAGCTGTTGCGGAACTATACATCCCATGAGGCATTGTAAAACTCTGACATTCACAGACATGACTAAGCATGATGGGAATTGTAGTTCCTGAACAACTGGGGGGCCATAGCTTGAAGACCCCTGATGTAACCTCTCTACATAGGTAAACGCACTGACCACCCCAGTCCTGTATTGTACAACCGATGTGGTTTTTGGTTTCCATTATATCATCATTCTATAATTTATAGCATAGAAAAGATTTGACTGGGTAAAATAGTGCATGTTGCAGAAGTACATTGTTTTATTTCTGCTTTGTAATAATGTCAGCCAGAGTATTTAGGAAATGATAGTAGTAAGAGAGACCATAATAACCACCATGAAATATGCATTGGCTTTTTATGAGTAAAAACATTAGAAATGCAAGTGTGAACATGCTCTATGGGAGGGTTTCCTTCTCTAAATGTCCTTTTGTGTTCCATAAATGGAACAGAGGGGTGTTTATTGATGACTCACATTAAACTTACATGATTCTAGAGTAGTCGCGTGTGGAGAACTCAACCATGCTAAAAATAGGATACATCCAAGAGAACATATACTACCTTATTGGTTATTACTTAAATAAAATATTTCCAGTCATCTAAAGTGGTGGTAAACAGGAAAATCATAGAGGGCCTCAAGTGCCATCTCTAAGCACTCAAAATGAATGGCCTGTATCGCACGGAAATTTTCATCATGCACCATTTTTCTGCAATTTACTGCAAAACACACTAAAAGGAAAGTGGGAGTAAAATAAGTCATATCACTGTTGTCAGTGCCAGTAATAGTAACTCCCAGCATTGGTGTTAGTGAGGCAATATTAACCCACAGCATTGTTGTCAGTGGCCACAATAATAACACCCAGCATTGGTGTCACTGGTGAAATAATATCACCCACCTTTGGTGCCAGTGGCTGTAATAATAACCCCCCAGCATTGGTGTCAGTGGCCCCAATAATAACACTCAGCATTGGTGTCACCGGTGCAATAATATCCCCCACCCTTGGTGCCTGTGGCCATAATAATAACCCCCCCCCCCCCAGCATTGGTGTCAGTGGCCTCAATAATAACACTCAGCACTGGTGTCACTGGTGCAATAATATCACCCACCTTTGGTGCCAGTGGCTGTAATAATAACCCCCCAGCATTGGTGTCAGTGGCCACAATATTAACACTCAGCACTGGTGTCACTGGTGCAATAATATCACCCACCCTTGGTGCCTGTGGCCATAATAATTACCCCCCCAGCATTGGTGCAAGTGGCCACAATAATAACACTCAGCATTGGTGTCACTGGTGCAATAATATCACACACCTTTGGTGCCAGTGGCTGTAATAATAACCCCCCCCCCCAGCATTGATGTCAGTGGCCACAATAATAACACCCAGCATTGGTGTCACTGGTGCAATAATATCACCCACCTTTGGTGCCAGTGGCTGTAATAATAACCCCCCAGCATTGGTGTCAGTGGCCACAATAATAACACTCAGCATTGGTGTCACTGGTGCAATAATATCCCCCCCCCCATTGGTGCCAGTGGCTGTAACAATAACCCACCAGCATTGGTGTCAGTGGCCACAATAATAACACTCAGCATTGCATTGATGTCACTGGTGCAATAATATCACCCACCCATGGTGCCTGTGGCCATAATAATTACCCCCCAGCATTGGTGTCAGTGGCCACAATATTAACACTCAGCACTGGTGCAATATTATCACCCACCTTTGGTGCCAGTGGCTGTAATAATAACCCCCCAGCATTGGTGTCAGTGGCCCCAATAATAACACTCAGCATTGGTGTAATTGGTGCAATAATATCCCCCCCCCCCATTGGTGCCAGTGGCTGTAATAATAACCCCCCAGCATTGGTGTCAGTGGCCCCAATAATAACACTCAGCATTGGTGTAATTGGTGCAATAATATCCCCCCCCCCCCCATTGGTGCCTGTGGCTGTAATAATAACCCCCCAGCATTGGTGTCAGTGGCCACAATAATAACACTCAGCATTGGTGTCACTGGTGCAATAATATCACCCACCTTTGGTGCCAGTGGCTGTAATAATAACCCCCCAGCATTGGTGTCACTGGTGCAATAATATCACTCACCTTTGGTGCCAGTGGCTGTAATAATAAACCCCAGCATTGGTGTCAGTGGCCACAATAATAACACTCAGCATTGGTGTAACTGGTGCCATAATATCCACCACCAGTGGTGCCAGTTGCTGTAATAATAAACCCCCAGCATTGGTGTCAGTGACTTATAATAAGTCTCAGCATTGGTGTCAGTGGCCAGAATAATAACACTCAGCATTGGTGTAACTGGTGCAATAATATACCCCCCATTGGTGCCAGTGGCTGTAATAATAACCCCCCAGCATTGGTGTCAGTGACTAAAATTAAGTCTCAGCATTGGTGTCAGTGGACCCAATTATAAACCCCAGCATGTTTCAGTGGGTGAGCAAAAAAGAAATTCTGGTTGGCCGCACATCCAGTAAAATCACCTTTATTTCAGCAAGTCCATAAACATATATCCAAGAGCACAAATAGAGGGGGGCAGCATCACCAGTTAATGTGTTTCACGCTTTCTTAGTGCTTAGTCATAGTTCACATTACTGGTTGTGCGGCCAACCAGAATTATTTTTGCTCATTGGAATCCATGATAGAAGGGGCCAGCACCTGGTCTGTGTTAATGGAGGTGGAGATGGGAGACTGAGCAAGAGCGATGTTTACACACATCTATGTTTCAGTGGGTGTAGAGCAGAGTAGCTGCAGATTTGTCCTGTCTGCTTATTGTAATGACATTAGAAAGCCCAGTCCGAAAGTTTTAGTCTATCAAGGTCCTATACAATGTATTACCAAGTGACATATTATTTTTGTAATGAATTCAATGTTGATCCAATGCAATGACTGCTTGTTCCAGTGCAGTCCAATGAGATATGTTGTTGTAGTAAATTAGAGCAGTAGTAAACATAACTAAAAAAATCTTCTCCTTGCAAGGTAATGTGAAAATGTGCTAGTATGCATCACATACTAGCACATTATGAAAGACTTACCTTGAAGCGATGTAATGAAGCCCTCCATTGGCACACTGTCACCGCTGACAGAGCTTTCATCTTCACCCAGTCAGGTTTGCGGGCTCTGGCCACTTAAACGGACGAGCCTTGATGACATCATACACGTGAGAGTCTCAGGCCACGGCACAGAACTGCGAAGGAATGGCATGAGTATGCCGTTCCTTCAGAGCGCATACGCCAGTGACATCACCGGCTGCAGAGACACTGAATATCTCCTAAACGGTGCACGTTTAGGAGATATTCCTTGTACCTACAGGTAAGCTTTATTAAAAACCTACCTGTAGGTACAACTGTTCAATAGGACTTTACTACCACTTGTATTAGGAACTGTAGTAAATCAATGCAATGCTAACAGAGTGAATTAAATGCTGTGCAGATGGCTATCGGTAGAAAAGCCGATGTGTGTACTTATTGGCAGTGAATTGGAAGATGAGTGAGGCACCTCTAGATATCCATACTGTAGGTGTGCGGTACATTTCTGTTCAGACAACTTCCCCTTTACTAGTTAGCAGAGCTCTGAGTGCTCTTAGTAATGCACTGTCGGGTGGAAATCAACCAGCTACCAACCTAGACAGTAGTGGTGCACCGAAATTTCGGCAACCAAAATTTTCGGCCGAAAATGGGCTTATTCCATTTCGGCTGAAAATGGGATAAAGATGCCAATATTAACGATGACCGCCGCGGGCGCAGCGCAGGTTTCAAAAGACCCGCCTCTGGCTGGCGGCCCGCCTTCCGGTGATGTCACTACTACTACGATGTGCATGAATGAACTAACACACCGGGCGGGCGGGCGAGCGGCCGCTAAAGCTGTAACTAAGTGAGCGCTTCACTTCCCTATCAGGCGGGTATCTCTGCTGGCAGGGAAGTGAAGGGCTCACTTAATTATAGCTATTAGGGGCCGCTCACCCGCCCGCCCGGTGTGTAAGTTCATTCATGCACATCGTAGTAGTAGTGACATCACCGGGAGGCGGGCCGCCAGCCAGAGACACGTCTTTTGAAAGGAAGGACACAGGAGGAGCTGAGAGTAAGGAGATTGCATCATTGGGATGGGGAGGGACGCTGAGGCAGGGGGGGGGAGAACGCTGAGGCGAGGTTACCAATGGTATTAGTATTATGCAGCATGAGGGGGTTAATGTATTGCCACTGCTGGTCATTGATGCATTAGTGACCGACCAGTGGCAGTTAATTAACCCCTCTGTGCTGCATTAGTGCAACCAGTATCAGTGACACCAGTGTTAATTAACACTGAGACTGGTTGCACTAATGCAGCACAAAGGGGTTAATTAACTGCCACTGGTCGGTCACTAATGCATCAATGACCAGCAGAGGCAATACATTAACCCCCTCATGCTGCATAATACTAATACCATTGGTAATTAAATTAACCACTTGCCAACCCATCACAGTACATATACTGCAACAGGTTGGCAGCGACAGGTGTACGTTGCTGCCTGTTTTTGGTGTATGCCCCTGTTCTATCTATTTTAAAATCATTTGGGGGGAAAAAGTCATTTTCGGTTTCGGTTTTCGGCCAAGGGCATCCTGCATTTTCGGTTTCGGCCCAGAATTTTCATTTTGGTGCATCCCTACTAGACAGTTTAGAATATGTTATTTTATGTGTTTTACAATTCTGCATGTTACAATCGCCCTAATACAGGGTTTCTTAACCAGGGCTTAATGGAACCCAAGGATTCCTCCAGAGGTTGCTAGGGGTTCCTTGAGCAATTGGCAATTTCTTCCTCTTAGATAAGTTCCCACTGACACCTTTGATTTTTTAGCTATATGTAAGGGATCATTTTCTTTTTTCCTATGACCAAAAGTGTATGGAGCATTCTTCTCACTGACCCATCACACGAATGTATCATGAGATGAAGATATAGTCATTTTAGCAGAGGTTCCTGAGACCAGAAAGGTATTTCAAGGGTTCCTCTGTGCTGACAAAGGCTGGCATAATACATGATGATTTTGCATATACAGTATACACCCGCAGAGTACTGGAGAAGTTTCTATGGCTAGGCCAGCTGCTAAGTGTAGCCCTCAAAAGCATAACTATGGTCCATCTTGAGGTCATGCTACTTAATTTAATACCGTGTTTTATTTCAGTGTGTGACGAGCCTGTTTTACAACTTGCTGCTACAGCAAGGGGAACTGTGCCAAGGTACCCAAAGCCTGTACAGCTAATAAAAGCGTAGCTACAGTTTTGAAGGTCAAAGCCTCATACCACCCCCCACAATGCAAAACATGGTAATGGGAAAACAAGCAAATACAACAGGTTATATACAGTTAGGTTTACCTTTTGCTAGCATGTACCAGTCAACCCTTTTTTTAATCTATTTTACATAGTATTTTGCTAAGGAGGGCGGTATACAGGGGGGAAGCTTTGTGCTCCAAACTTGCAAAGAATAAAGAATACAAGAAAAGAGACTATATCTACTGGTAGACAATGGAAGGAATAAGGAAGCAAATTTTGAAAAAATGTGAAGAGATCCTATAACCATTCATGATGTGCAGTATAAAAAGCCATTTAAATTTGTTCCAGTCAATAAAAATATTTTATTTACTTTCGCATTTATGAAACAAAAATGATTACTCATTTAGACCAAGGCTCTCTCACATAATTTTACAGAAAAGTGTGTGTAAGGCCCCTTTCACATGGCTCCGTTCCGTCGATGGAGCCATTCTGCTCAGCGGAGGATCGATCTGCCGTGCGGGGACGGAGGTGTCAGATCCCCGCTGTCCTCTATGGGGGAATCGGATGAGAACGGACCGCCTGTCCATTCTCATCCGATCCGCCAGATGGATGGAAAATAGGGTTTCCATCCGTCCAGATTTGACAGACAGGATCGGATCGGATGTCAGCGGACATGTCTCCGCTGACATCCGCTGCCCCATAGAGATGCGTCCGTTCAGATCCCCCTGAAAAACAGGCGGATCTGTACAGTCCACATGTGTGAAAGGGGCCTAAAGGAAAATACTAAAAGAAGTGCAATTTGTACTGCAATACTAAAATAGCGCAATGACCAACTGTCACTTTGAGATCTAGTTAAAATTACCTTGTTAGGGCTCGCAGCGCCAATTCAATGCCTTAGGGTAGTTGAACAGATGCCTTCCCCCCAATGGCTGCTATGGTTCTTTCTACTAAACCCTAGTCACTGCAGGACACAGCAAAGATGTAGCATGGGAGGAACCACAGTGGCCAGCGGGGGACACATTATATCACATACCTGTAAGCGTGGAATTGGATTAGCACTGAGATCTCTGCTACAGAGGGTAGTTTCTGCAAAGTGGCGGACAGACAGGTATCTATAAAACTTTTTTTTTTCACTGGTTACTGCTTTCGTAATATTGCTGACCCACCCATCAGGGTCACTTTTAAAGAGACAATTCATGTAACAAGTAAAACTATTAAATGAGTTTAGAATAAATTCCAGAAAACACAGTACGCATGTGTTGATTTACATTAATCTAAGTTCTGCATGATCTCCTAAGGCCCATTTATATAGATGCAATTTTGCGTCACTGTTACCCCTCTAAAAGTGCAAGAAAAATGCAATAAAAATATTTCCCTTTAAATCTGTTAAAACTCTTCACTCCAGTGTACTGTGGGTGAGGTGTTTTTTGAAAAGTTCTGCATGTATTATATTGTGTTTGTGTGTACTAAAATTAATTTAAAGCGGAGCTCCACCCAAAAGGGGAATCGCAGCTTGTTAGCACCGTCTTCCCTCCACTGCCACATTTGGCACTTTTTGGGGAGGAGGGGGAAGCAGGTACCTGGTTTTGACAGGTACCAGCTCCCACTTCCAGGTAAAATCGCTGCGGCGATCTTCCAGTATGTCCAGGTCCTCCTCCTCCCCCCGCTGCCTTCTGGGACACACACAGAAGCGGGGGGGGGGGGGGGCTATTGAGAAAGCACAGCCCGACTCGCACATGCACAATAGGAAACTGGCTGTGAAGCCTGAAGGGTTCACTGCCAGTGTCCCTTAGTGAAGATGCCAGCGCCTGCACCCTATTGAAGAATTAACTCTGGTGCCGGCATCGCTGAATCCCTTGACAAGGAAGAGTCCTTATATTACAGGTTGACATACATGGGACGACAATGCCCCCAAAAATTTGGGAAGATCTGGGATGCATTGATTGACGCCAGATCCCTGCATCTCTAGACTATTTATGGTTGGAGGACTTCATGGTATGCCTCAGTGGTAGTTGTTGATATATGGCTGAATGCCCAGGGGGTGCAGGGGGGGGGGGAGCTGTGTTTTGGCCTCCCTCGACTTCACCTTCTGGTACTCCCTGCCCACTCTCCCCTTGGAGACCCCCTATACCTGGTGGTCCGGGACTTACTATACATCTGTTTGCTGTTGCCACCTCATACAGGTCTACTTTTGTATTGCTGTAATTCATATGCACATGTTTCTCCAACTTGATGCTTTTGATTTTTCGTAATGTACCTCATTGGTAATGTTTGTTTGTTAACGTTTTATCTTACAATAAAACTTTTCTGTTAAAAAAAAAAAAGTCAGCAGCTACGGTATTTGTAGTTGTGTTTTTTGCCCAGACGGGAGCTCCTCTTTATTTGCATTTCTTCCTGAAAATTTGTATTTGATAAGCGACTGCGCAAATATTGTGCAACATAAAAAATTGCAACAAACACCAGTTTATATTCCAGGACCTCTGCTTTTAGGATATTTGTTTCTCCCACTTTGTTCTCCCACTGACCACTGGCACTGGAGTATTTTTCCACCCTTTGGACATTGTCTTTTTGCCTTACTTCACAGTTTTTTCTGGAGGGATTGTGCAGTCAAATGTGGGTTTTGAATTGTTTTTCTCACAATCCTGCGAGCTGTTCTGTCTGATATTTTTCTTGGTCTTCCAGATCTTGCTTTAACTTCCACTGTTCCTGATGACTGCCATTTCTTAATTACATTCCGAACAGACCTATGACCACTAGGGTCTCCACAATGAACGCATCCTGTTAGAACATAGTTAGTTACTTGGGGACCCTGCCATTTCTAGGACTGGTTTTAGACAGTTTATAAGCTTACATCACAGCAGAGGTACAGTGGGGGAGAGTTACTAAAACTGGAGCACTCAGAATCTGGTGTAGCTCTGCATGGAAGCCAATTAGCTTCTAACTTCAGTTTGTACAATTAGGCTTTGACAATACAACCTGGAAGCTGATTGGTTGCGATGCAGAGCTGCACCAGATTTTGCATCATGCAGTTTAAATAAAAAAATCCAACTATGTCTGAATTTACACAAGAAATGCCACTCAACAGTCATGGTGGCCCAAAGGCTCCATGATCCAGTTAAATCCACTTCCAAGTCCAGGAATCCATACCTCCCATAATAACTATAGACAACAAGAGTAATAACAGTTTAAACCTTTCATCCAAAAAAAAAATAAATAACCGCAAGGTTCTTCTTTCACTGCGCTCCGCGCTCGATAGCCATATGCAGATGCACTCATGCTCTGTCTGTGGTTAACCATAAATAAATAATAAATGTCTAAACATATAAACAGTGGACATAGCGCTCCATTTCTCCTTTTAAAATCCTGGCTCCCATCTAAATGTAATAGAAACATTACGTCTATAATAAATGTTTTCTTGGAAATGGTACATTCTGGACTGTTTTCCTGGATCTAAACACAAAAATAAAAATACTGCTGTCTTAATTTAGTGTCAGAGATACTATTAAACTGCTGCATTTTCGATTTCACAATGCAAAATAATAAAACGGACTGAAATTGCACAAGTGATTGTAATGTCTAAAAATGAAAAACACTGCAAAAGATATATGTAGATTATTTTATCATTTTATTATTTTTAATATTATTATTGTAGTTAATATAATACAAGATTTATAGGGTGCCAAAAGTTTGTTCACACTGCTGGTCCTTGAAAGTTCAAAGTCGCATGACAAGTCGCACCCCATTAACTGAAATGGAACCGTTTTAATTGGTGCGCCTTAAGTAGTAACTTAGAAAAAGGTTCCTGCACTACTTTGTGGCGACTTTATCACGACTTGCATTGACTTCTGTTATTGAAGTCACGTGACAAAGTCACACGCCCTAAGTAGTGTGACTTTCCCATCCCTAGAAATAGGGGGAGGCAGGACAATTATAATACAACTCAATAGAAGAGGGATCAGAGGGCCCTTTTGTTACAATTATACAACGTAGCTGGTTTTCAAGGGTCTCCTTTATTATATGAAAACACTGTAGCATGTTCAGGCCTCGGGTGACTGACTCCCAGTGAAAAACGACATGCTTCCCATGCTCATCAACATTCACTATATTAACCACTTGCCAACCAGCCTCCATAGTTTTACTGATCGCAGGACCACTAGTGGGTGGTGCGCGCCACAACACTCCCGTTTAGTCATGTTGGAATGGGAAGGGCCAACCCCAAACTGTTCCCCCCGAGATTGGGAGCATAAAATGGTCCAAAATGTCTTGGTATGCTGACGTTCCCTTCACTAGAAAGAAGGGGCCAAGCCCAACCTTGAAAAACAACCCCACACCACAATCCCCCCTACACTAAATGATTTGGACCAGTGCAAAAAGCAAGGTCCATAAAAACTTGCATAAGCGAGTTTGGAATGGAGGAACTTGACTGGCCTGCACAGAGTCATGACTTCAACCTGATAGAGGTCAGTGTCTGACCTCACAAATGTGCTTCTGGAAGAATGGTCAAACATTACCATAGACACACTCCTAAACCTTGTGGACAGCTTTCCTAGAAGAGTTGAAGCTGTTATAGCTTAAAAAGGATGGTCAAATCAATATTGAACCCTATGGACTAAGACTGGAGTGCCATTAAAGTTCATGTGTGTGTAAAGGCAGGTGTTCCAGTACTTTTGATAATATTGTGTATATTTCCAGTTCCTTCTTTATTCTTAGAGTTGTATAAAATAATGTCCTCAGCTATCTTCTTTGACTTTATGTAATATCTTTTTTAGAACATTTCTGAAGCTATAGCAGCATTTCATGGAGGACATAAGGCTAACCCAACTACTGGTAGACTATCTACTACAAACGAAGCTGCCAGGCAAACAAACTCACTGGGAAATAACCTTTTTATACGAACCCTTAAGGATATCTTTGATTTTTCCTTCAGGCTCTGGTACAGTAAATTGACTAGCAGTATTATTTCTTTATCGTAAGAGCAGCAAGTTCTGCCTGATAAATAACAGATATTCTTTTTTTTTGCCACCTCCCAAAATAATGCTCCAATGCTTTAGCTTGTTAAAAGCTACGCTGAGCAGAAAGGAAGATAAAATGGTATCTGGAGAACAATGGTATTAGATCCAACCTTATATTACTGCATGTAGTGCTCTTACTGCCAGTTAGTGCATTACGGTAATGTTCATTTAAGAATCAAGAGAGGTATCCAATGTCCCTAATATTACAGTGTCATGTGAGATATATTACGCTTCATCCATAAAAAGCTGCAATAGTCTCTCTACACACATTGATCAGCAACCAACAGGTCCAGGACGGCAGCCTGAATGTGCCAGAAGTATTTTGGGGGGTGTCATAATATCTTTTTTGGCCTCAGTCAGGAAATAATTTAAAGTAATTCTATAGTCGGACCAAGATCCACATTAGTTTGCCAACCCTTCTCCTTTACAACCGACCTCCAGGCGAAGCAGCTAATACACATTGAATAACATATATGGGAACTGCTTTACCTGCCAAAAGATAAAGAATTCTGTCAAGCCAGTCTACTGTCCCTTGGACCCTGACCAGACAGCACTGAAAATTTCTCAACCACTACTTCAGGAGCACAGTTATGTGAAGGACATATGCCCTTCTTGATGCAATGAAAGGGAAGCAACACTAAGAGCCCATTTACACTATTGCACTGCGAAAACACACCTTACCATAGATCAGGGCTTGCCAAATTTACTTTGAATCTAGGAGCCAGATAAAAAAGTTAGGAGCCAGTTTTTTTTTTTAAATGCTTGCCGACCGACCGCCGCAGATATAAGGCCAATTTGTATTCTGCTACATATTTTTGGTAAAAAAAAACGCAACAAGCGTCTTTTCAGTGGTTTGCTAAAAAAGTTATCGTGTACTAGGGGAAAGATTTATGTCATTTTTATGTATTTCATTTTTTGCTAGTAATGTCGGCGATCAGCGATTATTAGCTGGACTGCGACATTGCGGCCGACAGATTGGACCCCCTAACTGACATTTTTGAAGGGACCAGTGACATTACTACAGTAATCAGTGCTAAAAATATGCACTGTTACTGTAATTGTGACACTGGGATGGAAGGGGTTAACTGGGGCGATCAAAGGGTTAAGTGTATGCCTCTGGGGTTTTTTCTAACTGTGAGGGGGGTGGGCTTGTGGAATCAACACAGAGACCTGTGATCCTATATAGGAGGAACACAGGCACTCTATGCTGATTCCTGAGAGAACAACGGTCTGCTGTGTTTACAACGGCAGACTGCTGTTCTCTCTCCACAGGAAGTGATAGAGGGTACCCAGTGGCAATTGCGGCCGCCGACCCCGTGAATCAGCTTCCCCGCTGGCTAATGGGGGCACGCGCCCCCCAGGAGCCCTCCTGCGAACTGCCATGCAGGTACGGCGGTTCACGCAGCCAGGCCAGCCTGCCGGGCCAACTGCACTTTGCAAAGTGCACAGTCTATTTGCCTTTAGTAAATCAACCCCTAAATGTCTACACTAGGATGTATGTGCATATGTATATTTTTGATCCTCTTAGCTAACTGCTTACTGAAAACAATAGACTTCCAGCAGTAATATTGGTAGCAAGAGACCACGTGATTATGGCTAGAAGCAGTTACCAAGCAATACTAGTTGAATTTTAAAACTTTACCTCATTTACTAAGCACTGGAGCAACTGCCATTTGCAAAGTGCACAGTCTATTTGCCTTTAGTAAATCAACCTCTAACTGTCAGCAAAATTCAGAGCTGACAAATTTTAGTTGTTAGGCAGCAGTATTAACCACTTAAGCCCCGGAAGATTTTACCCCCTTCCTGACCAGGCCCTATTTTGCGATTCGGCACTGCCTGACTTTAACGGACAATTGCGAGGTTGCGCGATGCTGTACCCAAATTAAATTGACGTCCTTTTTTCCCCACAAACAGAGCTTTCTTTTGGTGGTATTTGAGCACCTGTACGATTTTTACTTTTTGCGCTAGAAACAAAAAAAGAGCGACAATTTTGAAAAAATAACAATATTTTTCACATTTTTTATATGAAATTCCCCCAAAAAAAAGTAAAAATCAAAATTTTTTAACATTTTAGGCCAATTTGTTTTCTGCTACATATGTTTGGTAAAAAAAAAATCGCAATAAGCGCATTTTGATTGGTTTGCGCAAAAGTTATTGTGTTTACTAACTAAGGAAAAGATTTCTGTCATTTTTGGTGTTTTTTTTTTGGCGGCGATCTGCGATTTTTTTTGCGGGACTGCGACATTGCGGCAGACAGATCGGACCCTTGACTGACACTTTTGGGGTTACCAGTGACATTACTACAGTAATCAGTGCTATACATATGCACTGTTACTGTAAAAATGACACTGGCAGGGAAGGGGTTAATTTTATTGGAGAGGGAGGGGTTAATGTATGTCTGGTGCTTACTGACGTGTGTGGGGGGAGGTGACTGAGTGACACAGGGACAGATCGGATGTTCAGCTATGCTGAACCCTGCAATCTGTCACTCCTTGTCACTTAGGAGATCTGCCCGCTCTGTTTACACAAGCGGGCGGATCTCCAAACTCGATTCCCCGACGATCGGGGAAGAGCAGCGGCGATCGCCGCCGCTCCTCCCCTGGCCCGACTCCCGCTGTGACTGAAAACAGCGGGAGCGCGCCTCCGGTGGCGCGCGAGCGCCGCCTACAGGGGGAGGAGTCCAGCGACGTAGGTCTACATCGCTGGACGGAATCGAGACACTTTGCCGCAGTACGGTCAACGTGACCGGTCGGCAAGTGGTTAAAGTCACGCAGTGCCGAATCGCAAAATAGGCCCTGGTCAGGAAGGGGGTAAAATCTTCCTGGGCTTAAGTGGTTAAAACTGTCCTAAAATTCCAACCCTCAGACTAAGTTCATAACATGGTTTTCTGAGGATATCTTAAGTAATTTATATACATTTAAAGGGTCGTGATTTACCCACAATGGCAGGTATTAGAATCTGGCATCTGTGTATAGGTAGGTTTAATGGTATGCAAACTGTGCTAATTCCAGCAGTTAATGCACAGTGCTGTTTAATTGACAATCCAACTGTGCAAACCTAATACATGTGAGATTATATAGTTTTCTTTATAATATATCAATGCAAATATCATGAATTTTTGTGTAGTATCATGTGTCTGTGGCTTTATCGGCTTTAGGAAATAGCATACACAATGGTGTAAGATCATAATACTTAAAGATGAATAAATGACTTGTGGTAAGTACCATGGATAGTTTCCTCTTTGATTTTCTTCCTCTTGCAATGTATTTTATTATCACACATTAAACTGTGTTCAGTTACACAGCGAGGCCTGCCAATGATATCTTAGTCTACTGGGATTTCAGTTAATCTCCGTGTGGCAAATAAGAGTGACTCCCAGGAGGCCACCCAAAAGTGTGTCCTACATTTACACACAGATGTGACCTATGCTATTACATGGCCATTTCAAATATTCCTTTTTGATTGTTGTTTTCATCTGGCATATGCATATGTTTAATAGCTGTATTGGGAAGCAAGTCACCATATCTTTCAGCAAAATCATCAAAGAGAACATCCTATGTTAACAGAAAAACTTACAGGGCTATTCGACCAAATGTTGCCATTTTGCATTCACAAGGATAAAACTGATTAATGAAAACAGCAATTTATTTGTGTTACTAGGCATAATTATATTTATGGTAGTTAGCTGGAAACTGTGATCTTGTATTATGCAAATTGGATGTGTCAGTTATCCTCACTGACTTGGGAGAGGGCTGTCATGGGAAGAAAGGGTTGATAAATAAAGCCCTCAGACTGACAGGCAAATCTATTAAAAAGCAAGGGACATGATATTGATTAGGGGTGCACCCAATGGAAATGTTGGTGCCGAAAACCGAAAATGCAGGATGCACTTGGCTGAAACATGAAACCCAAAACCAAAAATGACAGTTTTTAAAATATTTTTATTTTTATATATAAATGTATTATATTTGACTTTTTAACCACTTCTGGACCAGATTTTCCCCCCTCAATGACCAGGCCACAGTTTGCGATTCGTTACTTTAATGGACAGTTGCGCGGTTGCACTGTAATAAAGCTTCCTTTTGGTGGTATTTGATCACCTCTGCGATTTTTATTTTTTGCGCTATAAACATTCCCAAAAACAAAATTTAAAAATCAAAATTTTTTATTATTTTAGGCCAATTTGTTTTCTGCTACATATTTTTTGTAAAAAAATCGCAATAAGCGTATTTTGATTGGTTTGCGCAAAAGTTATTGAACTAACTGACATTTTTGGGGGGACCAGTGACATTACTACAGTAATCAGTGCTAAAAATATGCACTGATACTGTAATAATGACACTGGCAGGGAAAGGGGTTAACACTGTGGGTGATCAAGGGGTTAAATGTGAGCCTAGGGGAGTGATTATAACTGTATGGGGACAGGGCTTGTGAAATGAACACAGACACCTGTGATCCTTCTAGCTATGTGATCATTCCAGAGAGAAGAATAGTCAGCTGTGTTTATAACAGCTGACCATTCTTCTCTCTCAGCGGGGAACGATCGCGGGTGGCAGGCGGCAATCAGAGCCGCCTGCCCTGTGCATTGGAGTCTCCGCTGCCGAGTGGGGGCGGTAGCGTGCCCTACGTCGGTTCGCGCAGAAGGGCCAGCCTGCCACAGTATATATGCCTTGGGTGGTCCGGAACCGGTTAATTAATATCACTTTAAATGAATATGAATTTGACGGCTAATATTAGCACCTTTATACTTGTATCCCTTTATAATTTCTTCATAAGTCTTCACACTGGTCCGTTGCTCTTCCATTGCAGTGTTAAAAATCTTGCTTGCTGCATTTTCAGTCAGTTAAAAAAAAAATCACACCAAAAACACACCCCCCTGTTGAAATGCATTCAAAATGCAGCATGAATGCATCATTAACACCCATGTTACGTTTTTGATGCTGTTTTTGAGTCACATGACCTATAAAAAACAAAGCATAAGCGCTGCAAATTCATGGTAAAATTGACGTGAATTTGCAGCAAAATCTTTTTCAGCGCAATTATCGGCCCTTTTTTCTCTTATCGGCAAATTGTCAATAACACCATTTTCGGCCGAAATTTCACTGCATCCTTAATACTGATGCATGTGCAGAGATCTTACATGCCGCAGAGACCTACCCTGCCTGAAGAATTAAACTGTTACTAAACCCACAACAGCACAATCTGTATATGCAATAAAGCATGCTTGTTATACTCACTGTGGAACCTAACGGTTTAATCCTCTGCATTGTGTAAAAAGGTTGTTTGATCCTGTTGTCTCTTAACCTCCCCTTCTTCCACTGTCCCCAACCTATCTGCTGATAGAACAGAGCCACGGGGGCAAGCTGCACATGCTCAGTTTGGTGAGCCTTGGGGGTAAGCTGCACATGCTCAGTTTGGTGTGTATTGCTAGAGAGTTTTTTTTCATTGGCAAAGTGCATGTATTCTGCACAGTCACGGCCAATCAGCATTGTCCAGACAGAGGGTCAGGAATCCTGCAGCCTCATAGGACAATCAGGGGATAATAAAGCCTCCTCCCACAAGCTTTAACCAGACACTGATAGAAGTCACAAGACTGCTCTAACTGCTGATGAAAAAGGTTTTTAGCAGTTTATATTTACCAAAATAATTGCATTTCCATGTTCTGTACTGTGAGAGAATAGATATAGTGAATGCAGGGTCCTGGGTTTAGTAACACTTGAATATATTATATATATATATATATATATATATATATATATATATATATATATATATATATATATATATATAATGTTTGGGGGTTCTAAGTAATTTTCTAGCAAACAATTATGATTTTAACTTAATTACGTAAGCAACAAGTGTCAGAAGAGGGCTTAGTCTTTTAATGGTTAAACTGACCTCATTTACAGACCAAAGTTCTTCACCTTGATCTAAAAGAACCTAATGATACATTGTTTATAGTTATCTTTCAGCTCTGAACAATGCTGATAAATATTTGGGAGGCTCTTTTTTTTTTTTTTGACAGCTGAGCAAAGAACAGCTCTGCACTGTATGAATCGTGGAAAGCAGACCACGAGGGGGGTTGAATCAAGATCGCAAATTTCTTTAACGAATAATCATGCAGCTCAAGTTTCCACCTCCTTCAGAACTCTTCAGTATGGGCACGGTGCAGTCATTGCACCATGCTATACGTCAAGCATTCAAAACTCTAAATCTTCCAGTGAGCCACATTGGGGTTTATTTTACTAAAACTGGGAAATGCTAAATCTGGTGGTAACTTAAAAGCTTGTTCAATTAAGTTTTGACAAAAACGAACCTGGAAGCTTATTAGTTTCTATGCAGAGCTGCACCAGGTTTTGCACTCTCCAGCTTTAGTACATTTACCCCATTATGTATACTATAGACAACCCCTACCTAATTTCAGAACATTAATTAAACTTCTGAATTTAACATTATAATAAAATTATATAAAAAATAAAATATAAATTTACCATATTTAAACCCAAAGAAAGGGACCGTAAAACATTTGCTGAATTATTTAGCTGCACATTTATGTAAGGGAGTGTTACTTATCAAATATAGAACAGCTGGGGGTGCATTTAATTATGTCATCTTTAAATCACCGAAGACTACAGAGGAGTGAGAGGGCCGCATATGGCCCATAAAATACCAGTTTGACATGCCTGTAACACTTTCCTTACCACTGCCTTATAATGTAGATCAACTATTTTTCTAAAATGCTGCCTTCACCTTTATCTCATCATGAAGTTAACAATGGTATGAAAACTGGTAAAACTAACCAGTGTGCAATTTGGAAAAAGATGTCACACATTTAGCTTAGGTCTTGCTCTTTTTCTATATTAAAAAAAAAAAAAAAAAACATTGATCTATACTGTGAAATATGTCTAATTTAAGGTTCTAGGTCCCCTGCAGATCTCTACCTTTTGCTCTTGTGGATTTGCCTTTTGGTGGTGTAGCGCTATATTTACTTAGGCCTATATAAGTTTAAAAAATATCTTCAGCTGACACATAGTTACGTTAAGAATGTTTTAAGTCCACTTACTTGGCAGATAAGTCTCAGGAACATTCAATCTCAAGTGCAGATCGGGATGTACGGAAATGGGCACCAACCACGTTAGTAGATTTTAAGATTGAAAATAGAATTATTGCACATGGCAATATGGGAAGGAGGGGGCATTGATTGGAATATCCACAAAAATACAGTGGATCTTAAACACCAAAACTAGGTCCTAATCTCTTCTAGATCATTCAAAGTCTATCAAGGTTCCCCAAATAAACAGACTGTGTTGACTATAGAGCTCTGGCTTCTTGGCAGTTGAGGTTCTAGTGGTATCTCCGTTGTTATCTTCCAAGACAGGCAAACATGGAAAGGTCCCTGTGTATACTTCCCACTCAACTAGTCACTCAAAAAATTCCTATATGTGGAGGACAGTTGCAGCTTGTTGCTTTCCACTCCTGTCTCCAACAGCCAATATCTTCAGGAATACCTCCCAGGAGGGTAGATTCCTGTATCCTTCCATCCCTAGGCCCCAAGTCTGGGAAGAGAGACTTGACTTCTAGGAGGAACAGTTCTCCAAGCATGCATCAGCATGTAGAGAAAAAAACACTCCGTGTTTACAGAATCACCACTGTTAAGGGTATACACTATAAGAAAATTGGGCAAACGATCTTCCGATTTTCCTCATTGCTCACAGCAAATCGGAATCGATGAACGAAAATTTGTATGAAAATTCTCATACGACAAAAGCATTTTGTTGTTGTTTATTGTTTCTGATCATGTGCAGGCTTTCTTTTCCGATCTTTTTTCTACGAAAATCGTAAGAAAACGGTACACATTATTCAAAAATCATTCCTTCTCTTCCCATGCGAGAACATTTTTGGAGTTTATCCTTTCTGGAATTTTTGTACGAAAAGTCAGAATCGGCTTTCGACAGTTGTGTACAAACACTATACAAAAATCGTACGAAACTTCCTTGGATGAAAATGTTCACTCAATTTTCTTATAGTGTGTGCGAGCCTTTAGGATACAGTTAGACAAACTAAAGCTCACAGTTGGCTGCAGAAATCTTAAAAGGAATTTAGCAAAAATAGTACATCCCTACAGTGGCAAGCATATAAATAACAGATAAATATGAAATTGCAAATACAAATTCAAAATATTAACAACAACATACAACCAACCATTTACAACTCTGCCCTGAGGTGAATCACCAATCTTGTCACCAAATATCACCCAAACCATCCTCTCTGCACCTCCCAAGACCTCTTGCTCTCTTGTCTCCTCCTCCCATGTTCGTCTCCAGGACTTCTCCAGAGCTCTCCCATCCTCTGGAACTCTCTACCCCAATCTGTTTAGCAATTTCCTAGTCTGTCCACTTTCAGGCGATCTCTGAAAACTCATTTCTTCAGGGAAACCTATCCTGCTCTCAGCTAAAAAAAGGATATATTTTACTTCTCCCATCAGTTTAGCCCCCACAGTTATTACCTTTTTTTCCACTAGCCCCTCCCTATTGTATTGTAAGCTCCCAGGAGGCCTCCCTAACCCTCTTGTATTGAATTGTATTGTTGATGTGTTTTCTCCCTTTGAACAGTAAAACGCTGGGCCAATTATTGGCGCTATATAAATCTTGAATAAAAATACCTGCTTTAACACCATTTCAGTTGCAGATATTGCTCACAGAGAGCTTTTATATATGTGAATTTTGTTGCCAGGTTGTGTTACTGACCCAAACTTTCAGTAACCTGTTTGCAGAAGCTCCTGCATTTTTAATTCATAATTGCCATTGTCTATCGCAAACCTCATTTTTTTTACATCTTTGGCGCACTGTTACTAAGCATTGCAGATTTGACAGCTCCACTAAAAACTGAGATATATATATATATATATATATATATTTTTTTTACAGAGACCCTAGAGAAAAAAATGGTGGTTGTTGTAATATTTTATGTCACACTGTATTTGTGCAGCGGTCTTTTAAATGCAATTCTTTGGGAAAAAAATGCACTTTATTGAATTTAAAAAACTAAACAGTAAAGTTAACCCATTATTTTTTGTATAGTGTGAAAGCTGAAGTTACGCCGAGAATCGGGATCTTTATTCTAATCAAAAAAATTGTGATTCTCATTTGATCCAGAATGGTGCAGCTCTAGTGGAAACTACCCTCAGAAGAAGTGTTGGGTGATACAGACTACAGCTCTGCCATGCTGGACTCATCATGCCCACAGAACCTGGGATGCACTTCTACTACTGTAAGGAGGCATTAGGAATCCAATATGGCATAAATGCAAGGTGGCAGCTTTTGGTCTCACATTTTCTCAATTGTTGATACTGCCTTCCAGGTCTGTATGCTCTCTCAGTGTTTGAATCGGTTTCCTTTGGGTGCTTCACTTTCCTCCCGCACTCAATAAAAATACTGACTGATAATTGGCTTCCATCCTAATTAGCCCTACTGTGTATATTGTCATGAATATGGTAGGCATATTAGACTGTAAATTCCTTAGGTAGTGGGGGGATGGGGAGGGGGGGCAAGGACTGACATGAATTGTTCTATACACTCTAGAGAGCTGTGGATTGTGGCAATGCTATAGAAAAGACTTGAAGTAAACACATTATTCAATCTCTTGTTTCAGGACAGATATATGCACTGTAAATTATGCACAGTTATGACTCACTAAAGAAACCCTTAAGAGCTGTAAGTGAGAGGAATGCACTCGAGTTAATCAGCTAGGCTGGCTGGCAATTCTACTGTGTGATAAGAGCACAATAAGGTGAGAATATATTCTTTCTGTATGATAAAGTTAAATTTGAGGATTCTAGCGTATGACCTCTGACTTTTTATTATTGATATAAAAAAAAGATAAGAATAGTTTTTCGTTATAGCTGTGCATTTATTCTATGTGCATACGATACAGAACGCTGTCAACAGGCTATTTTTAGTCATTCACACCAACTCCAATAACAGCTCTGCCAGAATGAGTCACATCTTTTAGTCTATTTTGTTGAGCAGTATATAAAGGTTTTGCTGACTCTCCAGTTTAACAGTTTATATATGTAGATGTTTTTTTGGTAATAAGAACATCTAAAAAGAAGGAATATTGAGGGTTATCTAAAATACATATGCGCTCAGAAATGCAAATACTTTGTGTAATACAATGGACAGAATATACCAAAAACAACCAAAAAAAAAAAAATGACTCCAGATGTAATATGTATATAATTAGGTAGAGTGCTTAATAGAGTCCATAACAAAGACAGCTTTTTTATTCAATGTTGGGGTTGCAGATTTACCTACTCACTGAAACTATGTCCAGCATCACCTGGTACATTTCTTCATCTCTTCTGGGAATGCTCACAGGTGACTCCAATTCGGAGAAAACTGGATGCCTTTGCCTCCAAAATAGCAGGTGCTCAGCTCTCTCAAATGCCTCGTACACATGCAACGATTATCGGCCGACCGATCGTTCAACTTTTGTCCAGAGTGGTGTTTTGTTGGTTGGAATGTGCCTAGACTGCACACGATTTTTCTCGGCCAACAAAAACCTACTTCAGAAGTGATGTCATGTGTTGGTTTACTTTCTTTGTGTTTTTTCTTCTCTGAGCATGCCCAGACTTGCTTATCAGATTTTTGTCTGCCGAAATCTGTACTGACTGATGGAAAATCGGCCGTTGTGTTGTTGGCCAACTAAAATTGTATAGCCTGCACACCAGATTTTTTTCGGCCGAAAAGTCGGAGTCGGTTGTCGGAAGCATCATACTAACAAGCCGAAAAACGGCCGATCGGACGTTGGCCGAAAATTCCCGGCCAATAATCGATGCGTGTGTACGGGGCATTAAGGCCCGTACACACGATAAGAAAATCTGTAGGGAAAATTCGTCTGTCGACCGATCTGTCGATTTTCGGATTTTCGGTGCTTTCGAAGGCCGACTCCGACTTTTCGGCTTTTCCTGATGTGCAGGCTATATAATTTTTGTCGTCCGTCAAAACAACGTCCGATTTTCGTATCATTAGTACAGATTTTGACGGAAAAAAATCTTAAGAGCAAGACTAGGCATGCTCAGAAACTAAAGAACACATACAAAACAATCCAACACATGACATCACTTCTGAAGTAGAATTCTGTCGTACGGGAAAATTCGTATGAAAATAACCTCTTCACTTTCCACATCAGACTAGCATGCCACAAAAAACGGATGACAGATAGTTTGATAATCTGATCGTGTGTTCGGGGCTTCACCCTATCTCATTGTTTATTATTTTCTCCAATTATAGAGGTCACCAAGCTACAGATGAGACTAATTCACACACTTTGTGTTGCCATCCATTGGCTAACCCCCCCCCTACACTGGAAATCTCAATCTATACCTCTTTCCCAAATCAAACTCTGTATAGACTCCATAAGCAAGGTAGAAAAAATATTTCATATCCTTCACCATACTATGCCCTACTATGATAAGAAATGGTCCCCTTGGTTCAATCATTACACAATTGTTGATGGTTCCTCCTAAATTACTCAGATCTCAGTTTTAGCTCTCATGTCGAAATTGATGTTTATTTATTCTCCACTCTATAACATAGATATCACTGACACCAGTGATCCCTTTTCACATTGTCTCTTTTATTATGTCTATTGTATTATAGCCATTGCCATGTTTTACAATTTCTGACATAATTATACTCTATGATGTTATGCTGATATTGCAAAGTTTAATTATTTTTGTACCAACTTTTGCAATTTTCTAATAAAAAAGTTTGTAAACAGAAACTTTGTTCAGCGCTGGATGAGCTACTTGCTTTATCCAACAAACCTGTATTTTTTTATACTGATTGCAGTCAAAGGTATTGGAGAAACCAAAGAAAGGAATTCCCAGCATGCCAAATCTTTTACACCATTAAAGTTCAAGAGAAAGGCCTCTTGGGGGCCGCCCGTCAAATTATCTCCATCTACTACTTATCAATATTTATAATACAACCTCCTATATATCCATATAGCCTTTACGTTTTCTGTGAGACGCATTCCAGTATCAGACAGAAGATATGTTGTTACCGCTCTATTTAATAATGTTTGTATATCATAACATAACTACTGTATGTGTTAGACGCCACTGGAATCCTCGCTCTTCCCAATATGCATGGTTTTGAATGCTTTTGTAAATAATATTGTGTTGTATTATTCTCTGTATCAGTTTATGACTTTATTGTAAACCTTTATATACCTTTCAATAAAACGGAATTTTTGTAAAACCTTACCTGTAAAATTCCTTTCTCTGAGTCCTCCGACAGTCGCCGCCACCTCTAAGTCATCACTATTGGGAAGTCAATACCCAATAGTGATGACTTGTCGGAGGACGTAAGAGAAAAATCCTTTATTTGGAAAAAAAAAAAAACATGTCCATCAGGCCATCTGATTTGATCCATATTGCATCTTTAAAAGTATAACCATGGTGTGCATAACTCTTATCGTGGATTGTATCTGCCCCCAACCCAGGGGGTCATTTTAAAACTGTTAAAAACCCAGAATCAATTGAGCCCAAAGCCCTAGGCTTGATGGACATGTTTTAAACACTATATGAATAAATAATTCTTTATGTAAAAAAAAAAAGAATAATCCAAGAGAAATGTGCAAAGGCAGAGTTGAATGGACCTGGGCCATAAAGCTTTTTTGGTCCTACTTCTCCTTTGGGTCACAGGAGTGGACTTAGTTCTGCATCCCTGTGATCCATATTCAGCTGACAGCGGGCTAAATTTCGCTGTCGGCTGACATCACTCACCCTGTCCAGACTCTAGAGAGATCCCGACTTAAATGTCGGGATACCCCCAGATGCTTGGAGTGGCAGCTGGCTCAGCCTCTCAGCATGCCACTGAGAGGCTAAGCTAGCCGTCACACCCCCTCCACAGACCGGCCTTCATGGAAAATTCCAAATGTGGACATAATTATAGATATTGCTTGGATAATCATTTATTTGATTTTTAAAGAAGAAAAAAAATAACCATGTACTGTATCTCCTCCTTCAAACCATGTCATGCATGCCTACATGAATGCAAAACATATACTGCTTACAGTTCTCAGCAAATTTGCCAGTCTCTTGGCATAAATATCAGAATTTACATCTCAGTCTTGGCATTCTGTCATTGCTATAATCCAATTAGTAGCAGGCTGATTGACTGACCAGACTGTTAAGGGTTCTTCAGGAAATCTGCATACAATAATCAAGTATATGGAAAATATGTATATACTGTATGTGAAACCATGTGGAAACCACAGCAGAAAAATTGACCTACAGGGTATATTCAGTTATTATTAAGGAAAGAAGTCATTCTGTTCTACACATGAATTCCATTTTCTTTAGCATATGATGTCAACATGGATATGAAACCACATTACAAAGACAGACCAAGTAATCAAGTCTTGACTATGAATTAACAACATCCACCTAAAACTTTACAACATGGCATGGTTTGCTAGTTAGAAAGGAATCAATAGCTATTCTAAAGCTCCTGTGATCTCATTGTGTCTATTAAAGTGATATTAAAGGAAAATAAAAAAAGAATAAAAAAAAAAAAACATGTGATGCGTACCTGCTCTGTGTGATTGTTTTGCACAGAACAGCCCCAATCTTCCTTGGGTCCCTTACTAGTTCTCTTGCCTTCTCCTGCCATTGATTACCTTCCTAGCATGCCGCTTGCTGGCAGGGCACTCGTGCATCTATTGACACACACAGTGTGGCTCAGCCCTGCCCCCTATTCCCTCATTACTGGATTTGATAAACAGCAGCAGAAGCCAGTGGATCCTGACTCGTTCCCTGAGTTTAGTGAGGAAGGAGAGAGAGAGAGAGTGCAATGCGGCTGTTCACGGGCACAGTGCTGGACCAAGGTTGGGCTAAGGTAAGTATTTGTGGGGGGAGGGGAGCTGCACCTTAAAGGGTGCAGAGCATGCATTAGGGTAAAAAAACCTTTAGCCCTTACAAACACTTTAAGGTACCAGATATTAATGGTATGATATCTGACCCATAGCCCCCAAACTTATTAGATACAGCCCGTTTTAGAGATGCACTGAAATTTCGGCGGCTGAAATATATCGGCCTAAAATAGTGTTTTTCGGCATTTTGCCAATAGAGAAAAAGGTGCTGATAATGGCGACAAAACGCTGTGATTTTACCTTGATTTTACTGTGCTTATTGTGTGTTTTTTATAGATCATGTGACTCAAGAACTGCTACAAAATCGTAACACGGGTGCGTTATTGATGCGTTCTTGCTGCGTTTAAATGCATTTAAACAGGGAGGTGCGTTTTTGGTGCGGTTTTTTTAACTGACCAAAAATGCAGCAAGCAAGATTTTTAACACCACAACGGAAGCACAACGGACCAGTGTAAAGACATATATAGAATTTAACCACTTAAGCCCCGGAAGATTTTACCCCCATTCCGACCAGGGTTTTTTTTGTGATTCGGCACTGCGTGACTTTAACGGACAATTGCGCGGTCATGCGACGCTGTACCTAAACTAATTTGATGTCCTTTTTTTCCCACAAACAGAGCTTTCTTTTGGTGATATTTGATCACCTGTGCGATTTTTTTATCATGCGCTATAAACAAAAAAAGAGCGTAAGTTTTGCAAAAATAACAATATTTTCCACATTTTTTATATGAAATTCCCCAAAAAAAATGTAAAAATCAAAATTTTTTAACATTTTCAGCCAATTTGTTTTATGCTACATATGTTTGGAAAAAAAAAATCGCAAAAAGCGTATTTTGATTGGTTAGTGCAAAAGTTATCGCGTTTACTAACAAAGGGAAAGATTTTTGTAATTTTTGTTGTTTTTTTTTAACGCGTAATGGTGGCGATCTGCGATTTTTTTTGCCATACTGCGTCATTGCGGCGGACAGATCGGACCCTTGACTGACATTTTTGACACTTTTGGGGTTACCAGTGACATTTCTACAGTAATCAGTGCTATACATATGCACTGTAACTCTAAAATTACACTGGCAGTGAAGGGGTTAACTTTTTTTGAGAGGGAGGGGTTATGTGTGTCCCTAGGGGCGTGATTCCAACTGTGATTGGCTGTGGCTTGAGGTGTAGGAACAGTGATCAATGGTCCTACATAGTAGAACCGTATAATCACTATTCCTACACAGGGGAGAATGACAGGCGGCTTGTTTACATCAGCCGCCTGCCTTTCTCCCTCTGCACCGTCGATTGCCGAGTGACCGGCGGACATCGGGTCCGCCGGTCACACGCGCGAGGGGGGGTCCGTGACCGCGCGGGAGCTCGCCTCCGGGGGCGCGCGCTCGCTCCCTAGACCCTCACAGGCTAGCGACGTAGTACTACGTCACTCTGCCTGTGAGGGGCTGACCGCCGCAGTAAATAGTCGTGCGGCGGTCGGCAAGCGGTTAAAGTGATGCATTTTTCTTGAGTTTCTCTTGCGTTAAAAAGTCAAATATAATACAATTTTATATATATATAAAAACAAATGTCCAAAAGTCCAAGATAAGTTATTGACAAAATCGATCCATAGCACAATAAATGCAAGCGTTTTGGGGGCCAAAGTCTCTCCCCCTTCATCAGGAATTGTGCTTAACTAGTTGCCGCCCGTCCACCGACGGCGGAGCGGTGCAGCTCTCATTTTAGGAAAATTCCTGCTTGCTCCATCTTTGATGTGCTTTCATTAAAAGCATGTTATATAGAGCTCAATGGTAACGCAACAAAAACAAACTGCATAGATATGAACTGTCCCTTGAGATGAAGAGGAGTGACTAATAGACTGCACCATACCTGTCCTTAGCAGTACATTAAAGCACAACCACAGCTAAAACATTTTATTTAGTTTTTGATAGAGCTTGGGAGGGTTAAAGCCTCTGCCAGGTTTTTATTGCCATCTGTTTCCATACTGAGAACATTTCCACTCACTTCTTGACAGAAAAAAAAAGCTCTTAATAGCTCTCTAATACATTTTTGAGGAAGGGTTAGAACCTCTAGCATTGTTTTATACTGCTGCCCTAAATACAAAAAAAAGGACTTTTAGTGCATCTCACCTTATGTACAAACTTTCTTGGTAGCAGCAGGATATTGCAGCCATGTTTCCAGCATTCACAAGGTGATAGATATACACAGCATATATAAGAAGTGTGTATATCTTCTTATATAATTATCTGTTCTGTACATAGATATACACAATATTTATAATATACTAAATGGATTAGTATGGTCCATTTTACATCTTTACCCCTCTTGAGGAACTAAAGGCAGGAATATTTACCACTGCTTCAATGATCCGACGGCTGTAACACCCCTCACAGGCATTTTCTTCCCATATTCTTACAGGTGCCAGTCTTCAGCCAATTTAATTGGCCAGCGCAGGACAATGTCACTCCCATGCATGCACCGGAGTAATTTATTCCAGCACACAGGCACCTTGCTGCACAAGTAAATTAAGTTGCGCATGCACGGCTCATTGTACAATTTGCAGTGGACTGTGAATAGGCAGGGACATTTATTTTATCACAAAAGAGACATTGCATGTCCCTTCTGCAATATAAAGCCTGCCTGTCCTTTAAGCGGAACTACAGCCTTTTATCCTTTACAGCCAGGAGAGCTGCCATCTTAAGCCCCGTACACACGCACAGATTGTTGGCCGTAAATTGTTGGCCAACTTCCGATCGGCCGATTGTAGGCTTGTTAGTATGATGCTTCCAACAACCAACTGCGAATTTTCAGCCGAAAAATATCTGGTGTGCATGCTATAAAATTTTTGTTGGCCAACAACGAACGGCCGATTGTTCCTCAGTCAGTACAGATTTCGGCAGACAAAAATCAGATGAGCAAGACTGGGCATGCTGAGAGAAGAAAAAACACACTGAAAGTCAACCAGAACATGACATCACTTCTGAAGTTGGTTTTTGTTGGCCAACAAAAGCCCAGTGCCAGTCTAGAGCACATTTCAACCAACAAACAACACTGGACAAAAGACGGCCGATCGGTTGGCCAACAATCTGTGCGTGTGTACGGGGCTTTAAGCCCCGTACACACGCACAGATTGTTGGCCGTAAATTGTTGGCCAACGTCCGATCGGCCGATTGTAGGCTTGTTAGTATGATGCTTCCGACAACCAACTGCGAATTTTCGGCCGAAAAAAAATCTGGTGTGCATGCTATAAAATTTTTGTTGGCCAACATCGAACGGCGATTGTTCCTCAGTCAGTACAGATTTCGGCAGACAAAAATCAGATGAGCAAGACTAGGCATGCTCAGAGAAGAAAAAACACACTGAAAGTCAACCAGAACATGACATCACTTCTGAAGTTGGTTTTTGTTGGCCAACAAAAGTCCAGTGCAAGTCTAGAGCACATTTCAAACAACACTGGACAAAAGACGGCTGATCGGTTGGCCAACAATCTGCGCGTGTGTATGGGGCTTCAGCCTCTGTTTGATCTGCAGTTGCCATGGTACTGCACGTTATCAGTTATGACACAAGCCATTTTTGGCTAGACAGTTTGGTTGGGAGCACAAGCAAATGTGACAGTTGTCATTCATGGCGTGGTTTGAATGTAACTGTTTTGGAAAGCAGTTAAAGCGGAGTTCCACCCAAAAGTGGAACTTCCGCTTTAGGTGGTCCTAACCCCCTGACATGCCACATTTGGCATGTCATTTTTTTGGGGGGGGGAGCGGGTACCTAGTTTTGACAGATACCCGCTCCCACTTCCGCTCGGAGCACCGCGGCGCCCTGTGTGGAAGTTCACCTCTCCCCCTCCCTCCCTGCAATCTTCTGGGACATGTCAGATGTCCCAGAAGATTGCTGGCCAATCACATTGCGCAGCGCGACTCGCGCATGCGCAGTGGGTACCCGGCTGTGAAGCCGCAAACTGTCACAGCCGGGTTCCCACAGCAGTGATGCCGGCGCCGAGGGAGACGATCGAGGCTTCGGGCGGCCACATCGCTGGACCGTTGGACAGGTGAGTGAAATGGCTGGAACTCCGCTTTAAATCAATAGGTTAAGTTCCACTTTCTTTTGTATTTGCTTTTAGTTAACAAATGCACAGACATGGGTTGACAGTTATCCATCAACAATTTTATATCTGAGGAAGGACCCCCAACACAGCCAGTCAGCTACAGTTTGGGAAAACAATCTAACAGGTGGGTTACAAAATACCAACATCTTCCCATGCTGCTAATTACCTTCCCCTCTGCAGACATTAACAGGAATTAGCTAGAATATACCTGTTCATTGAGTGACCAAGCCACAGAATCATGCTTGCATGTTATTCCAAGCTGTGCACTGAGCTCTTTTGGAAAAAATTGCAATGGCTGCAATAATTACCATGGTGCAATGAGACAATAATTACTATGGTACAATGAGACAATAATTACTATGGTACAATGAGACCAAATTCTGGCTTTCAATTTCTCATTGCAGTTTTTAAATTGAAAGCTAGATGCTGATTGGTTGCTATGGGCAACTGCACCAACATCCTCTGCTGTGAATCACATGTTGGCATCACAGAGTCCCTCAAAACTACTGAGAAATACAATGGATGTAGGGGGATCCCGAGTTGGGTGGCTTGACCACTTACTTGTTTTCCATCTGAAGCCCTAATGCAGTTAGGAAAGTTATATCATCAATTTCTTCCCACAATTTAAATTTGTTAATTTCTATTATTTTCGGGCCAATAAATGTTCAAAGGTTACCAACAAGGTTGGCACTAACATCCAAGTTACCCATTTCCTCCAGCAAGACAACAAAGTATCCAAAGGAGAATGCTGGAAAGTCAAGTGGTGTACCCAGTGGAGAACGGCCTCCCACTTCTGCCCCTGAATGACATTCTTATGTCTTCTCCTACTCATCCAAACAAGCAGCAAAATGATTACTTGAATCTAGTGTGATCCATAATTCATCTTCACTGTAAAATCATCTTCACTGTAAAACCACTTACAAGCAAACACTGCAGCTATGGTCAAACACTTCTCCCTGGACACAGGAACGGGAAGTGGGAGGACAAAACTACACTTTGAGAAATGAAAGCACCGTGGGAAAAAAAATAACAAGGATGTTTGGGGCACTGAAAAAACATGAAGAATTATGTGCAGCAGCTAAACACGCTGTACAAACTCATCTGATCACAGAGCCAGATCTTCTGGGAATACAGCTGGAGGAACAAATGTCAAATCAAACGCCTGTGTGAAAATGGCCTTTAAGTGGACTCAACAAGTCGGCATAAATAAATTCCTGATATGATACAATATATGGCAATTGTATCATATAAAAAAAGCAGGCAGGAGGAGGCATTACCTCACTCTCTTCTGTTGCATTGGTAAGACTGCAACATTGTAACTTTGTAGCAAATCACAAGGTAAGGGATTGCAGAAGTGGCTGATCTCTGGTAGATGCTTGTACACATCCAAAAACTGCACAGGCACCAGGATTTATACGATATTTATGACAGGGTTCCTCAACCATTTCTGGTTCCTTTGGAGTTTTTCACGTATCAGCATCACAAGTTGCCATGGTGCAGATGGGCTGTCCACCAGCAGCCAGATGGCACACCAACATTCATTGCTATGGTGATGGCGGCATGACTCCTGATCTCCTCCACCTCTGGGCCTTTGCCACACTGAATCCAAAAGGTAGGACTCTTATGTGAAGTGTGAACTGTGTAACTGGGGGGGCTCCCTGATGGGGACTGTGTTATCTGGAGGCCTTCTGAAGGGGTAGCCCTTGTAATTAACCACTTCCCGCCCGCCCTATAACAGAATGACGGTGGGAATGTGGTTGTGTTATCCTGACCGGACGTCATATGACGGCGGCAGGATTACACAGCTCTGGTCGCCCCCCGGGTGGCGCGCAGAGCGGCGATCGGTGATGCGAGCTGTCAGCCTGACACCCTGCATCTCCGATCTCGGTAAAGAGCCTCTGACGGAGGCTCTTTACCATGTGATCAGCCGTGTCCAATCACGGCTGGTCACATAGTAAAAGAGGAACAGCCGTTGATCGGCTTTCCTTAGTTCGTGCCTGACAGGCACGAGTAAAGGAGCGCCGATCAGCGGCTCCCCTGACAGGGGGGGTCGGCACTGGTAATCAGATCATTGATTACCAGTGCAGACCCTCGGGGGGGGGGGGGGGGGGATGCCACTAGATCCACCAGGGATACCCACTATGACCCCAGGGATGCCCACCCATGACCCCAGGGATGCCCACTATGGCCACCAGGGATGGCAATCAGGGCTCAGGGAGCCCCCCATTGCCCTCCCCATCAGTGCTGCCCGCCAGTGCCCTCCCTATCAGTGCTGCCCACAAGTGCCCATCATTGCCATCCTTTAGTGTCGCCCACCAGTGCCCATTATTGCCCACCAGTGCCGCTTATCGGTGCCCATTAGTGCCCATCAGTGCCGCCCGTCAGTGCCGCTCCATCAGTGCCCATCAGTGCCCACCAGTGCCGCCTATCAGTGCCCATTAGTGCCCATCAGTGCCACCTATCAGTGTCCATCAATGCCGCCTATCAGTGCCCAGCAGTGCCGCCTATCAGTGCCCACCAATGCTGCATATCTGTACTACCTATCAGTGCCACATATCAGTGCCTATCAGTGCCACATATCAGTGCCGCATATCAGTGCCGCCTATCAGTGCCACCCCATCAGTGCCACCCCATCAGTGCCACCCCATCAGTGCCTCCTCATCAGTGCCTGTCAGTGCAGTCTCATCAGTGCTCATCAGTGCAGGAAAAAACGTATTTATTTACAAAATTGTATAACATAAACAAAAAAACGTTTTTTTTTTTTCAAACTTTTCGGTCTCTTTTTATTTGTTTAGCAAAAAGGAAAAAACCCACAGGTGATCAAATACCACCAAATGAAAGCTCTATTTGTGGGGGGAAAATGACATAAATTTGGTGTAGGTACAGTGTTGCATGACCGCGCAATTGTTATTCAAAATGCAAAAGTGCTAAAAGGGGAAAATTGGCCTGGGCAGGAAGGGAGGGAAGTGCCCTGTATTAAAGTGGTTAAGGGGCTCTCTGTGATTGGGGGGACTCTGGTGTGATGGGGAAGTCATGTATAGGGGGCCCCTGACATAATGGGGGCTCTCAAGTATAGGGTTACATCTGATGTACAGGGAGGACTATGATGTTATGGGGGACCTCTGAGACATAAAGGGGTGAATCTGATGTGACGTGGGGGACCACTGACGTGAGAAGGGCTTCTGATGTGAAAATAATTTTATCAAGGTGGTTATGTGCATCATCCCAAGCTCAGGTTTCCTATTGATATGTAACAGTTAAGTTTTTTTATATTTTACATTGGGTGTATCAGGATTTTGCATACTTTTAACTAAAGGGTGCAGTGGCTGAAGAAAAAAAAAAAAAAAAAAGGTTGAGAAATGCTAAGCTAGCATCTTAGCTCAGAAAATGGTGATCCTGGGCACAGCAGGGATAAAGATGGCTCTGTCCTTCTGGACAGAACTGCGAAAGAAACAATTGTCAGGGGGAGTTTGACGATCCCTGAGAGTTAATAAATATATGTAAGTCTGAAGGCCCATTTGCATTAAAAAAAGGGCCACTTACGTTTTTTCATCCATTATGGTGCACTACAGGTCTATCATAATGAATAGTTTAAGGTGACAATAAACTCAGATTAACCTTCCTAGCGGTATTCCCGAGTGTGACTCGGGGTAAGATTTTAGTGCCAAAAGCGGTAACCCCGAGTCACACTCGGGGTAGCGCTAGGAAGATCGCTGGATGCTGGAGGAGGTTTTACTTACCTTTTCTCCGGGATCCAGCGATGTCTGCGAGCGGTGTGCGGCGGCGGAGCTCTCTCCCGATCGTCTGCGAGCCCCGGCTTCCGTCTCCGGCGACGTGACGTCCGCCGGGGGGTGGAACCGGCGGCAAATTCGAATGTAAAATGCACCAAACACACTGATATCGTTCAAAATAAAATAAAATCACATTACATTACCCCCCAGTGCCCTTTCCTGCAGTTTTACTGTACTTTTTATGTAAATATATGTATATATATATATATACATATATATACAGTATATATATATATATACATATATATACAGTATATATATATATATACGTATATATATATACACATATACATATATATATATATACACACACACACATATTATATATATATATACATATATATGTATATATATATATATATATATATATATATATATATATATATATATATATATATATACATACACACGTATATATATATATATATATATATATATATATATATACACACGTAATTCTTGTGAATGAGCAGCCCAAACCAACTGTATACATTATATATATATATATATATATATATATATATATATATATATATATATAATATATGTATACATAATATATGTATACATACATATATATATATATATATATATATATATATATATATATATATATAATATGTATAATAAATGTATACAGTTGGTTTGGGCTGCTCATTCACAAGAATTACATGCTTTCAGCACCTAAAATAATGGTACCGCTTTCAGCACCTAAAATCCAAAAGAATCATACCGCCAGGGAGGTTAAGAAAAAAATTTAAAATCTTTTAAAGTATTTATTCTTAACTCAAAAAAGTACTTTCTGGTACTCTCAGCTTCCACCAAATCTCCAAATTCCTTTTTTTGCTGCTGTGATCTGACGTCCTGTTAGAGGGTGGCTACATTTAATTCTCCATGGTCCCACTGCATGTAGAAATGTAGCCACCCTCCCTTACTTGCTCCTGAGATGCACTAGGAACTATGAACTATAGGATTTGTAGTGTGCACAGTAGGGCTGCACGATATTGAGCAAAAAAGTACATTGCGATATTTTGTTTTCAGCGATATATATCGCAATATTTCTCCAGTCACGTGCTATCACTGGGAGACGCATATCACAGGGGAGGAGACAGGCCGCACTGAGGAAGACGCTGCTTCAGCCAATCAGCGCTCAGCTTACATGACACTGCACAGCTGGAAGGAAGTGATGTGTGTGCGGTGTGCCCGGTGTCAGCTGATCACCTCCATCCCTCCCCCAAACTCACCTGGTGATGGTGCTGTGCCGGAGTGTAGCCGGGGAACACACACACCCGACCCCCCCCTGGACCGAGATCCGGTGTTGCGTTGATATCGGTTTCCCCTTGCTTTCGGCTGTGATCGGAACTCCGCCCCTCCAGCCCGATGCAATCCAGCCCTCCCAGCTCTGCCTCTAGTCTCCAGCCGACCATTACTCTGCCCTGCTCCACCCATTGTCTCTCCATTGAATCCATTTACAAAACATTAAAGCCTGATCCCGCCCCCGTGCGCGCCCCCGATGCAGCCAGGAGAGACAATGGGCGGAGCAATGGTCGGCTGGAGACTAGAGGCAGAGCTGGGAGGGCTGGATTGCATCGGGCTGGAGTTCCGATCACAGCCGAAAGCAAAACGGATGTGTCGGCTGCCAACACTGTGAGTCCTCCTCCTCCCCCGAGTCCCGACTTCTCCCTGTGCTAAATATCATGTCTTCGACTATATGAATATCGCCCACGCCCGCAGAACGATAGTCGATATCACATCGACTATCGTTCAGCCCTAGTGCACAGTGCACTTGTTCCAAACAAAGGAAAGAAATGGGGAAAAGAGAGGTTCGGGATGTTACAAGGAGGCAGAAATACACAGTAAGAAATTATTTCAAGGCCATTAAAGTGGTGGTACACCCCTTTCATGAAATCTGACCTATGTACATATATCTGTAGTGTTTACTTTTTTCTCTCCAAAGCTCTAAGTGCCATGTCTTTCTGCTGCTTTGTTCCTCTGTTATCAGCATGATCATTTCTGACAAGCTCTCCGATACACAAGATAAAAGCAGCTGGAAATTTGTGTCGGGGAGGGAACTTAGAGATAGATAAGCAAAGAGCTGGTCTATTCAGACTGCAGTTCTGCACGTTTCTTTGTTCCTCTACCTATGTGGAGGGGGGGGGCCTTTACTCCAAACAGCTCTCACATGGTGTATGCCCAGACTCCACACCCACTGCAGAATGAGCTCTTTCTAAAGAGTGTAGAAAGCTGAAGACAACAGATACACAAGTAAAACGTATGTAGGAGGACTTGTTTCATCTCTGTGTGTCATCTGAGGCTATTCACTTCACTGGGGATATGTGAGGGTTTACATACACTTTAAGTAATGGATGTGTATGGGTTATTTTTGAGAAATAAGGCTATCATTTAGCATCACTTTACTGCAATGCAAGTTAATGTGTACCACAACATGCATTAACATGCGTGCATCATCGCACCACCACAAAATGCTTAAGTGTGAATGGGCCCTCTCACTTACATGAACAAAATCCTTGCCATTTAAATAAGAACTGCAGTCTAAATTATAAATGAAAAAGTATCATGGAGAGCACTCAGCAGTCTAAATGAGAAATATTCTATAGTTTCTACTTGCAATGTCATTTAGGTCTCTAAATACAACATATAAAATTCCATCTCAGTTCTTGCAGCTGGAATGGCTGCTATTATGCAAATTAGTTAATTTTCTAATTTAGACACCCATAATAATTTGTTGTCTGTTGGAGTAGTGGGACATAGCCTGGGCCTGTATGTACCATTAGGAGCAAGAGTAGCTACATTCTTAATTCTTCCATATGGGTATGATTGCAATAGACAGAGGGGAAGATTTCCTAAAATTGGTGCACACACAGTATCTCCATAGTGCATAGTGACAAATCAGCTTCTAGCTTCAGCTGGTTCAATTAAGCTTTAACAATAAAACCTGATTGGTTACTATGTACAGCGGCACCAGATCCTGTGTGAATTTGTTTTAGTAAATCCTTCCCATAGTGATCCAAAAATAGCCACTTGATCAGCGCATAGTAAAAAGACATAATTTGTTTGATGTTAAAACCCGGGGTTATGGCAGCAGCTAGCTGCCATAACCCTGATATCTTTTTTTTTTTTTTTTACTATGGCCAATTCTCTATCAGATAAAAGTGGTCCCACAGGCGTGTTCACTGCAGGATCACTTTTAGAAGTGGCAGGAGGGGAGGAGGGGAACCCCCTGCGCTGCTTCCCAGGCCTACCTCCTGGGTATGGAGAAGAGTGAGGCCAAGATGGCCCCCACTCATCTCTGTGGCCTTGGAGGACCGGAGCAATGTCTGACGTTCCAGTTCCCGAGCCATAGTAAATATATTATTTTTAAAAAAAAGGTTAAAAAAAATATATATATTTTTTTATCTTTTGCTTTTAAAGGTAAATGAGAGATTTGTGGTCTATTTGAATCCGGATCTCTCAATAAAGAGGACCTGTCATCCTTATTATGTGTTCTTGCCTATGGCAAGTACACTTACTATTCTGTTACATATATATTATTCTTATTATAGTGAAAGCCTATGGGAAAATTTGGCACCCTAACTCCTCCCACAGTTTTTACACTACATAGACAAGTAATATACCAAAACGAAGGTATATTACTTATATTACTTCTATATTACTAGAAGGTTTTGCTAAATGGTTTGCAAAATATCGTTATTTTTGTGGCGAAATGTGGCAAAATTAGCCCCATAGGAATGAATGGCGGAATGTTCAAAACTAAAGTGGAGCCTGAAAATAGTTGTGAGGGTGAGCGAAGAAATCTTGCCACAATTTCTAAACTGCTGCCACTCCCTCATTTTTAAGGCCACCTACACAAATGTTACATCAAAATGTTCGCCTATCCCTGCTGCCATTTAACATGTCCACATCTAAGCCATAACCCTAATAGTTTTTACACTATGACCTTTTGTTTCCAACTCACGCCATCCATTGACATTCATTGAAACTCCATTCAAACCATCTAAAATTTCAAGGCCATTTTCTAACCTGTGACTGTGCCTTCAGTTTTAATGTTTCCTAGACATACTACACAACAAAATGTCTGCCGGGGTCTTGTGATTCCTACGGTATAAGTCTCTAAGCTGTGAGATTTAGAGCTTTTACACTAGAGCCGTATGAAGATGGGCACCTAAAACTTTGGTAAGTGGCCACATAAGAATGAATGGCGGAATGTTCCGGAATGTTCAAAACTAGACCGTTTGTTTCCAACTCAAAACATTTCTTAACTGCTGCCACTCCCACACACACCACACACAACAACACACACACAACATCACACACACCACACAACACAGCCAGCGACTCAAACCCACTACAACCATACCACACAGTTACTCCAGCCTGTCTTCCCACTCCACCCAGCTACTGTGCAACACTCCATATAGTGGATATGCCCACCCCAAACATTCCAACCAGTTATACTACACAGTCCACCCAGTTATTCCACCCCCTGTAACCATACCACACTGTAACTCCAGCCACTCTGTCCAGTCATTCCACCCACTCCAACCACACCACAGTTACTACGCCCACTCCTTTCAGTTACCCTGCCCACTCCAGACATTTACTCCACTCACTCCACACAGTTTGTCTTCCCACTCCAACCACTCCACACTCCGCCTACTCCAAAAAGTTACTCAGCCTACTCCAAAAGTTCCAGCTTGAGACTACACCCACTCCATCCAGTTGCTCTGCCCACTCCAACCACTCCACATAGTTACTGCACCCACTCCAGCTGGAGACTATCGGTGACAGCAAGAACACTTCACACAATTTCCCCAGAAATTGTAAGTTTTCTAGTTTCCATTTACAAGGTATGTTTACATTCCTTGTAATAGGAATAAAAGTGATAAAAAAAATAAATAAATTGATAAATAAATAAATATAGGGACAGTGTAAAAATAGAAAATAAACAATAAAATAAATAAGAAAAAAATATATAAAGCGCCCTATTCCTCCGCACTCGCGCGTAGAAGTGAACGCATCCTTAAATTGCGCAAAGCATATGTAAACGGTGTTCAAACAACACATGTGAGGTATCACCAAGAATGTTAGATCAATAGCAACAATTCCAGTGAAAGACTTCCTCTGTAACTCTACACAGGTAATCTGTAAAAAATTTTAAAGTGTTGCCTATCGAGATTTTTAAGTACCGTCGTTTGTTGCCAATCCCACAAGCTTGCGCAATTTTAAAGCATGACATGTTAGATATCTATTTACTCGTCGTAATATCATCTTTCACAATATACAAAAAAATTGGTGATAATATAGTGTTCAATTTTTTTTTTTAATTCATTAAAGTGTATTTTTTCCCCAAAAACTGCGTTTGAAAGACCACCGTGCAAATACTGTGTGACATACAATATTGCAATGATCGCCATTTTATCCTCTAGGGTTTCTGCTAAAAAAAAAACATATATATATATATATATATATATATATACATATATAAAAAAAACATATATATATATATATATATATATATATATATATATATATATATACATATATATATATATATAAAAAAAAATATATATATATATATATACTGCATATATATATACTGTTTGGGGGTTCAAAATAATTTTCTAGCAAAGAATACTGATTTAGCCCACGTTTACATTGGTCTGGTCTGACATGCAATTTGTCATGTCAAATTGGAGCCAACTGCCGGCAATTGCACCTTCCGAATCGGTGCGAGCGATTTCCATAGACATCTGTGCAAGAACCCACACAGATGTCTGTGAAATCGCCCCCCAAGTCGGTTTGAAATGCCAGCTTGAAACCGTGCGAGTTCTGCTGAACTTGCACCATTTCAAAACGGCCTCAGTGTAAACCTAGACATAAACTTTTAAACAAAAAGTTCCAGAAAAGGGTTGGTCTTCAAGTGGATAGTAAATACGCTTTTTACTTTTAATTTAATAGAAAGGGTTGTCGTTTTTCTAAAATTGCCCCGAGGTTAACTTCTATTGTCATCCTAAAATGTAAACGGTGTTTAGTGGAGTTCTTTGTTAAGTATCTTTATGTTCATAATAATCCATCTTGCCATGTCAAAACAAAACCTAAAAAAAATTGCTTACCTAACGTAAAATTTAACACTGGTAATAAAATGTTATTTAACGTAGGCTTTGCAAAGAGAAACACCTGGAACACATAAATAAAAAAGAGAAAATTGGATCAACAATGACCTGCTAGAACAGACTAAAAACCAAACCAATCGCAGAAACTAGACTTGAAACGTAAACTACGTGTGTGAGATTTGATCAAACCAAGAGGCAGACTGACTGTTTAAAGTAAAACGAATTGCTCCTATAAAACAGTCTAAACAAGTGCCAAATCCAGTCTCTATGTATTGCAGAAGACTAATAAAGTAAACCAAAAACTTCCTTTACCTTCCCCGACTGTGTCAAGCCTTTCTTCATTTGTATCTCACAAGTTCCCCATGAACAGACACTGCAGCTCACAGCATAGGCTATTTACTAACTATACTATTCTATACTAAAGTCCATAGGTAAAGCAGAACTAAACTCCTCTATAATTGTCAGCCAAGGAAGCGGCCATCTTGGCTTCTTTTTTATCATTGGCTAAGTGGTTAGTACTTCCGCCTAGCACTAGGGTCGTTGGTTCGAAAACCAGCCACAGTAAAACCTTGCCTGGAGTATGCATGTTCTCCCTATGCCTGTGTGGGGTTCCTCCAGGTATTCCAGTTTCCTCCCACCCTCCAAAGACACGCTGGCAGGTTAGTTGGCTCCTGTGTAAATTGGCCCTAGTATGTGTAGGTATCAATGAGAGTTAGGGACCTTAGATTAGGGACTGATGTGAAAGAATAATATATGTGTAAAGTGCTGCATAAATTGATGGAGCTAAATACGTACCTGTAATAAATACATCTTTAACTACCATGATGCTGCACATGTGATTAATTATGACACCAACCATTTAATGGTTTGGTTGCTTGAGAGCACAACCAGTGTGACAGTTACATTCCCAGGACATGCCAGGAATGTAACTGTTTTTTTTTAACCCCTTCATGCCGACGGAATGCAAATATGTGGCCTTGGCTTATGGGGTTGTACCGGAGTGATGCCTGCAGCTAGAGGCATCACCCTAGTACCGTTATTTAGAGCCGACGGTCGGCTTTCTTGTAATGACAATTGATGCAGCTGAGCAGCCACTTGATTGTTATTACAAGGTGCTGATGCACTAATAATTTAGGTGGGATTTGCACCTGAGCGTAGTGGGAACTTGCATTGTGTTTTTTTTTTTTTTGTTTTGTTTTGGGTGTTTTGGAGTGTTTCAGCTACTTACACATAGAGCAACCCATTCACGTGAATGAGTGACCAATTTTTTTTTTTTTTTTGGAGCAGAGCAAGGAGCATTTTCTAACCACACTTTTGGCTCGTTTGTAGTGTGTTTGCCAGACAACAAAACATGTGGCAAACACGTGGCTACTACCCACGCTTAGGGTGCCATTACCAATTAATAGCAATGCCAGTGTGATGCGTGTTTGCAGTGTGTTTCTGAAACAAGTTTTCTGTGCACTTTTTCACACGTTCCAGAAACGCCAAGTGTGAATGGAGCCTAAATGCTGCAGCACATATGTTTGCATAGTTTGGGTAAACCCTTGAAAAACATAGCTGTTAGTGAATCCAAAGGTGATCTTTAAATTAGAGTTTTGTGGCTAATGAGCTGGATCACAAGACTGGCTGGACAAGGCACAGCCAGGTCAGTGAGCTCCACTACAGGTGCAGCTGTATATCCCAACCTGCTGTTTGGCCAATGAAGCAGCAACAGTAACCCATATATGAGGGTATCCCTCTCCTTATTGTGCTCTCGTCACCTGTCAGCGTGTTTACTGTTAGCACATGTATAAGCCTAACTTGGTCCTAGTGCTGCCCCCCCTTCCCAAGTTTGATTTTGGGGGGTTGATATGTCAGCTTCCTGCTAATTGCAAATGTGAAAGAGCACATCCCAGGACACCCTTTAGGCATGCATGTTCTAGGGAGGGAGCTGGCCACTGAATGATGTAAACTTTAGCTATGCAGCTTGACCATCAGTTGCTCGATTACATTCTCAGACCTACTTCTGGAACAGTAATCGAGAAACTGATCAGCACAGTTTAAAGCGGAGTTCTAGCCTCAAAACTAAATTTTGCCATCCGCTTGCTCTAAGTAACCTGAAAAAGAATTGGATAATCACAATTTTTTTTTCAGTTTACTTACCTTGTTTTTAAAGAAAATATACTTACCTTCCTTCCACTTCCTCCCTCTGTGGCCATGGCCCGCGTCGTGACTTCCTGCTTGCATTGACTCCTACCTTCCTTCCACTTCCTCCCTCTGTGGCCGTGGCCCGCGTCGTGACTTCCTGCTTGCATTGACTCCTGGGAGCAGAACGTCATCGCTCCCAGGAGTCAATGCGCCTGCACCGACCCTGCTCGTCACTTCTGGTGCATGCGCGTCATTCCCTGCTAAACAGCTTCTGGGCATGCCCAGAAGCTGTGCAGGGATGACGCGCCTGCACCGAAAGTGACGAGCAGGGCCGGTGCAGGGCATTCTGGGACTCTGACATCACCGAAGAAGGCACCGAAGAGGCGCTCCGGCTTCAGCTGACCACACCTGAGATGGCAGCGCTTGACAAGACATTTTCAAAGTAAGTATTTCTTCTAAAGGGTAAGTGAAACCATGGATAGTTCAGAGGCTACCGTTGCTGAAATGCACTAGCCCTGACTGTCCCGGGGGTATTTTTATCTAGATTTTTTTTTTTTCAGGCCGGAACTCCGCTTTAAGCCTGCACCATCCATTGCCAGAAGCAAGGAACATGCTCATCTAAAAGGATGCTGACAATGTGTTCTTTACTTGGGTTCCTCCCTTGCCATCAATTACAATCTGCTCCCAGTGCATCTGAATTGGTGTTTTTTTTTTAAAAAAGGGACATATTGAGAAAACAGATGAATTGTAGACACAGCCATAAAGGAAATAAAGGCAGGTAGGGAACCTATGCAATGATTTTACAGAGTTTATGGGCACTAAATGTACCCAGAATTTTAAAGAAACAGGATGAAACAATTGAGAATTGAAACTTAGGGAACATATTTCATTTTTGTCTGCTGACATAAGGTATGCTTTAAATGGGTACTGTACTTTTGGGATTATCAGGATCCAGGTCTCTCTGTTCCCTTTATGAGTATAGAGAGGGCAGGAACTTTAAAAATGAATATATTACAACAAGAGTTTCTTACTTACAAAACTGTGTACTGGTAACTCATGGCTATCACTGTAATGTGCCAGGTACTGTTACACTGGTTATAACATGGACTACAAACACAGCCTAGACCTGACCTCCAAACTGCTTTAGGCCAGGTTCACACTAGTGCACAGGGAAACACACTGCATGTTAGCAGACGAATGGGGCTGCTATTAATTCCTAAACTAGGAGTGATTTTAAGATAAGGATTGGGATTTTCTTTAACTGCGTTTCTCGCAGATACAGCAGCCAATTCAAATAAATGGGCTGCTGTACCCGCAGCATGAGCACGCAAACACGACGCACATATGTGAACCAGGGCTTACAGGCAATTAGCCAATGACACATTTTTTATCAAGTTGTCTTATTTATATAAATACAATAACTTAATAAAATAGAATCAGTTGAAAGACCCAAAAAAAAAAATACATGGCATTTATTTTATTTGATTCTTATTATCATACATGGAATAGTGCTCAATGCCGTGTAAGCTTACGGATTGTCAAGTGACAAGTCCACACCATCTATTGTTACTTCACTTTTATGCAAACGTGTATTGCCAAGATTGATGGCCTTTATACAGCTTGGGAAAAGAAAGACCACCAAACACAAAATAACACCCATTTCTATGTAAAGTCCGGAGCAGTGACAAATTTAGCCTTGTATTTCTCTACTCAATCTGAGCCAGGAACAGTCGTGACTTGAATGGTATTTGTTTTCTATTTCTGTTGATTCTAAATAATGAATGACATTTTCTATTCATCTATGGCAGACTGAGTATGCCAGCACGATTTTATTATAGAATATAAATGTGTCCCAATACATGGACACACCTTCACCAAAACTGGTATTGGTAATATTTAGGGAAGGATAATGCCAAAAAATCTAATAGAAATCTGGAAAAGCAAACAAAGAGCAATAATCAAAACAAAAAGTACAAACCTTCTGTATAAAACAGTCAGTTCAAAAATTGTCCCAATTGATATATATATATATATATATATATATATATATATATATATATATATATATATATTAACCAGCTGAACGTTTATCACTTCTATCAGCTCATCCCCCACAGTGGAAATCTGTTGTACCATTTGCCCCACCCTATTAGATTGTAAGCTTTTATACGCTGGGCCCTCATAAGCCTCTTGTATATTATTGTACTGTCTCCCTTTATATTGTTTATATTGAATATACGAAGGAAGCATACAGAACATACTTAATGTGTGTGTGTGTGTGTGTATATATATATATATATATATATATATATATATATATATATATATATATATATATGTAAAAACACACACATACACTTTGAAAATCTATCTTTTAAAATCTATCTGTATATCTTTATGTAAAATTTGGGACAGTTTCTATTGGGTTACTAATATTTTTTGCTCATTCATAAGGACTTAAATTATACAAACATTAAAATACAGTACACATGAGTATGTGTATACATAGTTCCAAACCGCACTCCAAACATTTCTTATGGTGCTTATAGCAATAATTTTTTTTTTATCATTATAAGCATTTTTATATAAACAAGTTTCAAGCCTTATGGCTCTTCATCTTCATCAGATGCAATGTTGAAGAGTTGTGAGGCTTGAAACTGAATATGAATATACTGTATATACATACATGCATATACTGTACATGCACACTAAAAGAGAATTTATGAATGAGCAAGAGGTATTAACAACAGAAATTGTACCCAGATGGATTGTCACAATGTTTATTTTCATGTTTGTGTTATTTGCTTTTATATAGCACCAATTTCTTTATTTATCATAAATATGCTTATAACAATAGTTTCAAGCCTTATGGCTCTTCATCAGGCGCAATGTCGAAATGTCAAGGTGTGAAAATTAAAAAAAGAATTATATATTACATATATACTGTACATATATACTGTATATACATACACACATATAGTGTACACACACAAAATAAGTCCTTAAGAATGAGCAAGAGATATCAACAACCCAACATAAATTGTACCCCCAGGTGGATTGTGACATTTATTTTCACTTTTTTTTTTATGTTTATATATAGCACCAATTTCTTTATTTTCATTATAAGCATCTTGAAAACAACAGTTTCAAGCCTTATGGCTCTTTATCAGGTGCAATGTCGAAGAGTTGTGAAACTTGAAAATGAATATAAATAAATATATATATATATATATATATATATATATATATATATACACATACATACATACAGTATATGTATATATATATATATATATATATATATATATATATATATATATATACACATACACATACACACATATACTGTACAAACACACTAAATAAGTCCTGAGGAATGAGCAAGAGCTATCAACAACCCAACAGAAACTGTACTCAGATGGATTATCAAAACATTTATTTTCATGTGTATATTATTTGTTTATGTTCAAAATCGAATAAAAAGATATCTTCAAAAAAATAAATAAATAAGAAAATAATTTGTACTCAGAGTTGTTCCATCTATTACATTTCTAATAAAGCAGGACTGAAATAGATAAATGCCAAATATCTGGTCACTGGGATGCACTAAGCATCCTTAATTAAAATGTGCCAGTAGAACCTAAATGATTAGAGTGTGTGAAATAAACCAAACAATAATTGGTTATATCCCATACATAAGTATCACATCTACATGGTGCTTAATCTGTATAAATAAATCACACCTAGTAGTGAAATGACTGCAGGCGAAAGCCAGTCTCCAGACAGCAATGCTAAAATAAATGAAGAATGGAAGGCCAAGGCTACCAACTAGGTATACGTGTAATTAAAATTCATATTTTACCAAACTGTCATGTACCATAGGAAAAAAGAGGCGGATTAGCATCAGACTGGCCCTGCTTCAGTAGATTCACAGACATGGGCATCAAAAACCATAGTATGTGTTTTAGAGCAGTACATTTCAAGATGAGCCTTGTGATTGATTTCGTAGTGTGTGGTGATGTATAACTGTCTAATGTAACACATGCTCACTGTCTGCCCTCAGGGATCTACATGCAAATTAGACAGATCGGCTAATCAGATTATTCTTGGTAGCAGTGAGCTGCTTTTGTGAAGGACCAATTGTTCTTACTTTAGATATATCTATACATCCATTTAATTTGACTTACATTGCTAACACCCGCTACGTGAAGGAAAAAGGATGAGGGTTCTATTGTATGGGTTCACAATTGATTACAAATATAAGCATCAACCTGACACATCAAAATAAAAAAATAATAAAGGCTCAAACTCAACAAGTAAACTGCTCAATCTATATGTCTGTGAGTATATATACTTTCATTTATAAAATATGTATCTATGCATTTACACCATAACCTGACATGAATCACATCTGGATATATATATATATTATATATAAATATATATATATATATATATATATATATATATAGATAGATAGATATTCATTGATCTATTACATGTGTGAATATATATATATATATATATATATATATATATATATATATATATATTTATTTATTGATCTATTACATGTGTGAATATATATATATATATATATATATATATATATATATATATATATATATATATATATATATATATATATTTATTGATCTATTACATGTGTGAATATATATATATATATATATATATATATTTATTTATTGATCTATTACATGTGTGAATATATATATATATATTTATTGATCTATTACATGTGTGAATATATATATATATATATATATATATATATATATATATATATATATATATTGATCTATTACATGTGTGAAGCAAACATACTGAGACAAACATTATTTCAGTATTTTTAAAATTCCATTAAAAAAAAATATAGAAATTGGCTACCAAGAACCATTAAAATGTATTACATAATCTGTGTATAGGACCATTATTACATGAAACTATAAAAAAATAAATATTATTATATATTTATAAATATCAATTTTTTTTTTCTTTTTTTTGCCTCCCCAGGTAACACTAGCAATGTTACTGGCATTTAAATATTTTAAAAGGTATATTAGAAAATATCAGTCTTCATGAAAATATTTACATCTATTGCTACCTGCACAAGAAATAGAGGACAGTACATCTCAAAGTTGCTTTTTTTTTTTTTAAAAAAACTAAAAATGTATACCTAGTATAGTTTTTTTCTGTTTCAGCTCATATCTAGAGAATATTAGAATTTTCCAACAATTTTTTACTACAGAGACTAATTATATGCATTTTTTTTTTTATTACAGTACAAGCAAGGCAACCTTTCCATCCAACATCTATCAGGTAAATGGGCATTTTCATGAAGGCTAATGTGCTGAAAAGCACATTTAAAATTTCTCAAAATATGCACTGTATCGCAATCTAAAAAACGATCGACAATGTAATCTAGATTTTATGTCGCTTTAGAAAAAAATGACAACTTACAGAAGAAATGGTACAAATGTAGCCCAAGAACAATAAAGACGAATATTAGATTAAAACCAATATCAGGCAGAATTTCGCTTTGGGAATGCAATAACTGAGAGTAGGATGAAGATAGGTGCTAAATCCTGGTGTCAGTAATGTACAAAGCATTGTGACCATGAACCTGGTTTTCTGTTGCTTTGAATCATTAACTTAACATTTTATTATATTCTGGGTTTTCTTGCCATCTTAGTTACAAGATAAAGAATGCACACCCCCTGTAAACATGCAGGAATCAGTGCACCAAAGCAGGTATGATGGTCACACCTGTATGCAGCTTTAAATGCATACATGATATGCTTTTTAATAGACATGCCTTCCACACTAGCAAAATAACAAAACAATTAAAATAAAATAAAATAGAAAAACTAAAAAAAAAAAAATGAATTAAATGACAGATGTGTTTATTATTCCCCATGCACTGCAGTGCTAATCTGCCCCTTTAATAAATTCATTTGTAGCAGCCAGCACTGGTTAGAATTACATATATACATGGGCCAAGATCATTAATGATTTGACATATAATAGCAGATGACACACCAGCTTAAGTTGAAAGAAATATGTGCAAAGCACCACCTGTTCCCTCAATCCACAAACTAAGACAGTAAATTGACCAGTGTGCTTAAAACATATTCTATTTTTTTTTTTTTTAAATGCGCCTATAATAGAAATCTGTACTATATCAACCCTAGCACACAATGACTGTACGCTGCTTTGAGGAAGTCAAATCAATGAGAAAATATCAAATATCATATAAATAAAAGGATACCATAACAAAAGGTTCCCTCATTGTAATAAAGTCATATTGAATACATAGATAGATAGATAGATAGATAGATAGATAGATAGATAGATAGATAGATAGATAGATAGATAGATAGATAGATAGATAGATAGATAGATAGATAGATAGATAGATAGATACCTGTGTTAGTGTACAATCACATGTCTACAAAACATACACATGCGGATGTGTGCATGTATAACACATATATTTAAAAAAAATGTATATATATATATATATATATATATATATATATATATATATATATATATATATACACACACACACACACACACACACATATATATATATATATATATATATATATATATATATATATATATTTATATTTATATTGTGAAAAAATTATATACACACAACACACATTTTGAACACACACACACACACACACACACATACATATATACATATATTATATATGTATACATATATACATATATATATATATATATATATATATATATATATATAATTATGTATATATATATATATATATATACACACACACACACACACATATATATATATATATATATATATATATATATTTATATTTATATTGTGAAAAAATTATATACACACAACACACATTTTGAACACACACACATACATATATATATATATATATATATATATATATATATATATATATATATACACACGCACATATATATATATATATATATATATATATATATATTATACTGTATAAATTATTATAATATATATATATATATATATATATATATATAAATAAGTATGTGTGTGTGTGTATATAAATATTTATAAATACATATAATAGTATAAACAATAACAATTAAAATATATATTATTATTATTATACAGGATTTATATAGCGCCAACAGTTTGCGCAGCGCTTAACAAAATGAAGGCAATACAATAAAGTTACAATACAATTTGGAACAAAAGGATTCATATATATATATATATATATATATACACAGGCGCCTGAATTATACTAAAAACATAACCATTTTTTGCGATAAATATATAAATCAGATAAATAATATATAATCAAAAAATATATTTTAATGTATAAAAAAAAAATGCAATTATACGTATAAAAATCTGACATCTTTGCATATAACTGGCAGAACATTTCCTATTTTCCATTTGTACATGCGCACATCATTTTAATATTTTGCCACCAGAGATTTTCGGTGGCAGCTTGTGTCTTGGACTAAATAAAGGCACATTGGCTAGATGTAGTGACATACTCCCTAAGGAATATAGTAAATACTTTTCACAACAGTGAATGAAATTTTAATGTGTTCTTGACATCTGAGGTGGTGAATAACAGTGAGACGTCTAAGGACACTCCTGAGATTTTTTCCCTGCTGTAAATCAACATGCACTCAAATAATAAAAAGAAACACCAAATTGGCTCAATAGGGGGAACATGAATTTATTGTGAAAATAAAATCCTGCTAAAAAAAAAAAAAAAAACAAAAAACAAAAAAAACACAAAGCCTAGTGCCTAATTTGAAATATGATTTCCCTCCACATGTCACCAGATATACTAGTACAAAACCTTATTATCTATCTATCTATCTATCTATCTATCTATCTATCTATCTATCTATCTATCTATCTATCTATCTATCTATCTATCTATCTATCTATCTATCTATCTATCTATCTATCTATCTATCTATCTATCTTTTTGCAGTGTAAAATAATGGTAAATGTTGAATCTGTAAGAAGCAGCCCCGTATTTTAAAGCCTGAATATTCTCAGCTTCCTAGATAAGTATATGCTGTGTGCTGCCAATTATTCTTGGTCGGATACATAATGGAATAAATCCTGGGAACAGGATCCCTTTCTAACAGCACACAAGCTCCACTAATTAGACAAATGTACTACTGGCAAGCCGTGGAAAGTCTCTTCCATCCTGCACTGCCCTAGCCAGAGTCAAGGCATAGAAGAGCACATCAAGATTTGGGCTTTGTTTGGCCAATGGCTGTATTTGCTGAGCTCTTCCCCTCCTGTACACAATATTCCTAATGACAATCAATAAAACGGGAAGTCCATGGACAGTAACATTTTTGAATTGTCAAACTAAAATCCAACTCATCTGGCCTGGATGTGCATCCTAAGAACAGCATGGGTACCCATCATCCCTTCCTATATGTCAGATCACGGTTACATCTCTTCTAGACACTTGATTTATGGATAGAGGCAGCACAGATGCATGGCTCTTTTTTTTTTTTTTCTCCAGGAAGCAACAACTGTCACAAAAAGCGTCCCTGTGTTCGCTTCTTCAGTCATCAGTGAGGAAGTAGCAGCAAGGTGCGTCCTGATAAAGGTCACCATACATGTTACAATCTGACTGTACAATCTCTATACAATGAACCAACCATACACACTCCAATTTTAATATCCGATCGATCCGTGATTTCATCAAAACAACTGAATAGCCATGACTCCCCATTTAAGCGATTAGACTAGATTTCATTAGATTGTAAGCTCTTCTGAGCAGGGCCCTCTTAATCCTCTTGTATTTTATTGTATTGTAAATGTACCGTCTCCCTCTAATATTGTAAAGCGCTGCGTAAACTGCTGGCGCTATAGAAATCCTTAATAATAATAATAAATAATTTTGATTGGATCTGATTAAACTAAGTTAATCGTTCAGGTTGGAAAATCATCGATCGTTCTGCAAAAATCGGCAGCATTGAGATACTTTGCTTATATATATGATCACATTTTGATCATCAGATTATGAGACAATATATATACGATCACATTTTGATCATCAGAATATGAGATTATATATATATACGATCACATTTTGATCATCAGATTATGAGATTATATATATATATATATATATATATATATATATACGATCGCATTTTGATCATCAGATTATGAGATTCATAATGTAAAGTGATACGCAAACTGTTGGCGCTCTATATAAATCCTGTATAATAATAATAATACAGGGTGGAAACAGAGACACGGTGGGTAATTTATGATCGTAAATTACGATTCTATCTTAACTAGTCAAAATCCACATCCCTGTGTGTGGCCTATCGATTGAATGGGTTGTCAATCGGGAAACATCAACTTGAAAAAAAAGAGATTGTTTATCAAAGTGTATATGGCCACCATTAGATGTAAATTAAACTATGTACAATATATATATAATAATATTATTATTATTATTATACAGGATTTATATAGCGCCAACAGTTTGCGCAGCGCTTAACAAAATATATATATATAAATTGATGGCACTATATACAGTAAGTAGCTGTCATAAAATTATAGGAGAACCTACCTAACTATCCTGCTAATCAGACAGGTGGTTGCTCGATCTTATGGTGGCCATACATGTGACAATCTGAGCAATCAATTCTTTTCATTTAGTAAAAAGTCACATACGGTGCCATCAACCGATCAGGGTTATCAACCGTCAGTAAATTTACAGACAGTTTGTAAAAATCGGTGATCTGACATCTATCTGTAAACATCAATTTGTTACGCTGTGTTGACCGTAAACCAGACACATTACTTGATCCGGTTTTGTCAGTGTTTCTAAATTGTCTTTTTATACTGTTTAGATATCGCTTGTCTTCATTTTTAATATCTATCAGTATTCAGGCGTTCAGTAAAAAAAAATGTGCGTCAGTAAATTTTCGGTTTTGTCAGTAAAAAAATAAGGCGTGAGGTTGGCAACCGATTTTAAACCAAATTGAAGAGAATAGATTATGCCACTTGACCGGGAAGTGTACGGTTCGTTTAGGATATAGGAGATTGTACAATCAGATTGCTAGGTGTGTGAGAAGTTGTATCCTTCCTAATCCTATAAGAGGAGATCTCCCTGGCACAGACCTTCCCTTATAAAGAGATCGGAGGAAAGTTTCTTCCCAGGCCGGTTATATTTAGAGTTGTGCTGCTGATCAGAGGGTGAGGGATGGAAAGTCTAGCCGGCGATCAGGGATGGGGATGAGAGGAGAGGGGAGGGGAGGAGAGCTGTCATCCCGGCACAGTGCCGATCGCCCCATGCCATCCCTCTATTACAATACAGCACCGATGGAAGGGGTACTTACGTGGCCGCGGTGGGAAAGTATTCTTCCGATGAAGGGCCGATGAGCAGGGCTTGGAAAAGTGTCAGAGTAAAGACTAGGAAGCAGGAAGCAGCCATCTTCACAATCTAACAGGCAGATCTCCGATCTCCAGTGTGATAATACGGGGATGAGAGAGGAAAAGAAAAAAGAACAACTCCAGGCAATGGGAGGAAGAGGAGGAGGAGGAGGAAGGAGGAGGACACACAGCTCTATTCTGCCAGGCAGATCGGTGGAGCCGCCATCGGTAAGACTTCTCTCCGCTCCGGGGCTCAGTCTTCCTTATTCTGATTTATCTCTCCCCCCCCCCCTCCCCCCCACCCCGATGGATGGCAGGGAAGGGGAGGTGGGTAAGTTACAAGGGAGGAGTGATAGCGGGGAGGGGAGGGAGGATCCCCCCTCTGATCACACGCTGATATCGCCGCTGCTGGAAAGTTAAGTGCCCTGTGTGCGGCTCAATCACGGCGCTGACAGCTGGCCCCGCCCACACGGAGGGTGAACTTTACTGATCGCTGTCAGAGCGGTCCTCCGCCACACACACCGACACACCGAGCGCATTACCGTAATTACCCTGCTGCTGCAGCACATCTATTGTTTCCAATTACCGACATCTCTGGCAGCAACCGGCAGCTTCTTATCAGCCATGCTGATCTACATCACAAGAGCCTGGGAGAGGAGAGGAGAGGGGGGCTGGCTGGCCGGCTGGGGGGATCAATCACACTTTGCCTCTGCCTAGGACTGCACTGAAATGTCTGATCGCTACAACTTGCCAAGGCTTTTTATTTTTTATCAATCAGATTGGAAGATATAGGGACAGTTTAATGATCAGCACACAAAACCTGATTGTACAATCTGCTTAAAGCCAAAAGCACACATTTATTCTATTGCAGCTTACCAATTCTTGCTACATTCCTTTTTGTTTTGAGGGTTTCTTTCACCTGGCAATCCTAGTAGAGCTAGACGCTCATAGGCGTGCGCACAGGGTGTGCCAGATGTGCCCAGGCACACCCTAATCGCCCCATGTGCATTAGCATTATTGCTCTGTGTGCCAATAGGAAGATGGGAAAGATCTCCCACTTACCAACTTTGCCATAAGATAAGTGTTTACTTCTCTTTCACTGTGCCGGCATGGAGAGCTATGTGCCGAGGTCATATATATATGTAGACACACACTCACGTGTGTTTGAGCTTTAGGGTGCACACCCTAATGCAATAGGCTGCGCACACCTATGTAGACGCTTATTCGTAGGCGTGTGCAGGGCCATCTTACTGAATGGGTAGTTGCCTGGGGGCCCCACCTGCCCAGCGACCCTGCCCCAGGCAAGCATTAGTCCTGATTCCCGTGTGTATCCCGCCACAGAACTTAGCAGGTGGAGTGTACCTGTTGACCCTGCGCTGCTGTCCGGCCACTTGGGTCGTGGAGGGGGAACCCAAAACTGTAGGAATGCCTGTCCGCCTCCATGGGAACAGGCGCACACACAGGACAGCCGAGTCTGACTCCCGTCTGTGTGTGTGTTCACCGGACCCAGTCGCCCAACTTGGAAGCTGTCATTTGCCTGGTACTGCTGTACCAATAAATATAGCCTTATCGACAATTAGCATTTTTATTCATGTGGGTGATTGTGTAGGCAGGGCCCCAAAGCACTGCATTGCCCGGGGCCCTTTAATGCTCTTAAGATGGCACTGGGCGTGCGCACAGAGTGTGCCAGGTGTGCCTGGGCACACCCTGCGTGGCACAGATTCCCCCTGTTTAAATTCCTAATATTTCACCAAAGCCCCCTAATGGGGCTCCTAAAAATGTGTAAAAAAAATTGTAAAAAATAATAAAACATAGAATAATAAAAATAAAAACTACTGACACCTACCACTGCCCTTCTGACACCAATCTCTACCCATTCTTTTACTGACATGGTCAGTATATAAGTACATGCGCACACACACATATGTGTTTGAGCTTTGAGGTGCCCAGCCTAATGCAATACTGTGCACACCTATGCACTTAATATTTCAGGTACTTATTAGAGCACTGAAAATTTACACAGCACTTCACACACACACACACATATATATATATATATATATATATATATATATATATATGATTATGTATGCGGTTTGAATACACTCCTAAAAGTGAGTACACCCCTAACATTTTTGAAAATATTTTATTCTATCTTTTCATGTGACAACACTGTAGAAATGACACTTTGCTACAATGTAAAGTAGTAAGTGAACAACTTGTATAACAGTGTAAATTTGCTGTCCCCTCAAAATAAGTCAACACACAGGCATTAATGTCTAAACCGCTGGCAACAAAAGTGAGTACACCCCTAATTGAAAATGTCCAAATTGGACCCAAAATGTCAATATTTTGTGTGGCCACCATTATTTCCCAGCACTGCCTTAACCTTCTTGGGCATGGACTTCACCAGAGCTGCACAGGTTGCCACTGGAGTCCTCTTCCACTCTTCCATGAAGACATCATGGAGCTGGTGGATGTTAGGGACCTTGCGCTCCTCCACCTTCCGTTTGAGGATGTCCCACAGATGCTCAATAGGATTTAGTTCTGGAGACATGCTTGGCCAGTCCATCACCTTTACCCTCAGCTTCTTTAGCAAGGCAGTGGTCATCTTGGAGGTGTGTTTGGGGGTCATTATCATGTTGGAATACCCAGTCCCTCAAGGGAGGGGATCATGCTCTGCTTCAGTATGTCACAGTACATGTTGGCATTCATGGTTCCCTCAATGAAATGTAGCTCCCCAGTGCCGGCAGCACTCATGCAGCCCCAGACCATGACACTCTCTCCAACCAGTAATCCATGTCCTTAGACTGCTTGTCTGTTTGCGGGCTTTCTTGTGCATCATCTCTAGAAGAGGCTTCCTTTGGGGATGACAGCCATGCAGACCAATTTCATGCAGTGTGCGGCATATGCTCTGAGCACTGACAGGCTGAACCCACACCCCCCCCCCCCACCCTGACAGGCTGAACCCCCCCACACCTTCAACCTCTGCAGCAATGCTGGCAGCACTCATACCTCTATTTCCCAAAGACAACCTCGGAATATGATGCTGAGCACATGCACTCAACCTCTTTGGTCGACCATAGCGAGGCCTGTTTTGAGTGGAACCTGTCCTGTTAAACTGCTGTATGGTCTTGGCCACCATGCTGCAGCTCAGTTTCAGGGTCTTGGCAATCTTCTTATAGCCTAGGCCAGTAATGGCGAACCTTGGCACCCCAGATGTTTTGGAACTATATTTCCCATGATGCTCATGCACTCTGCAGTGTAGTAGAGCATCATGGGAAATGTAGTTTCAAAACATCTGGGGTGCCAAGGTTCGCCATCATTGGCCTAGGCCATCTTTATGTAGAGCAACCATTATTTCTTTCAGATGCTCAGAGAGTTGTTTGCCATGAGGTGCCATGTTGAACTTCCAGTGACCAGTATGAGAGAATGAAAGCGATAACACCAAATTTACCACACCTGCTCCCCATTCACACCTGAGACACATGACACCGGGGAGGAAAATTGCTATTTGGGCCCAATTTGGACATTTTCACTTAGGGGTGTACTCACTTTTGTTGCCAGCGGTTTAGACATTATTGGCTATGTATTGAGTTATTTTAAGGGGAAAGCAAATTTACACTGTTATACAAGCTGTACACTCACTACTTTACATTGTAGCAAAGTGTCATTTCTTCAGTGTTGTCACATGAAAAGATATAATAAAATATTTACAAAAATGTGAGGGGTGTACTCAGGGCCATTGATAGAAATCATGGGGCCCAGTACAGCCTCCTTGACGGGGCCCCCTTCAGCTCCATCCCTGGCCCCTCCCCAGACCCTGCCTTGAAACAAAGTGCAGGTTTGTCTTCAAGTGATAATTTATCATGCCACGCCTTTATAAATATGTGCAGAGCGCAGTACAATCGCCACACCATGCCATATTGCCATCCATAGTAAATATGTGCAGTCAGTGTGCAGTGCAATGCAGTATAAAACTCACAACCAACGATCAGCTGCCTCCGCTTGCTGTAGTCGTCCGCCTCACAGCCACTCGCTCTCTGTCTCGGGTCTAACTCAGAGCTGAGCGGAGGAAGATCACTCTGCCAGGGAAGGAAATAGGCAGCCGCAGCGGCAGGCAGCCGAGACTTGAAGTTGAGCCACAATGCCAGATCGGGCCCAGGATACCCATGCGCCCGAAATTGATAAAAAAAGTCTCTCCACTCTCACCAGCACAGAGATCAGATAGGGGCCCAAAAAATAGCAATTACACCCCTAAGAGCAGCAGAGCGGGGACAGTGGCGTCACTAAGATTGGTGTCATCTGGTGCGGTAAACCATGGTGTCACACCCCCCCGGCTCTCTACTGCCACAGAGGCTGCAGATATGCTACAGGAGATAGTCAGAGACCTCAAGCATGCTACAGGAGACAGAGACCTCAGGCATCATACAGGAGACAGTCAGAGACCACGGACATCATACAGGAGACAGTCAGAGACCACAGGTATCATACAGGAGACAGTCAGAGACCGCAGGCATCATACAGGAGACAGTCAGAGACCACGGACATCATACAGGAGACAGTCAGAGACCACAGGTATCATACAGGAGACAGAGACCATGGGCATCATACAGGAGACAGTCAGAGAACACAGGCATCATACAGGAGACAGTCAGAGACCACAGGCATCATACAGGAGACAGAGAGGGCAGGCATCATACAGGAGACATTCAGAGACCTCAGGCATCATACAGGAGACAGTCAGAGGCTGCAGGCATCATACAGGAGACAGTCAGAGACTGCAGGCATCATACAGGAGACAGTCAGAGACCGCAGGCATCATACAGGAGACAGTCAGAGACCCCAGGAATCATACAGGAGACAGTCAGAGACCTCAGGCATCATACAGGAGACAGTCAGAGGCTGCAGGCATCATACAGGAGACAGTCAGAGACTGCAGGCATCATACAGGAGACAGTCAGAGACCGCAGGCATCATACAGGAGACAGTCAGAGACCCCAGGAATTATACAGGAGACAGTCAGAGACCACAGGCATCAAACAGGAGACAGAGACCACGGGCATCATACAGGAGACAGTCAGAGACCACGGGCATCATACAGGAGACAGTCAGAGACCACAGTCATTATACAGGAGACAGTCAGAGGCTGCAGGCATCATACAGGAGACAGTCAGAGGCTGCAGGCATCATACAGGAGACAGTCAGAGACCGCAGGCATCATACAGGAGACAGTCAGAGACCGCAGGCATCATACAGGAGACAGAGACGGCAGGCATCATACAGGAGACATTCAGAGACCTCAGGCATCATACAGGAGACAGAGACCACGGGCATCATACAGGAGACAGTCAGAGACCACGGGCATCATACAGGAGACAGTCAGAGACCACAGTCATCATACAGGAGACAGTCAGAGACCGCAGGCATCATACAGGAGACAGTCAGAGACCACAGGCATCATACAGGAGACAGAGACGGCAGGCATCATACAGGAGACATTCAGAGACCTCAGGCATCATACAGGAGACAGTCAGAGGCTGCAGGCATCATACAGGAGACAGTCAGAGACCGCAGGCATCATACAGGAGACAGTCAGAGACCGCAGGCATCATACAGGAGACAGTCAGAGACCCCAGGAATCATACAGGAGACAGTCAGAGACCACAGGCATCATACAGGAGACAGAGACCAAGGGCATCATACAGGAGACAGTCAGAGACCACGGGCATCATACAGGAGACAGTCAGAGACCACGGGCATCATACAGGAGATAGTCAGAGACCACGGGCATCATACAGGAGACAGTCAGAGACCGCAGTCATCATACAGGAGATAGTCAGAGACCGCAGGCATCATCTTTTTCATCTCATCTTCATTTTTATTTATTAAGACTTCTTTTTAGATTTAGCAGGAATTATGGCACCCCAAACGCAGCGCAATTTGGCCGCAATTGTCGCCCGACGAATCACAGGGAAATCACGCAAACAGAATCGCGGGACGCCTGTCTCCCAAAAAAGCTCTTGTACTTTTTTGAATTCTGTTTGTGCAATTTCCTGCGATTCGTTGGACAACAATCGCAGCAAAATTGCGCCACGTTTGGGGTGCTATTGCTAGTCACTGGAATCACTTGGTCGTCCTGCGTCTTGCAATGGTTCGGAATTCTGCCCGCGATCCGAGTTGCCTATATGTGAATAAAGCCTAAATACATATTTAGCTAAAATCACAGTGAAATCATTACTAGCAGACACAAATAAAACATAACTCACATAATTCCTGCTAAATCTAAAAGAAAAAACTGAGATTAAAAAAAATATATATTTTTTGTGTGGGCCTCACTGTGTGCTCGGGCCCCCTACAAGAGGACCGGTGCAGCCCCCCCCCCCCTTAACAGCAGCCTATCAGCAAGCCCTGTGTACACGAATCTGTCGCAGTTTTAACAGGACTGTCCCACCAGAGATTAATTGGAGTAAATAACTGGGACAAGTGCTGGCCATTGTAGTGAATGTGAGACACTGTAGCTGGCTGCAACAGGTTGCAGTTATGTTTATAACTGCCTCGTTAACTTGGAAAAACAGTATGCAAAACAATGAACAGGGCATGCTGACTTTGCACATTGAGTCCCGGTTCACACTTGTGCGATGCGGGAAGGCTGCGAATTCGCAGCCTGTTCCCGCATCGCAAACGCACATCTGGCAGTTCACACTGCCATATGCGATACGCAGGGGGTGTCAATTAAATGTTAACGACACCCCGAATTTGATCGCATATCACAGTGCGATCTGACAGTTCGCACAGGATCGGATCGCACAAGTGTGAACCACTATGCGATCCGATCCTGATGCGGCTGGAAAAAAGGGTCCTGTGCATCTTTTGTGCCATACAAAGTGTACGGCTGAATTTGCATCCGCACATCCGATCGCATGTAATGAAGGAGCAGTGCGCTCCAAATTACATGCGATCGCTGCACTCGCAATAGTGTGAACCTGCCCTAACATGGATAGTTTTATGTAAAAAAGAATAAATAAAATGTGCAAACACCCAAAAATCCTTGCATCAATGAATCAACAGAATCAACAGTAGACGACATCTAGCAGTTGCCCATGGCTAGTGATAGAGCTGTGTATAGACCTGGAACACCTGCTGAGTGATAGTGGCAGACCTGCTAAAAAGAGAAGAGTGGACACCTGCTGAGGGGGCTCAAGTAGAAAAAAGGGAGGACATCCTAAACACTCATTGACATGGTTACTTGGAAGCTTTGTCCTGGAGCCACAAGGATGCCACTGCTCTTCTTCTTTTGGTGGGTCTGCCACAATCACGCACTGCTGATCGTGTCTGCCAGTGACAGAACTACCAGGGTCACAAAGGTCACACTGCAGGAAGGGTGCCTGCTGCAGAACATGAGCTCGGTTGGTACATTCTGAGGAAAGAAGAACGCACTGGTGAGCTCAGCAACATAAAAAGGCCTAGACATCCACAAAAGACAACAGTGGTGGATGATCGCAGGATCATCTCTATGGTAAAGAAAAACCCATTCACAACATCCAAACAAGTGAAGGACACTCTCCAGGAGGTGGGCATATCATTGTCAAAGTCTACAATCAAGAGAAGACTTCCCGAGAGCAAATACAGAGGGTTCACCACAAGGTGCAAACCATTCATAAGCCTGAAAAATAGAAAAGCCAGATTAGACTTTGCCAAAAAACATCTAAAAAAGTCAGACCAGTTCTGGAAAAGCATTCTTTGGACGGATGAAATTAATATTAATCTGTACCAGAATGACAGGAAGAAAAATGTGTGGACAAGGCTTGGAACAGCTCATGATCCAAAGCACACAAAGTCATCTGTAAAACATGGTGGAGGCGGTGTGATGGCATGGGTATGCATGGCTTCCAGTGACACTGGGTCATTGGTGTTTATTGATGAGGTTACAGAAGACAGAAGCAGCCGAATGATTTCTGCAGTGTTTAAAAATATATCATCAGGCCAGATTCAGCCAAATGCAGCAAAGTTGATTGGATGGAGCTTCACAGTACAGATGGACAATGATCCAAAACACACTGCAAAAGCAACCCAGGAGCTTTTGAAGGAAAGAAAGTGGAATATTCTGCAATGGCCGAGTCAATCACCTGATCTCAACCCAATTGAGCAAGCATTTCCCTTGCTGAAGGCAAAACTAAAGGCAGAAAGGCCCACAAACAAACTAGCAAAGCATCAGAAAGGAGGAAACCCAGTCTTTGGAAATCCCCATAGGTTTCAGACTTCAGTCATTGCCAGTAAAAGATTCTCAACAAAACAATAAAAATTAACATTTTATTTATGATTATATATAAAGAGTTGTAAAGTCAGAAGGTTTTTTTATCTTAATGCATTCTAGCCCTCCTTGGCCCCCTTAACACCTACCTGAGGTCCCCTCTCTGTCTAGCGATGTCCACAAGTGTCTCAACCATTTGAGATTTGAGGCTGCCGCTGCTGTCAATCAAAGTCAGCTAGCCAATCAGAAGAGAGAGGTGAAAGGACACAGGGAGCTGTGACTCAGCTTGGTTGCCCCCATAGTAAGCTGCTTGCTGTGGGGGCACTCAACAGGAGGGAGGGGCCAGGAGCACAGAAGAGGAGGATCCAGGCTGCTCTGTGCAAATCCACTGCAACAGAGCAGGTAAGTATAACATGTTTGTAAAGTCTATTTTTTTTTCATATAAAACATAAGAATCACTTTAATTTGTCCAATTACATTTGAGCCCCTGAAAAAAGGTGGTGGGCTGTGTACAAAATGTTTGCTGTACCTAAAATCAGTACTTGATGTTTATGTTCAACCCATTGAATTAAAGTGAAAGTCTGCACTTCAAATTCATTTGGATTGTTTCATTTTAATTTATTCTGGTGGTCTGGTGGCATACAGAGCCAAAAATATGAAAATTATGCCTGTGTCCAAATGTATATGGACCTAACTGTAAGTTCAGTGGGTTCTGTACAAGAGTATGTATGCCAGGCAGGGCCGGGCTACCCCTAGGCGATATAGGCAGCCACCTAGTGCGCAGCCACGACCTCTGGTTTCCCTACTCTGCTGATTACAGGTCCTCTTTGGTCTCCTAATATAAAGGGAATAAAAGGCTCATTAATGTTCTGCTCTCAAGGGCATCTGGTCAGGGGTTCCTGAGGAGCTGCACCAGCTGGGAATCAAAACCTTCTGTAGACAGTGGAGGAGGAGGACGTGATGTCACTGATTAACATTGATGAGCCTCTTATTACCTTTATCTCGTGAGTTGCTTACTTAGCTCAATACATTTTGTTTATTCACTGCTTCACTCAGATGCCGCTTGCTTTTTTCTTTTTTTTTCATTTGCACAATAAAGAGTTTGCTTCTGCCTCTAAGGACAAGCAGCCTGAAAGCAGAGTTCCATCCAAAAGTGGAACTTCCGCTGAAATGCCCAGACGGGAACTCCTCTTGCAGTGTATGTGCCCCCTTCATGGAATTTATAACTCATTGACAGACTCTGGACTCTATGGGCATTCAGAAATCTCTGGACTAGGTTACTCCTATCCTGCGCTATAAAGTTTTTCCTCTTTGCTCTTCTTCCTGTTACTTGACCGGCCAATCAGGCTCCTCTCCTCCTCCCGGGTACCCACCTGCAATACCATCACTCAAGGGCGGAGGCCAGGGCCGTCTTTAACGCCAGGTCCCTGTCATTGTTGGGGGGCCCAAAGCAGTTGCCCCTTGCCCACGCTTGCCAAATGTCATGGATTTCACTAAGCTGCCTGTCCCGCCGTGCTCTTGTCCACGGCTGCATTCCAGAAAGCAGAGCCGCAGTTGGGACAGCTTGTAGCTATTTCACTCGTTGCTACATGTTTGCTGCCCACTGTTCACACATTTCGCCCCCTGTCCCTCCCCCTACCTCGCTCGCTCATCAGTAGTGTCCCTGCCTCTCTCCTGCAGGACTAAGGACCATCCCCGATGTGGAGCCTCCAGGTTTCTGCTGCTTGAGGGGGCGGGATTAGCCTGGGCTCCGAGATCGTGCCCGCCTGGAATCAGGTGTTCTGACCTCAACTGAGCAGAGAGTGCACAACGAGTGTGTCTGGAGGTAAAGTCATCCAGCAGTTCAGTATAGATTTGTTTGCAGGCACCTCTAGGCTGAGTTACTGCAACTTAACATCCAAGTGCTGCCTGTTAGCTGAAAAATTGGAAGATGTCTACACTGCTACTAGGTTCTTACTGTCTCCTGGTGTGGGGTGTGTCCCGATCCCCCTGTTATGTGCCCTCCCGACCCCCATAGTGTGTGCCCTCAGGACCCCCTATGTGCCCTCCCAACCCCCATAGTGTGTGCCCTCAGCACCCCCTGATATGTGCCCTCCCAACCCCCATAGTGTGTGCCCTCAGGACCCCCTGATATGTGCCCTCCCAACCCCCATAGCGTGTGCCCTCAGGACCCCCTGATATGTGCCCTCCCAACCCCCATAGCATGTGCCCTCAGGACCCCCTTATATGTACCCTCCCAACCCCCATAGCGTGTGCCCCCAGGACCCCCTGATATGTGCCATCCCAACCCCCATAGTGCGTGCCCTCCCGACCCCCATATTGTGTGTGCCCTCAGGACCCCCTGATATGTGCCCTCCCAACCCCCATTGCGTGTGCCCTCAGGACCCCCTGATATGTGCACTCCCAACCCCCATAGTGTGTGCCCTTAGGACCCCCTGATATGTGTCCTCCCAACCCCTATAGTGTGTGCCCTCAGGACCTCCTGATGTGCCCCCCAACCCCCATAGTGTGTGCCATCAGGACCCCTCTTTGGGATATTGGGATGGAGAGCGAAATTGCATGGGGGGGGGGGGCCCAAGAAAATTTTTGCCCAGGGTCCAATCAATATTAAAGACGGCCCTGGCGGAGGCTTCAGCCATGCCTCCTATTCTCTTGCTAATTGACAGCCACATGCAAGGCATTCGCTGGTAACTGTTCCAACAGTAACAGAGCCAAGAACAGAGAGGTGGCGGGCAGATCTTTTCCAGTGTGTACCGGCCTCTACACGGAGGGGAGGGGCAGGGGTGCAAGTAGCTGGCCCATTCTTAAAATAGTCTAGCATCTCTACCAAGTTCTGAGGGTAAATGGGTGATAGTTACATACACTTCGGAAAACTGAACCACTAATGTCTGAAGTAAATCAAAGTTTGTTCTCACTCTTAGCCCAGCCCAGTCCAGCCTAGCTGCAAGAGATAGAGCAAGCAGCTTCCTCCATCTCTGTATTTAGTATTATGATACTGTTTTGTGCTGAGAGAATAAAAGGATCCGCATGTAGGTAGTCTCATTTATGTCTACTGGGATGCAGAATTTGTACAGACGTTGCTACCAATTTGACATTCATGTATAGTGCATGTGGCTGTATGTCCCAGAATACACCAGCACCCACACATGGATGTATGGAACACCTGTGTATTCCATGGGGCAAACACAGTCCTTTGCATGAATGCAGGGTTGTCTTTAGAGTGGGTCAAAGGGGGGCAGCTGCTTTGAACTCCACAACAATGATTGAGCATGCCCCTTGAGCCCACACTGCCCAAAGTTGCCAACAGTATGTTTAGCCCTGGCAGGCACTTCCGCGAAAAGATATTGGCAGTGTTGGGCAGGTGCAGAAGAAGAAGAAGTTGGCTGATTTTACTCCTCTAGTCCTGGCTGCAGCCCTCTCATGGTAGAGTGATCTGTCCCCTGCCTCTCCCTGCACATTTTCCCTTCCACTGGGGGCACTGCTTGGGCCATCTGCTTTCACGCACCATCTCCAGCCCTACTGTGACAATTCCATTCTCTTTACCACAGAGAAAACGCACATGCTGCCCTGTGCCCACACTGAAAGTGTACCAGGCTTAATTTAGCTCAAACGAGACCCACATACAGGGCACACACCTTAACCCCTACACTGCTGGGAGGGGAGCCCAGTGTTCCTGCCTACTGTCACTGCACTGATTTATTATCCCAGTGGCTTTCCATTTTAATGCCACCCTACAAGAGGAGGGGCCCCTGGACTGGAGGTAGCAATCTTTCTATGAAGGGCCTCCATAGAAAGACTGCTACCTCCAGTCAAGGGGCCTCTCCATAGGGAGACTGCTACGTCCAATCCAGGAGACCCTTCATAGGGGAACTGCTTTCTCCAGTCCAGGGGCCCCCTCCATAGGAAAATTGCTACCTCCAGGCCAGAGGCCCAGCCATAATTAGACTGCTACCTCCAGCCCAGGGACCCCTTCATAGAGAGATTGCCACCTCCAGTCAGGGGCAGATCCAGAGTCTAGTCTCAGGAGGGGCACTGCTAGAAAATAAAGTGTTGCTTACAGAACTAAATGTAGAACTGTGTTGCTGTAGAACGGCTGCAGCACACCTCTCCATCCGGGACTCATGCCCCTACAGCCTTCCTTCATTGGTTTTGCTGTGGTGAGGTGGCAGAGGCAGGGCCATCCTTAATAGTGATTGGATTCTGGAAAATTTTTTCTTAGCCCCCCCCAACTCATTAATATACATACTACAGGAGATGATCAGAGACTGCCGACATAGTTCAGGAGATGGACACCCTACAGGAGACTGTCAGAGATGGCAGACACAATAGAGAAAATGGTCAGAGGCTGTGGACACACTCCAGGAGATGGTCAGAGGCTGTGGACACATTCCAGGAGATGATCAGAGGCTGTGGACACACTCCAGGAGATGGTCAGAGACTGTGGACACACTCCAGGAGATGGTCAGAGGCTGTGGACACACTCCAGGAGATGGTCAGAGGCTGTGGACACACTCCAGGAGATGGTCAGAGGCTGTGGACACACTCCAGGAGATGGCCAGAGGCTGTGGACACACTCCAGGAGATGGCCAGAGGCTGTGGACACACTCCAGGAGATGGCCAGAGGCAGTGGACACACTCCAGGAGATGGCCAGAGGCTGTGGACACACTCCAGGAGATGGTCAGAGGCTGTGGACACACTCCAGGAGATGGTCAGAGGCTGTGGACACACTCCAGGAGATGGCCAGAGGCTGTGGACACATTCCAGGAGATGATCAGAGGCTGTGGACACACTCCAGGAGATGGTCAGAGGCTGTGGACACACTCCATGAAATGGCCAGAGGCAGTGGACACACTCCAGGAGATGGCCAGAGGCTGTGGACACACTCCAGGAGATGGCCAGAGGCTGTGGACACACTCCAGGAGATGGCCGGAGGCTGTGGACACACTCCAGGAGATGGCCAGAGGCTGTGGACACACTCCAGGAGATGGCCAGAGGCTGTGAACACACTCCAGCAGATGGCCAGAGGCTGTGGACACACTCCAGGAGATGGCCAGAGGCTGTGGACACACTCCAGGAGATGGCCAGAGGCTGTGGACACACTCCAGTAGATGGCCAGAGGCTGTGGACACACTACAGGAGATGGTCAGAGGCTGTGGACACACTCCAGGAGATGGTCAGAGGCTGTGGACACACTCCAGGAGATGGCCAGAGGCTGTGGACACACTCCAAGAGATGGTCAGAGGCAGCAGACACAATCCAGAAGATGGCCAGAGGCTGTGGACACACTCCAGGAGATGGTCAGAGGCAGCGGACACACTACAGGAGGCGATCAGAGGCTGCAGACACGGTACAGGAGATGATCAGAGACTGCGGGACATAGTACAGGAGGCGTTCAGAGATGGGGGATACAGTACAGGAGACAGAAATGGGGGACACAGTACAGGAGACGCTCACAGATGGGGGACACAGTACAGGAGACGCTCACAGATGGGGGACACAGTACAGGAGACGCTCACAGATGGGGGACACAGTACAGGAGACGCTCACAGATGGGGGACACAGTACAGGAGACGGTCAGAGATGGTGGACACAGTACAGGAGATGGTCAGAGATGGGGGACATAGTACAGGAGATGGTCAGAGATGGGGGATACAGTACAGGAGACAGATGGGGGCCACAGTACAGGAGATGGTCAGAGATGGGGGACACAGTACAGATGGGGGACACAGTACAGGAGACGGTCAGAGATGGTGGACACAGTACAGGAGATGGTCAGAGATGGGGGACATAGTACAGGAGATGGTCAGAGATGGGGGATACAGTACAGGAGACAGATGGGGGCCACAGTACAGGAGATGGTCAGAGATGGGGGACACAGTACAGGAGACAGATGGGGGACACATTACAGGAGACAGATGGGGGACACAGTGTAGGAGACAGAGATGGGGGGACACAGTGCAGGAGACAGGGATGGGGGGACACAGTACAGGAGACAGATGGGGGACACAGTACAGGAGACAGATGGGGGACACAGTACAGGAGACAGATGGGGGACACAGTACAGGAGACAGATGGGGGGACACAGTACAGGAGATGGTCAGAGATGGGGTACACAGTACAGGAGACAGAGATGGGGAACACAGTACAGGAGACAGAGATGGGGGACACAGTACAGGAGACAAAGATGGGGGACATAGTACAGGAGACGGTCAGAGATGGGGGACACAGTACAGGAGATGGTCAGAGATGGGGGACACAGTACAGGAGACAGATGGGGGACACAGTACAGGAGACAGAGATGGGGGACACAGTACAGGAGACAGAGATGGGGTACACAGTACAGGAGACAGAGATGGAGGACACAGTACAGGAGACAGAGATGGGGGACACAGTACAGGAGACAGAGATGGGGTACACAGTACAGGAGACGGTCAGAGATGGGGGACACAGTACAGGAGACAGAGATGGGGGACACAATACAGGAGACGGTCAGAGATGGGGGAAACAGTACAGGAGACAGAGATGGGGGACACAGTACAGGAGACAGAGATGGGGGACACAGTACAGGAGACAGATGGGGGACACAGTACAAGAGACAGATGGGGGACACAGTACAGGAGACAGATGGGGGGACACAGTATGGGAGACGCTCACAGATGGGGGACACAGTACAGGAGACGCTCACAGATGGGGGACACAGTACAGGAGACGCTCACAGATGGGGGACACAGTACAGGAGACGGTCAGAGATGGTGGACACAGTACAGGAGATGGTCAGAGATGGGGGACATAGTACAGGAGATGGTCAGAGATGGGGGATACAGTACAGGAGACAGATGGGGGCCACAGTACAGGAGATGGTCAGAGATGGGGGACACAGTACAGATGGGGGACACAGTACAGGAGACGGTCAGAGATGGTGGACACAGTACAGGAGATGGTCAGAGATGGGGGACATAGTACAGGAGATGGTCAGAGATGGGGGATACAGTACAGGAGACAGATGGGGGCCACAGTACAGGAGATGGTCAGAGATGGGGGACACAGTACAGGAGACAGATGGGGGACACATTACAGGAGACAGATGGGGGACACAGTGTAGGAGACAGAGATGGGGGGACACAGTGCAGGAGACAGGGATGGGGGGACACAGTACAGGAGACAGATGGGGGACACAGTACAGGAGACAGATGGGGGACACAGTACAGGAGACAGATGGGGGACACAGTACAGGAGACAGATGGGGGGACACAGTACAGGAGATGGTCAGAGATGGGGTACACAGTACAGGAGACAGAGATGGGGAACACAGTACAGGAGACAGAGATGGGGGACACAGTACAGGAGACAAAGATGGGGGACACAGTACAGGAGACGGTCAGAGATGGGGGACACAGTACAGGAGATGGTCAGAGATGGGGGACACAGTACAGGAGACAGATGGGGGACACAGTACAGGAGACAGAGATGGGGGACACAGTACAGGAGACAGAGATGGGGTACACAGTACAGGAGACAGAGATGGAGGACACAGTACAGGAGACAGAGATGGGGGACACAGTACAGGAGACAGAGATGGGGTACACAGTACAGGAGACGGTCAGAGATGGGGGACACAGTACAGGAGACAGAGATGGGGGACACAATACAGGAGACGGTCAGAGATGGGGGAAACAGTACAGGAGACAGAGATGGGGGACACAGTACAGGAGACAGAGATGGGGGACACAGTACAGGAGACAGATGGGGGACACAGTACAAGAGACAGATGGGGGACACAGTACAGGAGACAGATGGGGGGACACAGTATGGGAGATGGTCAGAGATGGGGGACACAGTACAGGAGACGGTCAGTGATGGGGGACAAAAAAACATTAAAAATGACATAAATCTTTCCCGTAGTTAGTTGGCAAGATAACTTTTGCGCAAACCAATCAAAATACGCTTATTGCGATTTTTTTTTACCAAAAATATGTAGCAGAAAACAAATTGGCCAAAAATGTTAAAAAATTTTGATTTTTAAAAAAAATTTTTTTGAGAATGTCATATAGCTGAATGTGAAAAATATATATTTTTTTTCAAAATTGTCGCTCTTTTTTTGTTTATAGCACAAAAAATAAAAATCGCACAGGTGATCAAATACCACCAAAAGAAAGCTCTATTTATGAGAAAAAAAGCAAGTCAATTTTATTTGGGTATAGCGTTGCACGACCGCGCAATTGTCTGTTAAATTAACGCAGTGCCAAATCGCAAAATAGGGCCTGGTCATTAAGGGGGCAAATCCTTCCGGTTAAAAACTGGTTAAATACATCTTCCTATTATGTCTAATTGACCCTCCTTCACTCATCTGCAAGATATTACTTCGATTCCTTTCTCATGTTCAGCTTTACATGTAACATTTAGATTTTTGCCCCTATAATTCAGTTTGATACATTTTTAACCGCTTGCCGACCGCCGCAAGTAGATTTACTGCGGCGGTCAGCCCCTGCCAGGCAGAGTGACGTTAATTAACGTCACTAGCCTGGGAGGGTCTGGGGAGCGAGCGCGCGCCCGCGGAGGCGCGCGCCCGCTCCCGCGCGGTCACGGACCCCCCCGCGCGTGTGACCATCGGACCCGATGTCCGCCGGCCACTCGGCGATCGTTGGGGGAGAGGGAGAATGTCAGGCAGCTTGTGTAAACAAGCTGCCTGTCATTCTCCTCGCTGTAAAGACACTGATCACACGGATCTAGTATGTAGATCCGTTGATCAGTGTCCTTACAGCTAGAGCCGTAGCCAATCACAGTAAGAAGCACGCCCCTAGGGACACACACAGCCCCTCCCTCCCAAATAAAGTTAATCCCTTCACTGCCAGTGTATTTTTACAGTAACAGTGCATATGTATAGCACTGATTACTGTAGAAATGTCACTGGTAACCCCAAAAGTGTCAAAAATGTCAGTCAAGGGTCCGATCTGTCCGCCACAATGTCGCAGTACCGAAAAAAAAATCGCAGATCGCCGCCATTACGCGTTAAAAAAAAACAACAAAAATGACAAAAATCTTTCCCTTTGTTAGTAAACGCGATAACTTTTGCGCAAACCAATCAAAATACGCTTTTTGCGATTTTTTTTTACCAAACATAGGTAGCATAAAACAAATTGGCCGAAAAAGTTAAAAAATTTTGATTTTTACATTTTTTTTGGGGGGAATTTTATATAAAAAATGTGAAAAATATTGTTATTTTTGCAAAATTGACGCTGTTTTTTTGTTTATAGCGCGTGATCAAAAAATCGCACAGGTGATCAAATACCACCAAAAGAAAGCTCTGTTTGTGGGAAAAAAAGGACGCCAAATTCGTTTAGGTACAGCGTCGCACGACCGCGCAATTGTCCGTTAAAGTCACGCAGTGCCGAATCGCAAAATACCCCCTGGTCTTTTAGCAGGAAAATCCTCCGGGGCTTAAGTGGTTAACAACGCCGATATATATAACATAGGAAAAGTCGCAAGCTCAGGCAAAGATCACTAAGACTTTTGGTGGGTTTAAATTCGTAAAAATCTATCCATCACTAGCTGTGGAGGGGCAAGACTAGGGTTATCTAGCCAGTTCTGCCAGACCGGGTTGAATTTTTTCATCACATTATGATGGTGATAGGTCAATTGTTCCCTAAGAAGGACAGAGTTAACATAGGCAACCCACTGGGCCCTAGTAGACACAGTAGATGCCAACCAAAATCTGGCAATCAACTTTGTAGCAAGGTATAGTAATCTGGTTATCATAATATAAATACCTTTTGGATACATTTCAGCATCTATCGCACCTAACAGACACATCGGTAGGGTAAGAGGCATAGGTGCTTGGGCTAGATCAGAAATAGACTGCATAACCTCTGCCCAATATTGTGTACATTACAGGCAATGTCATATCATATGTACAAAGTATTCTCTGTGGACTGTGCACTTTGGGTATAGGGGATAGTCCCTCCGGCCCCAATCAAATAGTTTAGCAGGAACATGATTGATATTTTAACATACCAGCAGGGTGACAGTGTGTGTTCAGATTACAGATGGCCACTAGAAAAAACAAATACTTAGATCATTGTACATAAAGATTAAATACACCAAACTGCCCTAAAGACATGGTATTGCTATAAGCAGCAAATACAGTATTGAAAACCTAAACACCAGAAATGCCATTAAAATAATGTATGTTTTCGGAGGTCAACGCTTAATTTATAAAAAAAAACGTACATGTATTTCTACTTCATCATCAATATGGACTATAATTAAAAACTGATTAGATATACATATGATAGGAAAGGAAAAAGTGTAAATGCCCTATAGTGCCCTGTTGTGTTTGGAAACTTTCATGCCAAATCATTCTTAGGGACACCATTTGTAGCTTGTTGTAAAGAGATGAACTAGGCAGATTTGAAGTAGGACTTGCTAGCCCTGTGAGTGTGTTGTGAAGCCCATTAGGCTGGCCTAGGGCATAAAGCTGTGTTGCAATCTGTGCGGTTACACCAAGTACATATTACACTGATTTTTTAATCCTTGGTGAAGTAAGAAGTTGATGATCAGTAGTTTTTTTTCAGATGCTTTGTTCTTTGAGGAAAGCTATGCATTCTTTTTTGTCCTTTGATATTGTTTTGTGAGAGGTGCCATTAAAGATGGGGAGAACTTGGAGGAGACACAGTATTTCGTGAACTGCACCTTCTGCTTTGTGGCTATAAACTCTTCGAGGAGTAGAAGTTGACTGTAAAATCAAAACCAGGAATATTTCAGAACTTTGCTTACTGACATTATAAAAATTAAACTTTTTTTTCCAGTTTAGGAGTAGGGCATGAATAACTGATTTCGTAGGTTTACAAATATAATAATGAATAGTCAGCATTCTTTTTAAATGACAACGTAACTGTTGGTGATACCCAACCTCAACAGACATTTTCAGGTGATTAGTAGTGTTGGATTTTTCCAGGTTTACTATTCTTGTTTTTCACCTGAGTGAATGAGGCACCATCATAACTCCAAACTGTCTCTCATTTGAAGGAACTGCCCGTCTTTTAGGACCAAATCCCTCTGTTCCTCTTTCCTCCTCTGTCATCCCTATTTTTGGATAGATGTGTACACCTCTATATTAAATGCAATACTTAACTACCACACGTGTTACACTACAGTAAACCTTTCATTCAAACATGCAGTATCACAATATTATTTTTAAAAGCCAGTATGACAGAAATATAATGATAAAAAAAGCCCTGGTGGGCTTAGCCAATAAATGTATTATTTTTAATTCTTCATAAGCAATGTAACTGTCAGGGAATTCCTGTGAGGCGTCTGGCTTACAGAAATGCGCATGCACGCATGAATCTTCACAGAAGGGGTATCAGGAATGCACATGCGCACCAGAATGTGAGCGGGAATGCGCGCACACGAAGAGGCCCACGCACAATGTATGTTGCCTCCAGACGCACTATTTAAGGATGCCTCTGTCTGTGCTCTAATGCTGACTGGTCTTCAGCTGTTCCCTGTATCCTGTGTACTTCCAGTGTGTTTCCTCAGCTTACTCCTAACCTGACCTCGGATCCTGCTTGTCCTGTCATTATTCCTGACTCGGCTCATTACTGACCTTGGCTCTGCTCCTGATTCGGTACCTTGCTGCCCACCTGTTATGACCCTGGCTATCCTGTGACTATGCCCCTGTCTTCAATCCTGACTTGTTTGAGTGTCTGCCTGTCTGTCTGCGATCACAGTTCTGCGATCCGCTGTGTGTTCCTGCTGCAAAGCTGCTGAAATCCCAGACCTGCCACAAGCTCCGTTCCTGCAGTGCAAGTGGAGCGCTTCTTTAACCTTTAGCTGAATTACAGTGTACGGCTACTGCTCCTGATCTGATGGTTCTCCTTTCTCCTCAGAATCGTATCTCCCACTGCAAGTCCCAGGTATACACCTACAGGCACTTGTGTTGCTCCTGTCCGTCGGCACCCTCTGTTTCACTCTCAGTGTAGTCCTGGGTTGGAGATACAAGGGAGGCCGACCTTATAATTTCAGTCTCCCTTCAGGTATGTGACAGCAACTGAGGGTACGGCATAGGGTGTCTCCTTTGTGTACATACATTGTACTAAAGGGTGTCCCTCTTTCCCATCTTGGAATGTTTGGGAGGTATGGGCACCATCAATATCTTAAGAGTGCTTTCCCTTAACCACTTAAGCCCCGGAAGATTTTACCCCCATTCCGACCAGGGGGTATTTTGCGATTCGGCACTGCGTGAATTTAACGGACAATTGCGCGGTCGTGCGACGCTGTACCTAAACGAATTTGGCGTCCTTTTTTTCCCACAAACAGAGCTTTCTTTTGGTGGTATTTGATCACCTGTGCGATTTTTTGATCACGCGCTATAAACAAAAAAACAGCGTCAATTTTGCAAAAATAACAATATTTTTCACATTTTTTTATATAAAATTCCCCCCAAAAAAAATGTAAAAATCAAAATTTTTTAACTTTTTCGGCCAATTTGTTTTATGCTACCTATGTTTGGTAAAAAAAAATCGCAAAAAGCGTATTTTGATTGGTTTGCGCAAAAGTTATCGCGTTTACTAACAAAGGGAAAGATTTTTGTCATTTTTTGTTGTTTTTTTTTTTTAACGTGTAATGGCGGCGATCTGCGATTTTTTTTGCGGTACTGCGACATTGGGGCGGACAGATCGGACCCTTGACTGACATTTTTGACACTTTTGGGGTTACCAGTGACATTTCTACAGTAATCAGTGCTATATATATGCACTGTTACTGTAAAAATACACTGGTAGTGAAGGGGTTAACTTTATTTGGGAGGGAGGGGCTGTGTGTATCTCTAGGGGCGTGCTTTCTACTGTGATTGGCTGTGGCTTCAGCTGTAAGGACACTGATCAACGGATCTACATACTAGATCCGAGTGATCAGTGTCTTAACAGCAAGGAGAATGACAGGTGGCTTGTTTACACAAGCTGCCTGCCTTTCTCCCTCTCCCCCGCCGATCGCCGAGTGACCGGCGGACATCGGGTCCGCCGGTCACACGCGCGGGGGGGTCCGTGACCACACGGGAGCGGGAGCGCGCCTCCGGGGGCGCGCGCTCGCTCCCTAGACCCTCACAAGCTAGTGACGTAGCCCTACGTCACTTTGCCTGTGAGGGGCTGACTGCCGACGTAGATCGGCGTTAGGCAGTCGGCAAGTGGTTAACTCTCACTATGTACAAGCATGCACAGTCACCCCTTGAGAATTGTATCACCATTAGCTACCATAAGCAAGAGCATTTGGTAGCTGAATTTTCTACATAATTCTGATGTTGGATATCTGATGCCTGTAGATAGCCTAAATGGGTAGTAAACTTGTTTAAAAAATAAAATCCTCCTGCAAGACAATGTTTTAATGTGTTAGTATGCATCTTATACTATCACATTATGTAAAACTTACGTTAAAACAAAGCTCTCCAGCAGCGTACGGTCACTTCTGACAGGGCTTTCATTTTCCCCGGGCTTCCTTCTGCGTTCACGGCTCCGGTCCTTTGAATGGAGAAGCCATGTTGACATCACTGCTGTTCACGGCACAGGGCTCTGATGGAATGTCATTGGTATGTCATTCCTTCAGAGCGCATGCATCGGTGACGTCACTGGCGGCTTCACAAGTAAATAACTCCTAAACAGCACGTTCTGTAGATTTTTACTGTACCTACATGTAAGCCTTAATCTAGGCATTATTGTAGACATCCCTACGGAAAACAAAATGCCTAGTTTTACCTTATATTAGAGCATCTCCCGGTGCTCACATCACTGCTCGGCTCTCTCCCCTCCAGACTGACAACTACAGCAGGGCCAAGAACTCCTGCTAACGTCAGCCAGGAGTAGGGGAGGAGAGGAGCAGAGAGACGAGCAGCCACATTTTTTTTCAGCACAGACGCTAGACACTTAATGTTAACTAACAGAGGGGATGGTGTGTTTATGATACAGATACTATAGCAGTAGGAAGGGAAGAGATAGGGAGCAGAGTGGTACAGACTAGGTGACAGGCGGGGGGGGGGGGAGGACAGAGGAGAGCTGCAGATAGCTGCAGCTGATGGAGGTACGTAAACTGTCCACGGTGTCAAGGCTCGGCAGCCATTATAAACCGTGGTCAGTTTGCGGGGGGGGGGGGGTCAGAACCAGGCAGGATCAGCCATGTTCTTTGGTTAAACAAGGGGCGAAATTACACAGCACAAACACTGTGCTGTTATTCATGCTTTAATGGAACAGGATCAATTTTTTTTTAATGGTGCTACAAACACTTTAAGGTCTTGAAATAGCCAAGCCAGTCTCCAGACCTTAATCCTATAGAAAATTTATGGAGGGAGTTGAAACCTAAAGCGTCAGCCAAGAAACTTTAACCGCTTGCCTACCGCCGCAAGCCCCTCACAGGCAAAGTGACGTATATATACGGCGACGCGCTCCCACTCCCGCGCGGTCACGGAGCCCCCGCGCATGTGACCGGCAGACCCGATGTCTGCCGCTCACTCTGCGATCGTCGGGGGAGAGGGAGAAAGGCAGGCAGCTTGTGTAAACAAGCTGCCTGTCATTCTCCCCTGTGTAGAAACACTGATCATACGGTTCTACTATGTAGGACCGTTGATCAGTGTTCCTACAGCTCAAGCCACAGCCAATCACAGTTAGAATCACGCCCCTAGGGACACACACAGCCCCTCCCTCTCAAATAAAGTTAACCCCTTCACTGCCAGTGTAATTTTACAGTAACAGTGCATATATATAGCAGTGATTACTGTAGAAATGTCACTGGTAACCCCAAAAGTGTCAAAAATGTCAGTCAAGGGTCCGATCTGTCCGCCCCAATGTCGCAGTACCGCAAAAAAAAAATTGCAGATCGCCGCCATTACGCGTTAAAAAAAAAACAACAAAAATGACTGTTGGTGATTTCTCTTTATATTCACCCTAGATACCTTAAATGTATATTCAAAGGTTTAGTCCCTGACTTAATAGCAAAGTCTAGTCTGTTCTATGCAAATAAGGCAGAGCTCTGGAGAATGTTTTATCCTGTTAAAGAAGACACGTGCAACCACTGCTCAGTCTAAAACATTCTTAACTTTATTTGCAAAGCGGGGTAACTATTATACACAGTATTGAACAGGAAATACAGTTGGGAGGGGGAGTGGATACTCTCAGGAAGAGTCAAGTTCTCACAAAAGTTGAACAATGGGTTAATACAGAATGTTCGTTAGAAATTGCAAAATATGCCTTGTCTAGACCCTATAGCTCAACTTAGAATAAAAGGAAGCAGAATGTGTTAGGTACAAAGGAAGTGGGGATGTATCTTTATCTTGAAGTGTCAGAACATATCGGATGATTTACTTAGGTCATTGTTCATGTTTAACTAAAGACTTAAAGTAACCTTAACTGAAACAAGTCATTATAAGTCACAGTTGTAAGAAAGAAAATGGTGTTACACAGGTCAAGCTAGAAAATGGTTGCCAGCAACTAGAAAGAGGTCATTCCCCTTCAATCCCCTCTAAAAAATCATAATTTCATATGCATGATTTTTCTCCTTATCATTTATACGGTGTCATCAGAGGACACCAGGCCTCTCTGGAAAGGAATAGCAGGTTAGGCGACAATGTCCTTTGTTTCCTTAGTATAATCAAATAAGGACCTAAACCTGCCCACCTAAACGGTAGACTTAGCTTTCTTAGCTTTATAAAACTTTACATATTCCTGGTAATCAAAAGGGGTTTGGGTTTGTTGGATCAGAACACCTTGTCTAGCTGTTAGAAATGTGTCAACATTTTCAGCATCTCTGTTAAAGTACAAACTTACATAAGATCCCCCTCTATTTGCTGAGTCTGGGGTCTTTGTGGTTTTAGCGATTAAACACATAATAAGCTTAAAACATGCATATAAAAATAATAGAAAAAGTAAAATCATCACAATCATCATAGCAATGTCTTTTAACCAGGAAAACACTCCTCCAAAACCAAAACCCCCCATACCTACAAAGGGATCCCAGCTTTTAGCAATGTTACGGGCCTCTTCTTGCAACTTATTGACCTCCTTTCTGTGTTGGGCAATTATGTCATAATAATTTGGCACTTCCAAAGTGGTATTGTATATCCAAGTGCAACATTCATAGTCCTCAGTATGCTCACAGAGGCCAGTGAGGGCAGCACTCATACTTTCTATAGCTAGATCATGTAATTCTAACTTCTTCCTAATGGCCCTTTTTTCAAGATTTAGCAACTTAATATCATCTGAGTTTTTCTCCATGATCTCATCAATGATTCCAGAATAATCATTTAATCCCGGGGATAGCATTCCTTCCCACAACGTACATATATACTTTGTCCCCGTGAAAACGGTCTTTGGGCAATATATTCTTGTAGGCGTCTATTCTGTACTGCGGTCACAAGGTGGTCCAGTACTTTTTGTATCTCTCTAGAGAAATTCTGGTAATTACTCATTATGGTCTTATTTAAACTAGGACTTGATATATCAAACAGGGAACATGATTTTTTCAATGGGGCCTGGCAGGAAGTAATATTAAGAATTGACTTTTTTCAAATGGAAGGGTTAACACGTGTTATTTCCCAGGCTGAAACACCAGTCTGGGAAATGGCTCCTACCATCTACTGGGAAGGTGATATTATTATTACTTGACACATTAGTTAAAGTAGCAGAGGTCTCTTTAAGAAACTGGGTAATATTCAAAGGGACAGCAATAAGAGGGATGCGGGCTGTTTTTGGATGGAGTTTGCTACATATCCAACATTTCTCAAAACCCGGACTTCCTAGCATAAGCATATTTAAATTTTGTTAGCAACATTTCACTATGAAAAGTGGGTGGATTCTCATCTACATTATGCTCAATACTCAATTCTCTCTTTGTTCTGTTATGTGTCTCATATGCAGGGTATGGCCCGCATATACTTCTCATGACACCCAAATCTTCTGGGTGATAGATGCAGTTAGTAACAGTCCATACAAGGGAAAACACTGAAAATGGAATCAGGATTATCAGCAGCCACAGTTTGCCTGAGTCCGGTGCAACTGGAAAAGTCATTTTCTACAGGGTCTGGGCGGTCTGCCCCTGTCAGTACCCCCTTTTCTTGACTCTCCTGTTCAAGGTCAGGGCAATTTGCCCCCGTTAGTACCTCTCTTGCTTCTGGATCCTCCTGTTCAAGGTCAGGGCGGTCTGCCCCCGCTAGTACCTTCTTGCTTGCGTCTGGATCCTCTGGCTCCGGTCCTGTCCGCACCAACTTCACTCTAGTGGCATGGATCCAAGTAGGGCTGTGTTCAGTCAAAACAGCGGTCCTGGTAACTGCTACCACAGTGGTCTCTGGGCCGTAGGTGAAATCCTTTTGTTTCTTTCCTTTGGGCAGCAGCTTCATCACCACTATGTCTCCTTCTCTGAAGGGATGGGTATTTTCCTGTAAAAAGAAAAGAAAAGGTGTGAGCAACTTTTCGTTCCGTTCCACTTGATTCGAAGTTTCAATTACTCTTTATTTGTGCTATTCATTCTTTCCATTATACCTGAACTCTGCGGATAATAATCTATTTTCAAGATTTTAACTAGTTCCTGGCATATTTTTGATATGAAAACTGGAGCATAATTAAACCTAATTCAAGGCAGGCACCCCCATCCAGGAATAATCTCCTGATTGAGAATGCATGCCACCGTGTGGGCATCTCCCTTTTTGTGGTCCTAAAAGCTTCCACTCATCTGCTAAACACGTCCACTATTTGACTAAAAAGAACTCTTATTTCTTCCCTGCTTTGGGCCTATATGTGAAATCTATTTGTAGATGTGTGAATGGGTTTGTTTGGGTATTGGAGATGCTCATGTTTGGATTGTTTGTTCCTAATACAGGTGATGCATCTAGCAACATATGCTTGCACTAAACTGTCAGTAATACTTCATATGTTCTTTCCCACCCCCTGTGTATTATTCCATAATACTAGGCAATAAACAGTGGGGCGCTAGCTGCGGGGATACACACAAGAGCTCCCCTCTTTTAGAAAAAGGCGATTCTCAACTTTTTCTAGAACATCACCCAAGTCCTTAAAACCTGTTCTGTAGTATGTGTTTGTAGCTTCAATAATGTGTGATCTTTTGGCTTGGAGCAGGAAATTAATGAACTAAAACATCCTCTGCTCCCCCTATGGCTGCCTATATATCATGTTGTGGAGTAACACAACCTTTCAATACCAGTAGCCCATTTAAAACTGGGGCCTACCTAGGGCAAATGATGTGGCCATCCCCATTACCATCTCACAAGATGCTATGTGCTATGTTCGGAGTCACTTCAGGCATGCCTTTAGGCCTGGACTGCGACCATCTTTGGACAAAAACTATAGGGCAAAGTTTTCCACCATACTCCTGGGTAAGTACACCTGTCATGGTCTTACAATTGTCCCTTGCATAAACACAAAACATTTTTCCATGATTTGGGAGGCCCAGTGCAGGCGCTACAACCATAGCATTTTTCAGATATATAAACGCATTTAACATTTCTGGTGACATTTCTGGACCTGTGGTTTGTCTCAAAATGTTATTATAGATAGGAGTAGTCTGGATCCATAACAAGCAATGATCCTGTGGGCGGGCAAGACCCACTGTGGGCTGGCAAGACCCACTAGAGCAGCAGCTCTTATGTGACTGACTCTACTATCACCCTCTGTGAGAACAAAACCAAGGTAAACAACACTTTCCTGACACCACTGTCATTATTCCTGTGACACTTTGTGTCCACATACATGTACATTTCAATAAACTCACTCGCTCTGACTGGCCTCCACAGAGTGACTACATATGTGATGTACATATTGTAGCGGGACTGACGCATGAGCAGGTGTCCATCCCCTCTTGCATGGTCTGGAGAACTATAGAGCGGACAATTGAATTGTCTACTGGACCCTAAGGCATTTCTATACCAGGTAAGTTACCTGGACTGAAAAAATAAGAAACAAAGATGGCTGTGTCTCCTCGTCCAATAGGACGCTTAAAAAAAACACACTACTTAAACCAATCACTGTACAGTGGGTAGCATTGGATGGTATGGCTGTCAGTAGAGATGGCACATCAGATACCACTGGTATGCTATGATCAAATACAAACCTAAAAACTTTTTGGCTTAGTGCCAATTTTCCAAAAAACTTTTTTTTTTTTTTTTTTTCAGATTCTAACAAAAATCTGGCCAGAGGTTCCCCTCTTTTAATAGAGGATACACATAAAACATAATTTAAAAACTATAATCAGATAAAAAGTTAATCTGATTTGAAACTTTTGGCTCTGTGCCAACAGGGTCTAATGGTCACACTAATTGCGGTAACTCTTTCTGTCCAAAAATAAATTCCATAATTATGACAGGAATAAAGATATGACATTTGAACGCTTTCTTGGCAAGTAGCCAATTTTCAAAATTTTGCAGGAAGGCTCCCCTTCACATAGGAGACCATTTGCCAAATATAATTTTTCATTATCTATAATTCTATAAAAAATAACTTCAAAATATCCTGCCGACAACGGCAATTTATATATTTTTTTTTTTTAATAAAATAGTGTTTTTATTCATTATTACTACGCTCATACAGGATGGGCACAATTGTATAAATGGCAAAACTTCTAAAAAATTCTATAAAAATAATTGCATATGTATGGGAATGCTGAGATCGTTTGTTCTACGACTGTTCTGAATTAGGGAACTAATGCAGAAGTGCGTTTGCAGCAGTGACCCCCCCTCTTTTCCCTTCGTGTAAGGAAATGTGCTTTTTTTAAATGTATCTGACACACAAACATTTTCTGCTCGTCTGACATTACGAAGAAAACTACACCTGCCTTGGAGAATGAAACCGTGGGGTGCAGGTGTGGTCAGGGGTATTTGTAAGGTAATATTATTATTATAGGGGGACCTATGTTGAAAATGTCCTACTCTTTGATTTGCCTCTTCTGATAAGGTCCTTGGAAATGCGCCCTGACAGGCTGCTTTTCTTTAGACAGATCAAAAGAGCCTGCCACATCGCTCTCTGTTATGGCTTTTTTGAAAACCTTACAAAGTTTTAGTAGCCCAATCAGAAACTTGCTGTTTTACAATTAACATGTACTGTGACTTTAAATTAACGCCAAATGTTTGAATTCTAAGACTGTGCTACTCAGCAATGACACTTCACTGCCCAAAAACGCCAAATTCTCAACCGTCTTCTGTCTATAGGCAATCGCTGTGGACTATATCTACGTGTTTAAAGACTTTCACTTTCACTTCTAATAGCTCTACGTAGCTTTTTTTTTCCTATTCTATTGTACTAATACGGGGCATAAATAAACCAATTCTCCCCGCTTTTTCCATTTACTTTACATTACAACTAAACATTTACTAAAAGATTTACTTGTATCCTAATATCTCTAAGGCTGGCCACACATGTCCGGACAACTCTTTATCGTACAATTTTCTGTTAGATCCACCACAAACCACATAAGAGGTCAAAATTAAACACATTCATTTGCATTCAATTAGGCAGACATTTGTACTACATAGCTGACGGTAAATTTCAAGAAAAACTGTACTGAAAATTGTAAGAAAATTGTATCATGTATGGCAAGCATCAGACCTAAACCTTCAGTATAATTTCACAAAACCATAAACAAAACATGTCTCTAAGATTTACACATTCACAAAATCACTTAAATGTATCTGGGTCCTTAGACCCTCTTTATGGTTAAAAACCCTCCTGAAAAGCCATTTGGTGTATGTATATTACACCTTATACTCCCAGGTATAGTGGCTATCAAGAAGGCTTTCCCACCATTATAGACAAACAAACAATACACATAATAAACATTCATCTTGATTTGTCTGATAACCTACGATCGGTCAGTCAATTTTTACAGTAATAATGAAACTGTCGCTATCAGAACAGTGTGTTATATTAACAGTCAGCAGGCGCAATTTTTACAAGTCATGTATAATTATAGATACAGTTTCCATATATGTCAAACCAGCAATATAATACTCCAATACAATATGACAATATTTTCAAATGAAATAACAAAATAATCACGTGATGAACGAACTTATCTTCTTACTAAATAAGCTTTTTTAGATCACACAAACAAATTATCTTATACTCTAAATCTTACAGTTTCTATGCGATAGAAAGATAGAAGCAAGAAAAGGAAAGTATTTGTTTTCTACACAGAACAGACTGACATCTATTTATTATTCACTAAAGGAACGGGGTTTTCCTAAAACCCCCTGGGCTTCCCTGAAACCCAAAGAAAAAAACTGTCTTTGTTGAAGACAGCTTCAACGCCTCCCAGAGACGTTTTATTTGTCCCTCCCAGAGGAACGGGATTCTTCTCGAGAAAAAATCCCCTGGGCTTCCCAGAAGCCCCGGATATTGTCTTTCCTTATAAATGACAAATCCTGTCTCTCCCAGAGACACTGTCTCGATACGTTCCCAGAACGTATTCAGGTTCAACAACCTAACATATAATATCTTTCCCTGAAAAATATTATTCTGGCTTCCCTGAAGCCTCCTTATATATATATTAGTATTCAAGCTTCCCTGAAGCTTCTATATATATATGTAAAAATCCAGAGCGTCTCCCAGAGCTGCTCTATTATCCAACACGCTCCCTGAGCGTTTGGTGTCTATGGCTCAAAGAACGGAACCAGGGCCACACGGCCAAGTCCCACCGGACAGGCAAACAGATAAAATAAAATATCTCCTTACCCAGACCGGTGAATCCTTGGACCCGTGATGGCCGCTCTCTCTCCGTCCCAGACGTAGCCCCCAATACTGTTGGTGATTTCTCTTTATATTCACCCTAGATACCTTAAATGTATATTCAAAGGTTTAGTCCCTGACTTAATAGCAAAGTCTAGTCTGTTCTATGCAAATAAGGCAGAGCTCTGGAGAATGTTTTATCCTGTTAAAGAAGACACGTGCAACCACTGCTCAGTCTAAAACATTCTTAACTTTATTTGCAAAGCGGGGTAACTATTATACACAGTATTGAACAGGAAATACAGTTGGGAGGGGGAGTGGATACTCTCAGGAAGAGTCAAGTTCTCACAAAAGTTGAACAATGGGTTAATACAGAATGTTCGTTAGAAATTGCAAAATATGCCTTGTCTAGACCCTATAGCTCAACTTAGAATAAAAGGAAGCAGAATGTGTTAGGTACAAAGGAAGTGGGGATGTATCTTTATCTTGAAGTGTCAGAACATATCGGATGATTTACTTAGGTCATTGTTCATGTTTAACTAAAGACTTAAAGTAACCTTAACTGAAACAAGTCATTATAAGTCACAGTTGTAAGAAAGAAAATGGTGTTACACAGGTCAAGCTAGAAAATGGTTGCCAGCAACTAGAAAGAGGTCATTCCCCTTCAATGACAAAAATCTTTCCCTTTGTTAGTAAACGCGATAACTTTTGCGCAAACCAATCAAAATACGCTTTTTGCGATTTTTTTACGAAAACATATGTAGCATAAAAAAAATTGGCCGAAAATGTTAAAAAATGTTGATTTTTACTTTTTTTTGGGGGGGAATTTCATATATAAAAAAATGTGAAAAATATTGTTATTTTTGCAAAATTGATGCTCTTTTTTTGTTTATAGCGCGTGATCAAAAAATCGCACAGGTGATCAAATACCACCAAAAGAAAGCTCTGTTTGTGGGAAAAAAGGACGTCAAAAATCGTTTAGGTACAGCGTCGCACGACCGCGCAATTGTCCGTTAAAATCACGCAGTGCCGAATCGCAAAATACCCTCTGGTCTTTTAGCAGCCAAATCCTCCGGGGCTTAAGTGGTTAAGGATTTAGAGAAGATCTGTAAAGAAGTATGGACCAAAATCCTTCCTGAGATTTGTGCAAACCTTGTCACTACCTACAAAAAACATCTTAACTCTGTGCTTGCTAACAAGGGTTTCTCCACCAAGTACTAAAAATGTTTTTCTTGGGGATAAAATGCTTATTTTCCTCACTGAACTGCAACTTAATTTATATCATGTGTTTTTTTTCTGGATTTTTGGTTGATATTCTGTCTCTATCATTTAAAATACACCTATGATAAAAAAATTATAGACCCTTTATTTCTTTGTAAGCGGGAAAACTTACAAAATCTGCAGGGGATCAAAAAATTATTTTCCCAGCTCTATGTAATGAAATAAAATACAAGTGTTAACTGTAGTAAATGTTAGGAGGTACATATTGTGGTAAAAAGAACCTTGAAAAGTAGAGAAGAGCCGTAGGTGCATGCACAGCCACTCCTAAGCTCTGCACTGCTCCGACTGATCAGCACTCATTCCGGCACACAGCACCGCCAGAAGTCTGCTCTAACCATGGCCAGTGAGGGACAATAGTGTGAGGATTCGCCTTATGACAGCGGTTCCTGCCTACAGAGCCCTGGAAAGGCATCTCACCCAGGTAGGGATCCCGGCCCGAGAATCCAAGATGACGGCTGTGACTCTGCCTCATGTACAGCGGAATCAGGGGAATAACAGACACATCTCCTCACTGGACCCCTTACTCAGGGGCCCACGTGAGTACACACAATGCAGAGCCAGCATCGCCTGCATTCACAGAATCCCTGATTGGACACACTATGTAGGATCTCCTATTCCCACCCATGGAGGATGGCCCCACACAATATAAAGCAAATGAAGCCCATCCAGTCCATCCTACAGATCTATCCTTTGACACCTCTGCTATGTTTCCAAAATTCCCAGAAATGCTTAGTAGTAGCCTGTCCCGAACAGCTGCCAAAATCACAGGCGACATTAAAGCAGAACTCCAGATTTTAGGATCTCGCATAGAGGCAGTTAAATCGAAGTTAGATGCAACTATCTCCAGAACAAACCAAAACAGAGACCGAGTACAGGAATTATAAGATCAACTCGAGAGGGCTCTATCCAAAATAGATGACCTCGAAAACAGATCAAGGAGAAACTATTTTAGGATCAGAGGTCTCCCTGAAACTGTAACGGATGTTTATGCAGCAGTATGATCCCTCATCGAGCCCCTATTTCCAGATATTCCCTCACACAAATTGGAGCACTTGGATCCCCACGCTCAGATGGCCTCCCGAGGGACATTGTGGTGAAACCCCACTTCTACGCAACTAAGGGGGAGGCCATGCAGAGGCCTCGCCTAGCTCGGCAAGTCAAGCTTGGAAAACACCCCATTCAAGTTTGCGGACTTATCTCCGTCAACTATTCAAAAGCAGAGGTCTCTTAAACCACTTCTTCCAGTGCTGTCTCAAAAATGGTTGATGGTTTTTCCCCTTCAACATTAAATTTACATTAAAGAACAGATCCTACACGTTTTTTAAATTTGCGTTTTATTGATATTACTTATACCGGTTGTGCTGTTGTATTACTATGATCTTGTTCTACAAGATCTAAGTTATGTACTCAAAAAGATTTGAGCAGTTCACATGTCCCTCCACCTAAACCTAGAGATACAGCCTTTCCCTCTCTGGGCCAGGGACTCTTCTTCTCTGATAGAAGAAGACTCTACAAAAATGTTAGAGAGTCGGGGGGGACTAAGTCCCTAAACCAGAGAGGGTTTTACCTCTCCCTTTCTGTTATCTTACTCTTTTTTTCTCATCTCTGTATCTACACTTTTCTCATCTTTAGATGTCCTACTGGAATCATTCAAATATCATCATTACCTGGGTGGAAAACAGGCCCTTCGGGCACTTCACTGACCACTTTGCTTAGAGACCCAAAGGTAAGTGGCTGTATTTTGCTTGTGATCCCCCTTTACTTGCTCCATGGCTGATACTGAAAGACCTCCCCCCTCCTACGGATTTTACACAATATGCAGGGACTAAATTCTCAGATCAAAAGAAGGAAAATTTTCCAATATTACTTTAGATTGATGGGATCCTGCTTCAGGAGACACACTTCTCAAAACTGTACAACCCTAAGTTCATCCACTTTAAATTTCCTAATTTTTTCCTTACTAATGCAGAGAATAAAACAAAGGTGGTAGCAATCCTCTTTTCACACAAATGCAAATTTCTGCTTAAGTCTGCACATAAAGACCAACAAGGGAGTGCTGCACAATCAACTATATTACTTTGTTTCCTACTATGCACCCAATCGGGGACAGGCAAAATTTTTTGAATCCATGCTCCAGAAGCTGGGTCCTCTACTTGAAGGCATGGTTGTCTTTGGCGGAGACTCCAGTATAGCTTTTGATTCAGGACCCGACAAAAAACGTCCCCCAGGAGCACAAAAGATCTGCCCCCCTAGGCAAAGCCTCCGCATTGCCAGGCTAATCTGACATAGATAGCCAAAAATGTATTTTCTAGTCTATCAGTAAACATAAAAGAGACCCGAAATCTATACCAGCGGCCTTACCTCAAGGGCAGAAAAGAGTGGAGTGGAGCCTAGTTTTATTATCTGAGAGACAAAATGGGCTAGACTATGGCAGCAGGTCTAACTCCCAGACCTCGCACCCATACACTTCCCAAAATATACCTTCTGAATGGCTCGAGGACACATAATCCCCAGAAAATTGTGGGCACCTTTCAAAATTTCTATAATAATCTTTATAGCGGCGGGGCGCAGGTGAACCAAATTAATCCTACCTCTTTTCTAGACTCTCTGCCTATACCCAAACTGGAGGACCACCACATAAACAGATTAGAAGCCCCAATAACAGAAGAGGAAGTTGCCTTGGTCATTAAAAACCTAAAAAAGGGCTCCGTCCCTGGAGTTTCTCGAATTCATACTAGAAAGCCTTCGCACCCACTGTTTTCCCTTACTTAGCTCACGTCTTCAATGCATTGCAAAAGGGAGCCACTCTAAATCACTGACTCAACTCGGCCTTTATCACAGTTATTCCAAAACCAGGAAAAGATCCAGGCGAGATTAGTAATTACAGGCCCATCTCGCTGATAAACAATGATCTGAAATTTCTAACCAAGATTTTAGCAGACCGGATTTCCTCTTTTATAAGCTTATATGTCCCCAATGATCAGGTAGGATTTACACCTGGCAGACAAGGGCCAGATCAGATCAGGAAGGCAACAGATGTTATATTGTTGCTGCGATCGAATTGGGACGGAGGGCAACCACAAGAGGGCCTACTTCTATCCATAGACCTACATAAAGCTTTCAATTCTGTCTCTTGGCCTTATCTCTTCATTATTCTACAGCTTTGAGGGTTCGGTCAGAACTTCACTAACGTCTTAAGCGCCTTATACTCAACCCTCAAAGCCAGGGTGCAACTCCAAGGATTCTGTTCGGAGCCATTCTTAATTTCAGAAGGCACAAGACAGGGATGCCCTCTATCACACCTGATATTTGCAATAGCGATCAAAAACCCTGGCTATAGCGATCAGAAATCACCCAGACATCCATGGCATTAGATGTGGTCCTCAGAGGCACAAATGTGCACTCTTTGCAGACGATCTGCTCTTCTTTATTATATCACCACTTGTTTCCCTATCAAACGTATGTCGACTATTAAATGAATTTGGTAACATTTCTTGCCTTCACGTCAACATGTCCAAGTCACAAGTCCTTAACATTAATGTCCCAGACTCACCAGTATCTCAGTTGAAAGAACACTTTATTTTCTCATGGAGTGAATCCACTATACCTCTCTTGGGTGTGCACCTCCCATCCAGGATAGATAAAATTTACGCATTTAACTTTCCTCCTATTTACAAAAAACTGGGAATAGATTTAAATTCTTGGTCACGTCTCATCCTTTCATGGTTGGGAAGGGTGCACTCCCCATTAATAACACTTGCGATGCTTCCAGGCAAAGATTGCAGCCTTTGTCTGGGGCTCAAGGGGACACCGGCTGGCAAAAGGGGTCCTCTTTCGAGCCCAAAACAAAATGGGACTAGGACTGCAAAATTTAATCTGGTATTATCAAGCTGTCCAGCTGTCCCAGATATCACTTATCTATTCCTAGACTGCTAAAACCCAATTGGGTGCACATGGAAAGACAGGCAGTGCCACATTTCACCCTAGACTATTTGGTGTGGTGCCACTCTAGACGTCACTCTGCAATACTTGCTCCAACACTCTCTTACTCCTTGACCTTGTAGGATGGTCTCAAGGACCACGCGGAGTAGGTATTTCCTATCTGTCCTCTTGCCCACCTCTTCCATGACTCCCAATTTCTTCTGCACATGAACATCAGGGCATTTCAATGGTGGTTGAACAAGGGGATGTACAGAATTGGACACTTCTTTAATTCAACAGGGCCATTCTCCCTAAACCACTGTATTAATAAACTTGGAATGCAATGACTGAAAAATTTAGGTTTTAACAAATCTCACACTTCTTACACTCCGTTTGGAAATCCAAACCCCAGACCATTGTCCGGTAGGACATTTTTCTCTCTTCTTCCAACTGGCTTTCTCCTTTCCCTTTTCTTTCTCGAACCCTCTTTCCTATTGCTCTATCTCCTTTACTAGTTTCCTCTACCTAAGGAGGGTTCCATGTTGAGGATTGCGATAATCTTACTAGATGAGAAACACACTGCAGAGTTCCCCTAAGCGGGGATATATCAGACTACTGAAACTCACAGAGAAAGTCATTAACCAGAAGGGACCTGAGACCCACTTTAAAACCACATCCCCCCCCCCCCCCCCGAGGGAAGCTCACTTAGACCTATTCTAACAATTGCTTGATATGGGTTGTCCTTAAGTTTTAGTGCTTTGGTACAAATGGGATCAAAAGGGTTATTGACATTTTTTGCCTGCATTTAGTATAGCAGGGATGAGGGATTCCATACCTTTGTGAGAGAAACTACTTACAGGCTGGATGAGTTTAAGCTATTATTAAGAATAAGGGTTAACAAAGATTATCTCCTCTTCGCCCCATCATACCAGCCTAAGCCCCTCTCGATTAATCAATAAGGTATCAAAATCCTGCAACATCACAATACTGAATAACCTTCATGTATATACGATCCCATATTAATGTGCTCTCAATACTTTATTACGCCCGTGGAACAACCTACATTCCACCACCGTTCTATCTTTCTGCGGTGTGTAACTTTTCCTAGTCTACACATTTTGTTATGCTGTGTATCCCTCTGGAAATGTTTATATTGTACTGTACTCAATAACTTCTTTGAATTTACTATAAAAAGATTGAAAGAAAGTACAGAAGAGCCAAGGGGGTTACACAAAAATATTAATTGTACATGATTTTCTCAGTAGATTTTAAATAGAAAAGACTACAAAATAAAAATAATCATAAAGTATGGACTAAAATGTTTTTTAATGATAGCGTGCATGAAGTTTGCCGTTTTTTTCTTTTTTTTTTTTTTTCCTTTTTGTTCAAATTCCAGTTTGTCTTGCTCTATACATGTTAACGTCTTTGTATTACTGTTTGCACTGACAGAAGACATACGCAAGAAAAAAAGAAACGCAATCCAGAAGTACAACTAAGGATGTTCAGGCAGTAAATCTCAAGCTTGTTGTTGCTGCACCATCTGTATTTAACACTTCAGTAACTCCATTCAAAGTCAGCTGTTAGCACTATTGTGTTTCTTAGATTCTTCTTGACAGCCTGAAAAGCAGTCTGCCTGAAGTAATACCACAAGTCATAGGCACTACTATACCCGCTGTCCAGTCTTAAAATATTTGCTATACATTAAAAAAGAATATTGTATATACTGTTAAGTAAAAAGCTGTAATGAACTAAAAGATTACCTAGACACTTGGAATAATTTTGGCAGACGTCTTCTGCCTCCTGACCTGGGTGCTGCCACAAATGCTTGACACCATCTGAACCAAATAAGTTTATCTTGGTCTCATCAGACCACAGGACATGGTTTCAGTAATCCATGTCCTTAGTCTGCTGGTCTTCAGCAAACTGTTTGCGGGCATTCTTGTGCATCATCTTTAGAAGAGGCTTCCTTTTGGGAGGACAGCCATGCAGACCAATTTGATGCAGTGTGCATGTATGAGGGTTGGCGGCCCACATTTGCACAGGCATAGCAGCCCACTGATTTGAATGGGCTACTATGCCCTCGTTTTCCACAGAAAAAAGATGCATGCAGCATTTAAAAAAATCCATAGGCCTTACCTGGAGTTCCTGCACTGGCAAGCTTTTGCATTTTTATATACGTGGGCCCAGCATTTAAAAATAAACTTTGTGTGTGCAGTACCTGAAGGTAAGTTGCATGGTGCAAAAGCAGGATGGATTTCATGGCCAATGCATTTTTTTTACATTCTGCATGCATCTTTTTTCAGCGGAAAACGCAGGCATAGCAGCCCATTCAAATGTATGGGCTGCTATACCTGTGCAAATGTGGGTCACCAAGCAGGCCTAAAATAAGCCAGCAATCAGTGTCTGGACTCTGTTCAATATTTAATAAAACAAGCATGAACAAATTAAAGAGTAGCTTAAGCACAGCATGTGAGACAGAGTAATTAAGACATTACAAAATACAACATGCAAGTTAGAGACACAGTTTCAGAACTGTCAGCCATTAGAGATCTCATGGGAATAATGGCCTACCTGATGACTTTCTGGTGCTCAGCTCCGATGCGATGCGCACTCTGCTAACGGCTCCACTCCGACTCCAACCCCGAGGCGCCGCCTCCCATACAGAACAGCGTGCACAGCAAGGGGCGCCAGTGGAGCTCTATGTCCCGCCCGCCTGCCTTGCCCGCCTGCCTGCTCGTAACACAGTGCAGGCTGCTGCTGATGCCTGGGCAGCTCACTGCTCTCTGACTGTTCTACCGCTGGCGACCCACTCAGATGCGGCTCGCGACCCACCAGTGGGTCAAGACCCACAGTTTGGGAAGTCCTGGCCTAGGCCATCTTTATGTAGAGCAACAATTCTTTTTTTCAGCTCCTCAGAGAGTTCTTTGCTATGATGCCTTGTTCTAGTGACCAGTATGAGAGAGTGAGAGCAATAACACCAAATTTAACTTACCTGCTCCCCATTCACACCTTGTAACACAAAAGAGTCACATGACACTGGGAGGAAAATGGCTAATTGGGCCCAAGTTGGACATTTTACCTTAGGGGTGTACTCACTTTTGTTGCCAGTGGTTTAGATGTTAAGAAAAGTATAATTTCTTCAGTGTTGTCACATGAAAAGGTAGAATAAAACATTTACAAATATGTGAGGGGTGTACTCACTTTTGTGAGATACTGTATCTATCTTTGCCCCCTAGCAGCTGTAAAAGCTCTTTGAAAAGAGGGTGGCAGGCAGGGCTCTGAGGACCGCCTTAGGTCCATCCTGACTGCTGCTGCCAGACTCACCCACCTTACCAACCATTCAGTGTCTAGTACTACTCTTTGCCACTCACCCAATTAATTTATTTCAAAGTACTAACAGAAACTTACAAAGCCATCCACAACTCTGCCCCCAGCTACATCACTAACCTGGTCTCCATATATTAACCAAACCGCTCACTTCTGTCCTCCCAAGACCTCCTGCTCTCTAGCTCCCTTGTTACATCCTTCCATGCTCGCCCTCAGGATTTCTCCTGAGCTTCTCCCATCTTTTGGAACTCCCTACCCTAATCTGTTCTAATCTATCCATCTTTAGATGACCTCTGAAAACCCTTCTCTTTAAAGAAGCCTATCCTGCTTCTAACTAATACAGTGTGTTTTTACTTTCTCCATCAGCTTATCCCCCACAGTTATAAGCTTTTGTATCACTTGACCCTCCCTCTTAGATTGTAAGCTCTAATGAGCAGGGCTCTATGATTCCTCATGTACCAAATTGTATTGTAACGGTAATGTTTGCCTTCATTTTGTAAAGCGCTGTGCAATTTGTTGGCGCTATAAATCCTGTATAATAATAATAATAATGAATGACGAGTGTCCAATTTGTTACTGGCTGTTGTGTTCAGTTGAAGTCCTCTGCCTTTGTATATTTTTATTGTCTGTTGCTGTAGGGGTTAAAGGAGAAGTATAGCCAAGACTATTATGGATTACAGTGGTGCAGTTAATTCTGCAATTCTGTGACCCGTTGTTAGCTGACAGCGGGCTAAAGAATTGGACAATGTCACTCTCCCAAAACTCCAGCAACTGGTCCCCTTAGTTCATATGTGTTTACTGAGTGTCGGTAAAAGAAGAAGGGGTGCTACACTATGGTAAACAAAAGCCCTGTCCCAATTCCTTTTGAGGCATGTTGCTACCATCGATTTAAAAAATGTTTTTTTTCTTCAGATGGTACATTTTCTCAGTTTAAACATTTAATATGTTTTCTTTTTTCTATTGTGAATTTCTTTTTTTCTGCTTTGTCATGTCTCCACAACCAAAAAAAATAAAAATAAGCAGTACACAGACAGCAAAAAAATAACCTGGTAAGGGTTTTTAACCCTTTCCTATATAAAACTAAAAATAAAAACCTGTAACTGTACATGCACTCTAAATAAGGTAAGGGATGTGTTTCATATTAAAGCTAGGAAGATATCTAAATGGCAAACATTTAGGGTTAGGCCACCAGCATTGGCTATTTTGATTGTTCAATAACATCACATTAAATTATGGGGAGAGAGTCCTCCCGTTTTGCCTTCCCAAATGAAACTGTTAATAGCTTTCTGAAGAATCTTGTGATGGACACTGGGGGAAACCTGAATAATAAGTTATGCAAGGAAGAGTCACCGAGAGTTACAAGAGCAATGGAACATCCAAATCTAGAAGGTCTTTAAAGAGAAATAACCAATCATTTGTTTGATGTGTAGTTCTGGTAGGTATTATGATTTGCATCTAAAAGCCAAAACAAAGAATATGGTGAATAAAGACTTATGATTCACCCATGTTCAACATAAAGCTGTCATAAACAGAGTAAATTTCGGCCAGTTCCAGAAGAACCAGCTGAAATTCACTCAATGAGTGGCCCGGTCTGTTGTCTTCTACCTGACATTGAAAAATTAAAAGGGCTTGGCAGAAAATTGTTGGCGGTGCACCTGCATCCAATCAGATGTAGTGGCTGTTCATGTGTGGCTTAAGGTTTGAAAGGTCTCTAAAAATAGAAAAAGATTATTGGATTTTTAAGTGAAGCTACTGGTTACAATTGTCAACAGAATTTATAATTGGTAACTATGCTTATTTTTGAAACAAAGTGAGGAAATGGTTTAAGTGGGTGGCAAAAACGACTGAAGTTATGATTGTGTCGTTTACATTTAAAAGGGAAAAGAGTTTTAGAGTTTACTGAGATTTATCTGGCTTTGGATAAGCCATTGATTGGGAATGGTGTACATTTGGAGGGTATGGTAGAGCCCTTCAACATGAAATTATGCAGGGTATGGTAGAGCCCTTCAACATGAAATTATGCAGGGTATGGTAGAGCCCTTCAACATGAAATTATGCAATCATTTCAGCTAGAAGGAAGAAAAATAGTATGCAAGGGATTGGTCCTAGAAGGCAGGCATTCCTATGGGAAATACATTTAGAAGAGCCAAGGCCAAACCAGGGTGGCTAAACCGTAATGTAAAAAAACTTAGAGAAAATAAAAATGGCTTTTAAGAGATATAAATTGGAGGGGACTTTATCGGCTGTCTACGAATATAAGAAATCGAAAAAGAAATGTAAAAACAAAACCAAGAAGGCTAAACTCAACTTCGAGAGACATATAGCAGAGGAAAGTAAAAGGAACCCTAAGAAATTCTTTAAATATATCAATAGCAAAAAAGGAGGTCAGAGCATGTTGCACACATAATTAACAATGAGGGGAGGATGGTTACAGAGGACACAGAGAAGGCAACTGTGCTAAATGCTTTCTTCTCCTCAGTCTTTACACAGGAAAAGGAGGGGTATACAGACCATGACTGTATGGTTAACAGTACTTCACAGGACATGCCGCTATGGCTAACAGAGGGTGAAATCATGAAAAGGCTTGATAACATTAACACAAATATATCACCAGGACATTCGAGAGTACTCAAATAACTCAGTAAGGTTATATCTAGACCACTGTTCCTGATCCTTGCAGATAGCATTAGGACAGGAGATGTACCAGGGGAGTGGAGGAAAGCTAACGTGATACCAATATTCAAAAAAGGGCAGAGGCATATCCCGGGCAATTATAGGTCGGTCAGCCTGATGTCAATAGTATGTAAATTACTGGAAGGGATGCTAAGGGACTATATCCAAGAATTTGCTAAAGTCAACAGTATCATCAGCACTGCAGTAATCAGCATGGGTTTTCAAAAGGATGTTCTTGTCAGACCAATCTGTTAACATTCTACGAGGTGAGCTGTGAGCTAGATAGGGGGAGACCCGTGGATGTGGTGTTTATGGATTTTGCTAAGGCATTTGATACAGTCCCCCCACAAACGATTAATTTACAAAATAAGATCTGCAGGTTTAGACCACAAGGTTTGCTCTTGGATAGAAAACTGGTTAAACGGGCGTGTCCAAAGGGTGGTAATAAATAACACATACTCAGACTGGTCTGGAGTGATAAGTGGGGTCCCCCAAGGCTCAGTCATGGGACCAATTTTGTTCAATTTATTCATAAATACAGAATGACCTGAACAAAATAACAGAGTGAGCAACTACATGGCAAATGAGGTTTAATGTGGAGAAGTGTAAGGAATTGCACTTGGGGACTAAAAACATAAACGCAAAATATGCGTTAGGGGGAACCTCTGGGGGAATCAAAAATGGAGAAAGATCTGGGAGTCTTGGTATAAGATAGACTAAGCAATAACATGCAAGGTGAAGCTGCAGCTGCCAAAGCCGGAAGAATATTAGCATGCATAAGGAAGGGGATATATTCCAGAGATAAAACTATAATCCTACCACTTTATAAAACCATAGTCCGGCCACATCTGGAGTATTCTGTCCAGTTCTGGTCACCAATCCTCAGAAAGGATGCGCTGGAACTGGAAAGAGTCCAAAGAAGGGCAACTAAGCGAATTAGGGGATCGAAGGACCTAAATTATGAGGAGCGTTTACAAGCACTCAATTTATTCTCCCTGGAGAAGAGACGTCTGAGAGGCGACATGATAGCGATTTACAAATACTTCAATGGTGATCTCAGCATAGAAAAAAAACTATTCAGTCGCAAGGAGCGTAAGAGGACACGATGCCATACAATGCGATTAGAGAGGAGGCGATTTAACCTCAGACTACGCAAAGGGTCTTTTACAGTAAGGGCAATAAGATTGTGGAACTCTCTTCCACAAATGGTAGTAACTGCGGGGAATATGGCTACTTTTAAAAGACTCTTGGACAATAACTCTCCAAGATCAAAACATTCAGGGGTATGGGAAATTAATATGTCCACACACACCTACACAGGTTGAACTGGATGGACTATTGTCTGTTTTCAACCTCAACTACTTTGTAACTATGTAACTATTATGGTTCCCTGTTATTTGGATTGTGGTCCCTTTAAGGGAAATTAAAACATTTTTTTGGGGTTCCGGGGTGGTTTGATTGAAGAGTAGAGGACTGATTTACAGTTCTCTCAGGATTGGTAATTTCTCCTCTGGAACCCTATATTCTATACATTGACATAGTTTTATCTATACCTTTTACCAAACATATTAAATAATATATGGAACAGAAGAAGAGAGTGGACTTCTCAAAAGCTTGTCTTGAAAAATTTACTGTATAAAAAAAAATCACTTATAGTACTCAACTCTGGTACAAGTACCAGATTTAGAAAGTCATCAATCTTCCTGGAATTAGGATTAGGTGTTGGGGCATACTGCTATGTTACTATTTTATATGTTATTTAAAGTGATAAATCCTTCATTTTTCAGGCAATTTCAACAGCCAATTTAATCACTTACTAAGTTTGCAGCTTCTTCATCCCATTCCTGTTTAAACTGGTACCTTGGCTACTGTCTTAGGTTTTCTGTTTCAGGGTGACACCTTTTGGCATCTTGTGTAGCCACCCTTGCTTGCATGTAGGAACTAGAGTTGTGCATCAATAGAAACACACAGATGCATAGCATAGGATGACAGGGTGCTCCCCTGCTCCTCCTTCCTCCTCTCTCCTCCAAGGTAACAGACTGGCTCCAAGCTGCACTGTCCACTATTAACTCTTTCCTGTGAGGACCAAACGTTCAGGGAAGCAGCATAGAAAGTTGTAAACTGCAAGTGTCGGGCTAATACTTTTAACAGTTTATAGGGGAATGTTTATTTTATTGTGCTCAATGTGTTAAAGTGTAACTCCACTTTTGTTGAGAAAAAAACCCATTCCCCTCTGGGGGATCTCTGTCCATTGCAGGGATTTTAACAAACTTTGGTGCATAATCCTACCTTTTGTTATTCTGAAGAAATCATTGTTTGTCCCTCTGTGCCTCTGTGCTGAGTGGGTCAGATTGGAGTGGCTTCATAATTATCTATCAGCTGTGCAGCTGCAGGGCTCTAATGAGGAAATCTGCTGGGTTTGTATCCCTTTAGACGTGTTCCTATTGGGAGTTTCTCACCAAAAATTAAATTTTTGTTGCAGGGGATGCCAGAAATCTGACTTGGCAGACTTCTGGGAAAATTGGTGAGCCAATCACACAAGCAGGAAATTATGTTTCTGGGGTTCTGTATACAGAACAGCTCCAGGTAGCCATATTGCATTTTCAGAAAATTACAACAGCTGCAGATTGAAAAGGAAAGGTCATTTTTAATAACATGCAATCACAATATGATTTGTGGCGTAATTGTATTACGCTATATTGTTTTTTCTTTATTTGCTGATTTTTTCCCCACCAAAGTGGAGTTACCCTTTATGCTAAAAAAAAAAAAAATGCTGAATGTTTAATGCTACTTTAACTGAATGAAAACATGACAGACCAGAGGTCTTTATGTGCAAAAAGTGCTCACTGGAAACTCATGGGCAAATATAATGCTATTCAATGTCAAAATAAAAAAAAAATCTGAGGCAACTGCATAACCAATATAATAGCTTAGAAATTGTTTGAATGTCACATTCTGTTTACTGCATTTCCACTTATATTAAAAGTTTAAGAGTTTGAGAATATTTATTATAAATATTCATAGCAGTTATTTTCGACCCTCTGTTCTCTGAAAACTGATGTCACCGAAGCTTATTAAAATAAAGGATTAATGCTCGCATTGCAAAGGCTTTTAATTACAACACAGCGTCATAAACTGTGACAGCAGCTCATTTGCTGACTTCAGAGAAAATCTGAGAATCAATGGCAGTAAAACAAAACAACTTAGATGTACTTAAATGTTACCATTGGAATAAAAAATATCACCAAAATGGCTTGAGCCAATTAAAGGTATGTCACATTTCAACTGCAAATTGGCTGATTACAGGAACTGTCACTGCTGTGGGGAGATGAACTTGACACAGTGTTTTCAAGCTCCATGGCCAGCTATCCCATAAAGGAAATAAAATGCCATATATTACTGTCTGAAGCCTCTTTAAAATGCATATTCAATATGTACAGATTGCCCCAAATTCCGAAATGTCCGTCAGTATAAATAAAACTTACGGGACATAAATAGTATATTTTATTTTGAATTCAAAACATACCCATTTATTTTAGATTTTGGCATATTTACAACATAATGTGATATGTTTATAGACCATTTCATATATCATGGTTATCAATAAGGAATTGTGCCTGCTTAGAATACAACATTGTGGAATGTCTGACTTTGCATAGAGTATAAAAAGCATTACGGACAATACTACAGTTTCTGTTGTTAAAATACAAATTAACTGTATGAAAAAAAAATAATTTTAAACGTATTTAGGTATTTAAACATATTTTTGAATGTTATTGTATGTTTATTACAAATACAGGTTTTGTTAAGCCACTGTAAATGTGTTTTTTGCATCACCCTCTTAAGGATGAGCATATGGATTACATTCCTGTACTCATAATTTACTAGGCTTGCACCCCATTTTAAAGGAGGATGAACAACAGCATTGTCTAACAGTGCATGCTGGGTTCATTGAGCTGTGAGTGGAATCCCAGTATCAACCACCCTGTCAAAACCACAGAAGCAGCAAACAAAGGACTTTTTGGAGTGGAAAAGGGAAATGGTTTCATTACAGTTAGGTCTTACTAAGGTAATTGAGTTTGACATTGTCACAGAACATGATGTAAAAGTAAAAAAGCAAAAATCTACCGCATTTTTGAAGCACATATGAAAATGGTGTCAGAGGAAGTTTGGAAGATGCAGGAATTCAATATCATTGAAGAATCTCAAAGCGAGTGGTTGAGTGAGATTGAGTTGCTACCAAAGCCCAAGGGGACTGTCCTATCTCTTGGTGGAGGGCGAAGTGCTGAGAGGGCTTCCCTTGCAGCTCGGTGCGAATCACCCTTGGAAGTGAGACAGGAGGTGACGCGACCCAAGTAGCACTGGATGCTTGTGGAGTGCAGGTGGATGGCTGAGAAGAATATCCGGGTATACTTCTAGAAACTCTGCCAGAAACAAGCAGTGCGGTAGTAAATGCCAGGCCAGGGGTCATACACGTGTGATCAGTCCGGACGTAACAGCAAGCTACTAGTTAAGTGAGCCAGGGTGCCGTGGCCGGAGGGGTTTAGCAAGAGCAGGTCCGTTGAGCAAGCCGGGGTCGGTACACAAGTAATCAGGCAGAAGAAGCAGCAGACGTAGGGATGGTCAGACAAGCCAGAGGTCGGGGACAGGAGCGAGATCAACAGGTCAGAAGGCAAGCCGGGTCACAACGAGGAAGCAGGAAACAATCACAGGGCAAAGGTACAGGAAGCTGTCGATAATCCAGCGCCGGATGGCGGGGTGAGCGGTCCTTAAGATGAGGCTGGATTGGTGTGGTGTGCATCATGACGCACACGCGCCGCGCCGGCGCAACCGCGCTCCCGTGCATGCGCACTTGCCTGGAGAGATCGTTGGCCGCACTGCGGCGTCTATGTCCCTGACAGGGACTCTGTGGTTTTGCAACATTTTCAGAGACCTCTTTGATGTATCGAATTTCAATGCATATCCGATACCCCAATGCCCCAAATAGATGAACTGATAGAGAGGTTGCGGTCCAGAGCAACAGGTATTTTTCCAAACTATATGGGTTGTGGTCCCTTTAAGAGGGGAGGATTTGTAGGTAATGTTGATTACTCAGGGGTTCTAACCCATGCCGGGTGAGGGGTTCCAGATAGTCCGGTTGGAGAGAAGAGGACTGGCTTCCAGTACTCTCTGGATTTCTAAGTCTTTATTAGGGACCTGGAATTTCAGAGGTTTGAAGAGTTTAGGGTGAGAAGAACCTCCCATCCATGATTACAGGGACTTTGCTTCTGAGGGGGTTAACCTAAATGCCTCAGAGTCCAGAAAAGGAAGAGGAAGCCGTCAGCATCTGGTTGTGAGAGAGTGAGCTGGACACCTGTGTGAGCAGGATCGACTAAGTTTTGAATTGGCCTGTGAAAACCTACAGCAACCCCTGAAGCCAAGGGGAAAACCCAAAACCCCAGAGTGGAATGGGTATGGTGGCAGTCTGCCATTAACTTGTTTTGCAATTTTAAACCAGAGTATAGAATATTTTGTGCTTTCTACTTGCTGAAGACAAGCTGTTTTTTTTCTGTTTGCCTGTTTTGTTTGGGAATATATACTGTATATAAATATATATATATATATATATATACACACACACTATCATGTACCTGTTGAAGATTGGAATGTTGTGGAGGCCTCTCTAACACATGCTGCCCAACACTCCTGAAGGTGGAGACAGAGTACAAAGGCATGGAGTGGCACGAGTGGGAAAGTGGCTGGGGATGTCTGCTCTTTAGGTGGGTAGATCTAGTAGCCCTCAGGACAGGATGTGGCAGCAGCTTGGCACCAGAGCAGAAGGTGGAAGCAGGACCAGAAGACAGGTAGCGGTCAACAACAGCCAGGGAGGCAAGAGAGACCAAATTGGCAGGCAGAGCAAGTAAAAGAGGCAGGCCAAGGTCAGTAACAAATGGACAAAGCGGTACAGAATCAGCAGGCAAGGTAAGTCTAGTAAACAGGCCGGGGTCAGAGTGATTAGGTGAGCAAGGTTGAGGCAGGAGCAGAAGTGAAGTCCAAGGGCAAGCCGAGTCATACACAGATGAAAAGGTACAGCGGATCGGGTCTCATAAACACGAGAACAAGCTGAAGAATATTCAGCAACTGCTCATAGTAACAGACCAGTTTAAAGAGTCCACTGGGCACGAAGTGTGTACATGCGTAATGCACATACAGGTATGTGTGTGCGTTTGCGCATGCGCATGTGCATGATGACATTGCCCCTTTGCTTGGAAGTATGAGCATGTGTGCAATGTGCATGAGCATGAACATGAGCATAGGTCCACACTGGTTTTCTGGTGCTGGAAAACCTGGTTTACCTTACACATACACATACTGTATATACAGCATATATATTTTTGCAGTTTTCACTAGTAGGACAAAAACCTTCAGGACATGACTCCTTTAGTGTTTATCTGAAAATAATAACAATTGTGTGTTCAATTGTATAAGCTTGCAACACATTTAATCGACACCTGTTATTATAGTTACATCTTAGGTGTAGCCACCTGTATGAAGTATGCACTGTTATTTTTTTTATTATCTGTAACTATGTGACAAGTTTATTGAGGGACACATGATGTTCCTTGGACTTACAAGCACATCCTCCTATCCACTACACAACTCTATGAGCACCTATACTACAGTAAGTTGTTTTAACCAAGCTTAAATGCATTCTGTGTATCCCAATCTTTATTGTAGTATTTATTCTCTCTAATAACTGGGCACTTTTATGACTTGTGTGTTCTGCATTATGAATACTCCTTTCAAGGTGCATGACACCCTTGTTTGACTGTACAAAGAGGAAATGACTCCTGCGCGTGAGGGGTGGCCTTGCGGCTGGTATAGTGAAAATGCGATTCAGGACGAATTGTAATAAATTCCGGCTGTGCTGCCACTCTCAACGGGTCGTGGTAACCCAAAGCAGATACTGGAAAAGACAAATTGACAGAGGGCGCACCAGCCTAACGCATTATCTTTAAAACAATTTATTGTAATAGACATGTATACACATTATACTCACAAAACGGTTATGAAACACGGGCAATAAGCAATAAGGGACCACCAGGGGTCTCCACTGGGCATCCTCAGTTGCCGTAGGCCGTGGAAGGATGTAGACCTCCAAAAAAACGCTTACGCGTGATCTTTTGGAATATACAAAAGCCCTACCATTCATTCCCCCAACTACCTCTTATAAAGGGGGAACACCCCGAAACGAGTAAGCATTTTTTTGGAGGTCTATATCCTTCCACGGCCTACGGCAGCTGAGGATGCTCAGTGGAGACCCATGGTGGTCTCTCATTGCTTATTGCCCGTGTTTCCTAATCGTTTTGTGAGTATAATGTGTATACATGTCTATTACAATAAATTGTTTTAAAGATAATGCGCTAGGCTGTCAGCTGTGATTCAGTGTACCACTCCCCACAGAAAACTTAAATGTGAAATTGCGAACAGTAAAAGTGAAGACTTTTAGAAATCCCTGTTTCAATAAATTTTATTTTAGGGTTTGTTTCGAAAATGTTACAACATTAAAAAAACAGGCCAATAACTAGGCAGGGAATTTCAGCCACGAGAGGTACATAAACACAGGAACAACATATGGGCCATCTCTTTCCTGGTGCTATGTGCAGTAACAGTAGTGGAAACACTACTAGAGAATTGGTGTTAAATCATCTGTAAACTAGCATAGCCTAGTCTGTGCAAAAATAAGCTATTTAATTGGTGTAGCTCATCAGGAGCCAGGGTATGGTGTGATCATAGATGGGTTCAAATCCTTGCAAAACAAAGAAGAGGAATGAGGAATAAAAATGTAAAATAGGAAAGATGAAGTGGGGAAAGATGTGAGTAGAGAGGAGGCGGGGAGAGGTAGGGGTTAAAAGTTAGAGACAGCACTGACCCCCTGGCATATAGAGCAATGGCACATCCTGACATGTAGACAGTTTGAAATTCATTAGGTAACTAGTTTGAGATCCATGGTTCCCACGAATTAGCATGTACAATGACAGCTTCTGTTTAACCTGAGATACTGTGGGTAATGAAGTCCATGCCGTGCCTCAGCCAGGACATGCTCGGCTGCTGAAAATATGAAGATGAATAATTGGTATGGTCTTTTGGTGTAGTCAGCAGGTATCACGTTAAGGAGAGCCTTGTGGAATTCCTTACTAAGTCCCCTATCCAGGACTGCATATATTCATTAGAATACTGTAGTCCAGACTTTTCTGATTCTTTTGGTTTGTGGTATTTGTGGTATCTTAATTTGGAGAATTTTTTTATATTCCATTAACCACTTAAGCACCGCCCCACGTACATTTACTGCGGCAGGGTGGCCCTTAAGCACAAAATCACGTACCTGTACATGATTTTGCAGATAGGCTCTAGGGGGTGCCCTAGGGGGCACCAGGAGCAATGCTCCTGCTGTGATTGGACACAGCGGGAGCCAATCAGTGGGTCCGGCCACCGTAATGGCCGCCGGCCACCCGCGATCATTCAGGAGAATGACAGAATGGCAGCCTGCCTATGTAAACAAGGCAGACTGCCGTTCTGTCAGACAGGAAAAGAGAGATCAATAAATGCTTCTAAGATTTTTTTTACCAAAAAAATGTAGCAGAATACATATTGGCTTAACTGATAAAGAAATTTAATTTTTAAAATGTTTTTTTTTTTTTTTCAAAATTGTCGGTCTTTTGTTTTTTTTAGCGCAAAAAATAAAAAACGCAGAGGTGATCAAATACCACCAAAAGAAATCTCTATTTGTGGGTAATAAAGGACATACATTTTATTTGGGTACAACGTTGCACAACCACGCATTTGTCTGTTAAAGTCACGCAGTGCCGAATCGCAAAATAGGGCCTGGTCATTGAGCAACCAAATCCTCCGGGGCTAAAGTGGTTAAATATATGCATCAAAAATGAAACAAAACATAAAAAGGTGCAAAACTTTAACCAATGATGACTACAGTTAAAGCAACGCAGTGCCGTATCGCAACAAATGGCTTGGTCATTAAGGGGGCAAAACCTTACGGATCTTAAGTGGTAAAATTGACTAGCATTAGGTCCCTAATAGATTAAACGGCAGTTATCTTATCATGCTCATTCTATCTCATCAGAATCTGTTCTTTAAGTCATCTACTTTCTCTGCATCAATAAGGCCATGAATAGTGTTCAGAAGTGTTGCTATAGCAACTGATCGGGTATTAGTTGTGTTCTTATTGTCTAAGATCCTTTTTTCTAAATTGTTTATCATGTATATTGCTTTTCTGGCAAGATTTTTCATTACAACTAGCATTTTCTATGACCAATTGTACATTATGATATAGATATAGGAATTTTCACTTAGGCAAACATGCCTATAAATGATGCTGCCATTTATTATTACATATCTTTGGACAGGATATGAAAGTTTGAAAGGTTAAAGTGCTACTAAACCCAGAACCTACATTCACTATATCTGGTCTCCCACAGTAAACAGAACATTGAAATATAACTTTCTCATTTGTTCATTGACGGACACAGCTCCAAAATCTTCTTGACCATTGGGTTATGCTGCCCCCTACAGGAGTAGGACACTAGGCAAGAAAAAAACTTTACCACACCTATATGGCAGTCCCAGGGGGTATACTCCAAATTCCTGCTATAGGCATTCATTTTTTTTTCTGCCTAGTCAGGAGTAAGGTCCTAGTTCCTTGCTGGGATCTCTGGTCCTAGAATTTTTTCTGTTTTAAACAGATTTTTTTTTTCCTCTTTTATTATTTTCTGTTTCTGTGAGAACTAGAATCAACTGTTGGACTGGGCGACAGACTGGATATTCTAGATCCCTACGGTCTCCCCAGTCCGGCCAGTGAAAGTGTGCAGACCTTAGGCTCCACTCTAGGTTGGCCGTGACATAGCCCCACTGGACGAGAGCTGGCCTGCAAGTTAAATGTCTCGCGAGGACGCATACGACCTGGTCAAGGCCTGAGTCACAGCTTGTCTCCTGGCCCGGAGCACCCCGATTCCGATGGAGAGGTGGTCTGCCTGGAGGGATGCCCACCCAGTTCCACTGCATGGTAAGTAGTGTCCCTTCTTCCCTGGTGGCCTTTTGGGGTGGACATGGGCCCCTCCCTGGTATGGTCAGACCCCTGGGTTCCCCTCCTTCCCACATTGCATCCCTCCCATGTGTCAGGGTCCCCTGTGGACCACCCCCCATCTGCCCACACCTAGCTCCCCCTCCTGTAGCCATACCTGTCCAGGTGTGTTTTGGGGGTGTTGAGCTGGCAATGGGGGCTGGGGGGGCACACCACCGGCAGCTGAATGCACAGTCTTTTGGGGGGGTGTCCTGGTGGGCTCCTGCCAGGGCCCCCTTTTACTGTACAATGTGCCTTAGTATCCCCTGTGGATCTCGGGAGTCAAATGGGCGCCACGTGGAGTCACAATTTTGCCATGGATGGCTAGCTGTACTGTATATTCGGCGGCCATTTTCTTGTGGTTTCCCATTAAATAGAACAGGGGCCATGTTTTTGGAAGAGAAAAGCACAGCGCCTTCTAAGTGCAGAAGTAAGGCAACTTTAATGTGGGTATAATAAAAACGTACCACTGGCTTTCACAGTGGAGAGATTCCTAGGTGGTGTTCGTGGCTTCCCGGGTCCGTGATCAGCTCTGACAGACCGTGACGTCACTTCCAGGTGTCGATGTGAAGACATAATCTGCGACGCGTTGCGGAGCATGCGCTCCTTCTTTAGGCCGTCTGAAGAAGGAGCGCATACTCAGCAACGTGTCTATTACGTCTTCACATCGAGACCTGGAAATGACGTAACGGTCCCTCCACCGTGAAAACCAGCAGGGATATCACCACTCAGGACCCTCAGGACTGCAATATTCAGACGCCCCAGTTGATTTTAAATGCTTTTATCAAGCTTACTCTTGTGAGTACGTTTTTATTATACTCACATTAAAGTTGCCTTACTGTGGCACTTAGAAGGCGCTGTGCTTTTCTCTTCCTTTTTTCTCCAGAGTTGCTTCTACCTCCTCCACTAACAGCCACTACAGTGAGCAGCATCCAGATTGACTGTTTGCTTTCCCCCCCCCACCCCCTCCCCCATTATTTTCCACCAGTTGTTGAGGTGACATTGTGAACTCTAATTTTTGCCAACTATCTTGTTTTTTGTTGCCATGCTTTTGGAGTCTTGTGGGCGGTGACTGTGGCGATGGACCTCTAGTGCTGACTCCTGGACTTCCTCTTTCTCTCTGATCACCACATGGTTTACAGGGGGTAGTGAGTTATTGTGGGTACCATAGGCAGGTCTCCCTCTCTCTGCTATAGCAGCAATTTAACTGTGCTGGGACTTGTAATGCCGCTAGTGCGGCGGGTCACCTAGCAGTTTTTTTATAGATTGCCTGTGTGGTTCCCTGGTTAACATGGAGTCCCTGGAGCAAATTTCCCCCCCCCCTGATCCCATCTCAGAGGCGGCAGACGCTTCTGGGTCCCAGTCCACTCTTTCTGCAATGGTGGTGGCTCTGGAGTCATTAGTGTCCAAGATTGATTTGGTCCTGCAAAAAGGAACCAGCATCCACCACCCTCACCTGCCTCTTCTGTCAGATTCTGAGTCTGATCTACTGGGTCTGCGTCCATGCCCCCTGGGTGCTCTGATAGTGAGGATGATTCCTCTTCCACTACACCAGCGCATGAAAAAGCACCGGTGGAGGCACTGGTTTTATCAGTGCGGGAAACTTTAAAAATAGTACCCAAAAATCCTCAAAAGCGGCAAACGTTTTTCCTTTTCCTGCCTTTTTTTTTACAAAATTGTTACCCTAAATTCAATGTAATGGCTCCAAAGCATTTCGCTAGAAGGTACCCCCTTGAAGAGTCCCTGTAAAAAAAGTGGACAGTCCCATCTGTGGTGGATTCCCCAGTTTCCGGGCTGAACAAATCCACCCCGATTCCGATGGAGGAGTCTCTGGCTTTTAAAGACCATTTTGATAGGAAGGCGGAAACCTTGGTCTGGCACATGTTTGCTATGGCCGGTACAGTCCTTAGGCCGGTGTTCACCATTTCCTTGGTGTCTCAGACCTTGACGGAGTGGGCTAAGCTTTTGCGGCAGGATCTGAAGGGGGAACAGCTTCCCCTTGCCTTTGCAGAGCTGGCAGACCAGTTTGTCCAGGGGTTTCAGTTTCTCTGTGACGTCTCTCTGGATGCGGCTCCCTTAGTTTCTAGGCTGTCTGTGACAGCAGTGGTCCTTCGGCGCATGATATATGGCTGAAATTCTGGTCTGCAGACTAGGGATGATCGAACGGTTCGGGTCGACCATCGGTTCGACCCGAACATTGACTGTTCGAGGTTCGGCCGAATTCCGAACTTTTTGCTGAAAAAGTTCGGAATTCAGCAACCAGAACCGACCAAAATGCAATGGGACAGGAACTGGGCTTTACAAGCCAGTGATTGGACCAGAACCATCAGTAAAAGCCAAATGAGGGGGCAGGAGAATGCTAGGAATGTGATTGGAGTGACTAGGGGGTCCAGAGGCCAATCGTTAGTGAATATGCCCCCCAGTATATATAGCCCCGCCAAATCTCTACCATTTTAATACAGGGCTGTGGAAGAGAGTGGAAGCAGGTCTGTTACTTCTGCTACAAAGTGTCATTTAGCAATTATTAGTGTGAGGAAAGGGATATGTAGTATAGTTAGGGTACTATTTTCCACTATAGTTAGATTTAATAATCTAGTTTCTGTAGGGAAAGTGTTAAGTGTAAGGGGACCGTAGTGTAGTGTAGGGTTAACTAACTCTGACTGCTATGACAGGGTGACAAAACCCTTCCATGTCAGGGTGACCGCTATAGAGAAAAGATTGTTTCTCTTAGAACACTTACAGAACCGGATAGTGGCTTCGCCCCTGTCACCTTGCTTTTTGTTGCAGGCATTTATAGGGCTTTTTTGAGGACATGTTTGGAGTCAGGCATCTGAACTTCTGTGTAGGGGTATATATACACACACATGTATGTATATATACACATACACAAATAGAGATGTGAAAGTAGCAGAAACCTATGCTTGCGCTAATACAGAATTTCAGATGTTTTGCCTGCCTCCAAAGACCCCCAAAAAATGCCCAAAAAAACGCCTGCAACAACACACCTGGGCGTTTTTTTTTTTTTGGCGCAGGCGTTTTTTTGGGCATTTTTTGGGGGTCTTTGGAGGCAGGCAAAACATCTAAAATTCTGTATAGGGGTATATATACACACACACTTATATGTATTTATACACATACACATACATAGGTGTTATAACAGAGAAGCCATATGGGTGTTAATTATTTCATTAGCGCAAGCATAGGTTTCTGCTACTTTCACACCTATATATGTGTATGTGTATATATACATACATGTGTGTGTGTATATATACCCCTACACAGAAGTACAGATGTTATGCCTGCCTCCAAAGACGCCCAAAAAATGCCCAAAAAAACTCCAGCTACAAAAACGCCCAGGTGTGTTTTTGCAGCAGGTTTTTTTTGGGCATTTTTTGGGGGTCTTTGGAGGCAGGCAAAACATCTGAAATTCTGTATAGGGGTATATATACACACACACTTATATGTATTTATACACATATATAGGTGTTATAGCAGAGAAGCCATATGGGTGTTAATTATTTCATTAGCGCAAGCATAGGTTTCTGCTACTTTCACACCTATATATGTGTATGTGTATATATACATACATGTGTGTGTGTATATATACCCCTACACAGAAGTTCTGATGTCATGCCTGACTCCAAACATGTCCTCAAAAAAGCCCAATAAAACGCCTGCAACAAAAAGCCGGGTGTAAAAGTAGCGAAACTATTAACCTGTTCTATATTAATTCTAATACCAACAAACTTTTTTTTCTGGTTCTGGACATGCTACAGAGCTGAAACTTCACAGGTACAATTTTTAGACCCCCCCAGACACTAAATCCAAATAAATCTCATTTTTTTTTCAATCATTTTTTCAATAATTGGCTCTCTATCAAAAATGACAATTTTTAAGAACTTTTTTTGTGTGATTAATAGTCCCTGGGGCATGACCCAGAACCCTAGGCACTTTTTAGGGGCATTTATTGGGTTTTAGGGCTTCAAAATGGTGTTTTTTGATTACTGAAGTTCGGGTCCCATTGATTTCAATGGGGTTCTGAAATCTAGGCTGAACTTTCGGGAAGTTTGGGTGTTCTGGTTGAACCGAACTTTTGAAAAGTTCGATCATCCCTACTGCAGACCAAGCTTCCAAGAAGACCTTAGCGGCCTTTTGAGAGGGGGATTGCCTGTTTGGGTCTTCCCTGGATGAAATCATTAAGGGAGTCACAAGGAGGGAAGAGTACTCTCCTCCCACTGTCTTTCAGGGGCAGATGTGGTCCTTTTGTTCTCGGCTCACATTTTTTTCGTCCCTCAGGGTTTCAAGAAAAAGGATCCAAATCAGTTTGGAATGCCTCCAGAGGTTCCATGAGGCCTTGGCCTGCTAGGCCAAGAGCAGGTCCTTTTAGACCTGCAGACAAGCCCTCTTCTGCCTGAAGGGGCTCCCTCACCTGTATCTGGGGTGGGGGAGACGTCTGTTTTTTTCCGGGTCCGTGGACCTTTCTGATTCAAGACAGGTCGGTCCACGAGCTGATCCGGTCCAGCTACAAGAATTTTGTCTTATCCTCCAGAGAGATATTTTCCTTCCAACCTTCGTTTGTTCCCAGACCACTTGCGGGGTCTCTTCGGGGTGGTACAAGATTTGCTACCGCAAGGGGTGATTGTACCGGTTCTAAACTCAGAAAATTTTCGGGTTTTTATTCAAACCTGTTTACAGTTCCCAGGAAGGAAGGCAAAGTTATTCCAGTCCTGGATCTCAAATCCCTGAACCACTTTGTGCGGGTACAGAAGTTCTGGATGGAGTCCATCCGTTCAGTAGTGGCATACCAAGGGGATCTTCGATATCAAGGACGCTTACCTCCATATTCGAATATATGTTAGACATCAGTGCTTTCTCCACTTTGCAGTGGGTGAGGAGCATTATCAATTTGTGGCGTTACCTTTTGGTCTTGCCTTAGCTCCTCGGTTGTTCACAAAAGTGTTGGCCCCGGTGTTAGCATTGTTGCGACAGCGGGGGATTGCGGTGCTGGGATACCTGGATGATCTTCTTCTATGAGCAGAGTCTCTGACTGCTCTACAGGACAACTTGGACATCGCTGAGCAGACTCTGCAGGAGTTCGGGTGGACTCTGAATTTTCAGAAGTCTGCTCTGGTTTCATCCATCAAGTTGGACTATCTGGGTCTGACTCTGGACTCGGCCTCAGCCAGGGTGTTTCTCCCACTGGACAAGTTCCAGAAGCTGCAGGATGCCATTTGACTTCTGTTGTTCAACAGTCGATCATCTCTCAGGACTTGCATGTGGGTGCTGGGCCTGATGGTGTCTAACTTCGGTTCTGTTTGCACAGTTCCACACAAAACCTCTACAGAAAGAGATTCTTGCCAAGTTGGACAAGAATCCACAGTCTCTAGACAATCTGATCCTGTTGAGCCAGGGTATGAGAGGGTCCTTGATTAGGTGGCTTCGCTCTCTGGCTCTTCAACAGGAAAAATCCTTCCTTCCCCTCTACTAGATGGTGATCACCACAGATGCCAGCCTGTATGGGTGGGGAGGTGTTTTGGGCATGTGCTCAGGGGGATTGGCTACTGATAAATGTACTGGATCTTCGGGCGATCAGACTTTATCTGGCCCATTGGACGGTTCGTCTTCAGGGGTGTCCGGTACGGATTCAATCGGACAATGCCACGGCCATGTCATATGACATTCACCAAGGGGGCACAAGAAGTGTCCTAGCAGTTCGGGAAGTAGCTGGCATTCTAAGGTGGACAGAAAGTTTTGTTCCAGCTCTCTCTGCTGTGCATATTCTAGGTGTTTGGTGAAAAATTAGCAGGCGGATTACCTCAGTCAACAGACCTTGGACCAAGGAGAATAGTCACTTAACCCGGAGGTGTTTCATGAGCTTTAAAACATGTCTGATTGGTGACATTTCACTAGAGCTGTCAAAAGTTATGCTCTATATATGAAACATCACCATCAAAAGATCTTCGGGTTATCCTTTCTTGATATCATTAGGAAGAGTAATACTGCTGGCTGTTATCTGTATTTAGTATATCGATGAAAGAGTAAGTGTGTTATATAGAGCAGCACTATAGCAATATATGTAATGTTATGTGTTTGTGTAATATGTGTGTTTGTGCATTATGCAGATCATGCTAATAAAGGGCCATAAACTCAAAACCAAAAAAGTATTTAATTGCAACTCATTAATTACATGTGGTGGCTGATATTAATTTTAAGTTTTTATCTTTTTCCTTTAATTTTACCTGGTGATCAAGGCAGTAAGTCTGTAATTTTTCAACTTACTATAAAGCCCAACTAAACTGGCATAGGCAACTCTTTATTGCAGAACACAAATATTACGGGGTTAATTTACTAAAGGCAATTAGGCTGTGCACTTTGCAAAGTGCAGTTGCACTCTGCAAGAGCAGTTGCTCCAGAGCTTAGTAAAAGAGTTAAAGTTTCTGATTGCAAAGAATATCCAATCATGTGCAAGGAATATAAAAAAAAAAAAAGCATTTTTGCTTGCACATGCTTGATGATGAAAGTCAGCAGAGGTTTTGCTAATTTACTAACCTCTGGAGCAACTGCAAAGTGCACAGTCTATTTGCCTTTAGTAAATCAACCCCAACATCTCCTCTGCAATAACACGCACCTGCCTACCGGCCTGCCTACAGTCTTCTATTGAATGTACACTGAGCTGCACATGCATGGCTGAGTGTGCATTCTTGGCACACTCTGTGCTGGATAGACTGAATCCCATGTCCATGCACAGTGGCGTCATCAGGGGGGCAGAGGGGCCATGATAACACTGCTGTGCCCCACATGTGCCCCCCAACAGGATCCACCTCCTGCTTTGGGATCGCGGGTGGGTAAGCCCAGATTGCGTGATCCCGACCCGCCATCCCCGAGCATTACTGTGGCGAACAGAGCAGGCACTAGGGGAAGAAGTGGCGATGCTTCCTGAGTAGTTCCGGTTCCTGTCACAGGCGGAGTGATATCAAATGCACTCTGCCTGTGAGAGGGGGGATACAGGAAGCATCGGCTCTGCTCTCTACTACAGCCGCATGCTTCCTCCAGCGCCGTTCCTGTCACACTCCGTTGGTGTTTCAGAGGAGCCAGCAGTAAACACCAGCAGTACCCACCAACAGTAACAGCCAGCAGAACCCACCAGCAGTACCCACCAGTAGTACCAACCAGCACTACCCACCAGCAGTAACAGCCAGCAGTACCCACCAGCTGTACCTGCCAGCAGTACCAGCCAGCAGTACCCACCAACAGTACCCACCAGCAGTACTCACCAGCAGTACCAGCCAGCAGTACCCACCAGCGGTACCCACCAGCAGTTCCAGCCAGCGGTACCCCCAAGCAATACCAGGTCTGAAGAACAGCCACCAGCTATACCCACCTGGGAGGCAGCAGCCAGTGATACCTACAGAAATCTTGAGGAAGAAGTGAAGATTGAGGTCAGTTGAGGTGCAGGTAAAACACAGTGTATCTGTGTGAAAGCAGCCTTAGGCCCCCTGTCTGTTTTCCAGGTGGACCCAACTGGACCCTCCATTCACCTCTACGTATAGAGCAGCAGATGTAAATGGTCTTGTATCTCCAAGCTGATCCACTTAGAAAAAACAGAAGGGGATCCGTCCCCTTCTGTCTGGGCAGATTGGATCTGAGGGCCCATAGAGTAGAGTGGGCTGAAAGGGGGAGATGAGTATTTCTGGTGGTTAGCAGTAGTAGCAGTAAGAAGGTTGAAAAAAAACATTTACCACTGACAGGATTTGCTTACAATGGTTAACTTTTATTATTTATATAAATCCTTTATCAATAAGGGAAAAAAAACAGTTTGCTGTAATGGCTTAAAAAGTGTTAGCTGGAGTTCAGCTTTTTTTTGTTAGTCAAGTCCACCTAAATCTGCTAGTTTAACACTACCCTTTCCCCAGACTGACAATGCTTCCGTCCATATGTGTCTGCTGCACTACATAACCCAGAATGCAGACATCCTAGGAAGGAAGTTACTGGTCAGAACATCAATGAAATACACAGGAAAAAAGCTTAAAAAGAAAAACTAATGCAGCCACCACATCTAAGGATTGGTAAACTGCAATATATTACAATTTGGACTTTTTGTCTTAAAACACTATTAAACCCAAAAACAAACACTATTTAATCCAATGCAAAACATCACCTTTCAATCCTAATCCCGCTAGGTTATTTAGTGTGTAGTTATTTAAATCAAAATCTTTTTTTTATAGTCTAGCTCCATCTAAAATATTCATAAACTATAGAATAATTGACATAAAAAATATAAAATAAATATGAAGGGCCCTTAATAGGCTATATATAGAGGCTAAATGAATAGACCCCCCTAGCAATGTTTTTACTAAGGTGCAGCTGGGGGGAGGGGGGTGCCCAAATGTTTAGCATGTGACCACAGGAGAGAAATGCCTTCTAGTATGCATTAAACTCAGAATGCAAGAGAGCAACTGGAAGTGATTTACTAAAACTGGAGAGTGCAAAATCTGGTGCAGCTCTGCATGGTAGGCAATCAGCTTCTCACTGCAAATAGTAAAACAGAAGTCTGTGCTAAAGGTTTGGACAAGGCAGCTAGCAATAGGTCTACATACAAAACCCAACTGAAATACAAACAATAATGTGCAGTGCCTCTATACAAACCTATATACTGTATTAACAGTATGTATATATATATATATATATATATATATATATATATATATATATATATACACACACACACACACACATATATATATATATATGAAAAAACAATACGTGTATATGAATCATATATAAAGCAATAAAGTCCTAATAAGTGTGATAATATAAATCAAAAAAGTCCTAGAATAAGGGCTTCAATATCAGATAAAAACTCCTGGCCTCTCATACACAACCTTCCAACTGCTAGATAGGTCCACAGTTCTTATTTTTTCCAGAGGGAAGCATCACACTGTGTATACAAGGGCTGTATGGAACGAGGGTGCTCACCACATTGAGCCTCACGGGGGGGGGGGGGGGGGTAATTTATTAACCACTTAAGCCCTGGAAGATTTTACCCCCTTCCTGACCAGGGGTTTTTTTGCAATTTTTTACTGTGTGACTTTAACGGACAATTGCGCGGTCGTGCGACGCTGTACCTAAACGAATTTCACGTCCTTTTTTTCCCATAAACAGAGCTTTCTTTTGGGGGTATTTGATCACCTGTACGATTTTTTGATCATGCGCTATAAATAAAAAAAGAGCATACATTTTGCAAAAATAACAATATTTTTCACTTTTTTTTATATGAAATTCCCCCCCAAAAAAATGTAAAAATCTAAATGTTTTAACATTTTCGGCCAATTTGTTTTATGCTACATATGTTTGGTAAAAAAAATCGCAAAAAGCGTATTTTGATTGGTTTGCGCAAAAGTTATCGCGTTTACTAACAAAGGGAAAGATTTTTGTTATTTTTGGTGTTTTTTTTTAACGAGTAATGGCGGCGATCTGCGATTTTTTTGCGGCGGACAGATCGGACCCTTGACTGATATTTTTGACACTTTTGGGGTTACCAGTGACATTACTGCAGTAATCAGTGCTATACATATGCACTGTTACTGTAAAAATGACACTGGCAGTGAAGGGGTTAACTGTATTGGAAAGGAAGGGGTTAAGTGTGTCCTGGGGCGTGTTTCTAACTGTGATGGGACATGTCTCCTATTGTAAAAACAGAGATCAACGGTTCTACATAGTAGAACCGTCTGATCTCCATTTTTACACAGGGGAGAATGACAGGCAGCTTGTTTACATAAGCCACCCGCCTTTCTCCCGCTCTACCGACGGTCGTAGTGTGACCGGCGGACCCGATGTCACCCGCGCGGACTCCTCCGTGAAGGAGCCGGGGCGGGCGCGCGCTCGCCCGCTATTGGCTCAAAAGCCAGTCACAGGCTAGCGACGTAGATCTACGTCACTCTGCCTGGCCGGGGCTGACTGCCGCAGTAAATATACTGTGCGCAGTCGGCAAGCAGTTAAAATATAAAAGACAAGAAATCACATACATCCAGAAAAGATAACATGGCATATAAAAACAGCAATTCAAATCCACTTACTAAGATGGCCGCCAATTCTAAATCCCGGAAATTGCGATGTGACGTCAACGCATAATCCAGCCTTAATGCATTTCGTGCAAGGGCATGTCCTTAAAGGGCATTTGGTACAGGTTCACTTTATATACTATATGTTTTCTTTGGACACTGGAAGACAACCTTTTTTTTCTCAATGATATAATTTTTTCTCATTGGAATGCACTTTATTCTTGGTCTTTTTTTATTTGATATTTTATCATAGTTATTAGGACTTTATTACTTTATATGTGATTCATATACACATTTTTTTCACATATATATATATATATATATATATATATATATATATATATATATATATATATGAGGAAGCTGATTGGTTTCTATGCAGACATGCACCAGATCTGTACTCTCCAGCTTTAGTAAAACAACCCCACTGTGTGTTTTTGCATCCAGAATCTCTGTGTTGGTATACTATTTGTCAGTACTAGTAACCTTTCTAATACAAATTGGTGGTGAGCTTTTCCTTATTATATATATATGCAAAAATGTTCTTTTCGGTCTCTGAACTGGGTTGCTTTGGGGATTATATGGTGTTATCCTAGAATTTTGTTATTCCAGACAACTGTTTCAAACTTCTGAAAAGTTGGTTTTCAAATGGTGTAATTTTTCAGGGTACTCAAATCTGGGAATAAAGCCATTGAAAATCTTCTCTGCTGCCCTTTTTCCTGATTTATTGTGAGTGAGGAAAGCCTGTGCAAAGTGAGTAGAGTGATCAATTTTGACCAATATGTATTCGTAATCACCTCTGCTCTTCTCTGGGTGAAGTAAATCCACCGAGACAAGTTCAAAAGGAGCACTTGATTTATTGTGCCCAGGGGGGCCCTTACTGGCACTGTTGGATGCTTTTGTTTCAGGCAGCTACTTTTAGGTGACATAATCAGTTAATCGCTATTGCATTAATGGACAGTAAAATCTCTCTCTTGCAAGCTGGATAACTTTGTCTGCTCCAAAATGGCCCATGTCAATATGTAACTGTTTCAGCACTACCTGTGGTAGCTCTTCTGAAACAAACATTTTGTTGGATTGTAACAAAAAAAAAAAAAAAACACTATATAGCCAGTTTGTTCTAGTCATGTATGAGCTATTTTCCTTTTCTGTCTTGGTGCCTCTTGTCAATTTTGGTGAGTTTAATCTTCTTATTCTTAAAGGTACTGTAAACATTCCTACTCATATTTTGTATTTTTCACCTGTGTAGCACCCTCTAGTGTGTGCTACTAGAGTGAGAATAGGCAAACTATACTCTGACTCATGCTTAGCTTAGCCTGTGAGTCTGTAATTGAGTCAGTGTTATTAAAGGTTAGACCAGCATGACTCATGCAGACAGCTCTCTGGTGCCTCCCCCTGGATCTAGAAAGTTGGAGAACATTCTAGAAACTAGTGGGCTGAAGTTAGGAGGACTGTTCTGCAAACTTAGGGACCCTTAGTCAATGCCTAGGCCTGGCAGGGAGTTAGTGAACCCTTAAATAGACATAAGTAATTCTGGGAAGGGAGGCGGGTGAAAGATGAAAATGCAGTGCTGAGGAAGACTTTCTGTTGCCCTCAAGGGACCCCTGCCAGGGAGGGGTTTTACCTCGGGCCAGGGCTCAAGTGGCTGGCCTAGAAGGATCCTACCACAGAAGAAGTTGGAAGGAGGCTTTCCTGAGAGGCAGCAGGAACAAAGAAAGGACAGAGTGAGTAGATTAGCATGGTGCAGGGATTGACAAGGTGTGAGACCTGCCACATGTAGCAGGTTTCTCTTGAAGATAGCAGTTTGTCTTCATCAAACCTTGCCCTGGGAGATCTCCAGTAAGCCAGTCGGGTAGATTGGTGAAGAGTGTCATTCGGGTAGACTGGTGAGAAGAAGCAGCCAGGTGGGATAGTGAAGAGGCAGCCAGGTGGGCTAGCATTTCCTACAGTGATAGAGCTGGAGCCAGTGTCTTCAGGGGAGTTGGAGGTGCTCCAGGATGCAGTTCACTCCACATTGTGCTACTTTTCTAAGGGACTGAGAGTTCCTAGCTTGTAAGGGGCTTTTGCTGAGCTAACAAGAGCCTGCTAGTTTCCAAAACGAATAAATAATTTGGAGTTCTGTAGAATAGGTCAAGGGGAGATGTACAGAGGATCAAGTCAAGCTGTGCAGAAGGATCATGTGTAGCTGTAAATAGGGAGGAAGTTGTCCCTGGTTCTTTTTGCAACTGTCAAGATGGACATCTCATAATTCCTAATGCCATCCAAGTCATTATTCCCTCAATAAAACAACAAATACAAACTTTAAGGACTGTGTCTGTGTTGTGTGACTGGCTGTGCAGCAGTGGGGAACCCTGTTACTTAAAGCCCCATATTCCTGTGTAAGCAGTTTTGTTTGTGTTCAAACATGAAACATGCCTCATGGCACTGCACAGGTTAATGTTTGACCTCTGTCTGTAGTATTAGAACTGAAACTTCCTGTGAGAAAACGACATATCTCACAATCCCTGAGTCTCTCTCAATCTAGTGCTTTTCAAGTGAGAGCCAAATAGTAATGAGATCTGACAGAGCCAGTTACAGTGCTGTCACCAGCAAAATGGCTGATGGATTACTTACTGTCTGCAATTTTTCTAAGGAGACACTGTGATTTGATGAGTTTTAGAGGCTATATAAACTAGTTTGACGTCTGACACTAAAGGACCCCTTGATAACACCCTATTGGATCAAATGCGTCGGAGAGGAGACACTAGTGCTGACATCAGGCCACTGTCCGATACCGGGTCGGTAGTGGCACCCATTGTCATATGGTTTTATGATTCATTTTATTTTGGCTTTTAACATATACATCCAATAAATACTACACTATTGAGACTTCATCTGGCTCCCGGTGAGCTTTGTTTACCACATCTACATCTGGATGGTGCGAGTTGCTGAACAGCCTTCCCCACAACAGATGGTGGATCTACACTGAATGTGTGTTTGCTGCTGTAACGGCAGCCAGCTTTTCCGGAGAGTGTCCATATTACAAGGGTGTGGTGGATGATTCTGGAGCACTGTACTGGATCACTTCACTTTTCAAGTCACCACCAATTTTTTGTGCACATCTGTGCACTGAACTTTGTACTTCTACCAATAATTCTGTATTGCTGATCCTATCATGGGACTGTGAATTTACATGTTTCACTAAATTGTTTTTTTATTGTTAATTTTCATTCAAGATTGGACTTAAATCTATAAATTTTTAGTGGACTTTATTTCAATGTGTTGTCCATTTAAAACACAGTATTTACATTTCATTGTTGCTCATTTCCTTTTGCGCTACACAATAGAAGTCATGGAAGATTGGGAAGGAAGGATTTTCCAGGCACATGAAGTAATTAAAAACAATTTTTATTCAAATTCCATATCATATAAAAAGGGGAAAAAAGGGGAAAAGAAAAATAGACAAAAAAAAAACAAAAAAATGAGAAAATATATATAGTATAAAATTGACTAGGGCCTATACGGCTACACCAATCAACTGTATAACATACACAAGTTCTACTAAGTACACACCTTTTCTTAAAATTCTAAACATGAGGCATGCCTCATGGCACTTCACAGGTTAATGCATGATCTCTGTCTGTAGTCTAAGAACTGACACTTCCTGTGAGAAAACTATATATCCCACAATCCCTGGGTCTCTCAATCTAGTGTTTTTTTCAAGTGAGAGCCAAATTGTAATGAGATTTGACAGACCCAAACAGGCAGAACAATTAACAGACAGATCATCATGCACTCTTCCATCATATTAGCACTCCCAAATTGGTGATGCAACACAGAAAACATTGTGAGACATGACATATACAGTGCATGACCCACAACAAGAAGTTGCATATCTTTTTAGTGAATAGAAGCAAGCCAGGTGAAAAAATACATAGACATAGTGGGGTTGATCAGTCATGACACTACAAACTGCAGTAGCAGCATGTAAGCCCATTTTTACGAGGTAGGCCAAACAAATGGCCCAGGGAAAATAAATACACTAAATACCTAGATAAAACAACAGAAACATTTGAAAGTGTCCATGACCATGTTTATGGTCTTTGTATAGTAATAATAATGAGATCTCATCTGAAAATATTTCATTTTTATTATTAATATTATTATTATTTTTTTATGTACAAGGCAGACTGTATTCCTTATGTAAGTGCTACTGTACATGGTATCTATATCATATATATGTGAAAGATCCAGAGTTAATCAGGTGTAACATCAGAAGCTTGTATATTGCAGATATCTGCACTATTCCCCGAATTAGAGTTTATTGAAATGCATTGGGTCATCCACAAGATAATATATTATACAAAATCTGTTGGTATTTATGATGTCATGTGGAATCTAGATTGTTGAGATTTACTTTAACCCCCTATGAGAATTAAGCATTTTCTGTCTGCCTTTAGGCTCGGTTCACACCTATGCATTTCTTAACGCTTTTTGCAGAAACGCACTACAGTCCATTTAACATGGTTTCCTATGGGACACGTTCACATCTATGATTTTCTTTGTTTTGGAAAGAGTTAGGGACTTTTTAAAAAGCAAAACGGTGTGTGTTTTTGGTTTAATAGACTTCAATGGAGAAGCATGAAGTGCATTTTTGCCACGATTTTTGGCACAACTTGCATTTTTTAACCCACCCAACAACAAATTGGCCAAAAAAAAAGCATGAAAAAGGCAAAACACATCAAACAACGTGTGAAAAATGCGTCAAAAACACATGTGCAAAAACGCACTGCACAAAACACTGCAGAAACAGATAAAAAACAAAATGCATAAGAATGAGCCAAGCCTTAATGTTTTTCACATTCTTTTACAAAATATTCTATAAAATAAAACTTGATGGTTTTATACACCTTTGTGGTATTGATACTAATAGACTGATATCTGCGCCTGCAAAATCTCTCCACAAATAGAATTGTTCTCTTTAAAGAGGAACTGCAGTCTGCTCACATAATTTGTAATAAAAACATCTTTGCCATTCTGAAGCTTTCCTCCAACCTCTTTGCATATAATTTTATACATATTGTGATTCTGTACTTGCCAAATATGCTGCAGAAATCTCCCACCACTAAGTCTGGCAGCAACCATTTTAACTGTGGGCAGATGAAGCTGCTGCCTGTTCACTTCCTGGATTTACACAGACACACAGAGGCACACAGACACATACACATATATACAGACAGACAGACAGACAGACACACACACACACACACACACACATATATACAGACAGACAGACACACTCACACCACTGCTTGCCTGCACATTGCTCCTCTCTTGAATACTCATGGATCTCTGCAGTTTTCTGTTATCTCCACCCTCACCCAGCCCCTTCCATCTCTGCAGCTCTTATTGGCTCTCCTATGACTCATCCCTCCTTTCCTTGCTGGCAAACTCTCACAACAGTGGGAGTGAGAGCTGTGAATGATGTCATTAGTCTAGATTTTTTACCAGACAAGAAAGAGGAAGAGGGGTGTATAAGGTATTTACTAGCAGAAAAAAATGTTTTACTATCCAACGTTAAAACAACAAGGGCAAAGGAATTAAATAAATGGAAAGATGAAAAAATGACTGAAGGTCCGCTTTAATGTGCTCTATGGGATGTTGGACTCATTTTCTCCCCTAATTTTAGTTTGCTTTAAGACTTTCCTATCCATCCTCTTTCCAATAGCTTCTCTATGTAGTCTTTTACTCCCTGATACAGGATTTTTGTTATTGCAGTAAAATATTTTTTCACTGGTTTTTTATCCATCAGGGTTATCTGAGATTTTAAATTATAAATTCATCCAGTATTATCCTACTTATTAGATGCCTGATTTTTCATAATACATCAACCTAGTAAGTGTTTATGATTCTGAGCCTCCGAGATGCTGAAAATCCATTGGTGGATCTGATCTTTTTGCTCTGAGAGCCATGAGAGTTTGGTTGCATTAGCCATGCAACCCCTTTTCTGCCTTCTTGTTTTGCCTGGTTTGTCATTTTAGTTTCATTCAGTAAGATTTCTTTCATAACTGGTGGTTCTAGCTAAAATATGCGCCATATTTTTGGCTGTATTCTGGACAGAAATATATAACTGCTTTGTGATTTCACAAGCACTGGAAATGTTTCCAGACCCTCAGGCAGCTGACTGGGCAGTTATGGCTCAAACAGTAATGTTCCCTTCCAAGTTCAGGAATGAATGTTACACAGTATCTCACACACTTCCCATTTATATAGCTTAATGTTTTTGTACTAGTATATATTCACTATATTACCAAAAGTATTGGGACCCTGATCCCCTGATGACGTCAGCACGCCTGACGAAACATGCGTCGGGAGCGTGAGACCGTAGAATTCCTGGTGTGGTGGAGCGCAGATGCGGAAGCGGCGTACCATCCACCTGAGTAGCTGAATGTTTGTACTTTCAAGGCGTTCATTTTACCGCTATGGAGTAAGTGCAATTCTTTTCAATTAAACCCAATTTTAACGTTATTACACTATTGGTGTTTCCTTTATTTTTCATTATGATGTCTGGAGCCCCGGAGCTGCCTTCTGTTAACTGGCTTACTATACACTTGATGTGGAGACAGTACTGAGGACAACTCGGAACGTTTGTGGAGACACATGCTGTTTGTGACCCCCTGTAATTAAGGGGTCAACTTCTTCTGGTAAGAAGTATTTTATCTGAGCACTGGGTGAATATTGTTTGGTGAAGGCACTTCATATCAAGTCCAAGTTTGCTGCTGAGACAACTAGTTTGCACCGAGCCCTTTAAGGACACTTGTGTTTATTTATTCACCATTGAAAGGACTTTTTTTACCTTTATTATGTGCACATATTTATGAACTGAATATTGTGGATACCCGTGTTAAATGCACTATAGCACTTTCTTGTGAGTTTAATTGCTGAGCGCAATATTCACCCTTTATCACATTTAAACACGTTTTTACGTTTTATTGCTGCTCGCAGGTGGAAGAAATTCCCTCATTAGTTAATATAATTAACTTTTTTGTATCTCACATTTTATTCATATATTTACTGTCAAATATCAATCTGTTTGCGCAGTTCTGTTTTTTGGTTTACACCAATTATTATTTTATAAAAGTATTGGGACGCCTGCCTTTACACCCACATGAAATATAATGGCATCCCAGTCTTAGTCCATAGGGTTCAATATTGAGTTGGCCCACCCCTTACAGTTATAACAGCTATAACTCTTCTGAGAAGGCTGACCACAAGGTTTAGGAGTGTGTCTATGGGAATGTTTGACCATTCTTCCAAAAGCGCCAGGTCAGGCACTGATATTGGAAGAGAAGGCCTGGCTCGCATTCTCTTCCGGGGTAGAGGAACTTTACTGGCCTGCACAGAGTCCTGACTTCAACCCGAGAGAACACCTTTGGGATGAATTAGAGCACAGACTGCGAGCCAGGCCTTCTCTCCAACATTAGTGCCTGACCTCACAAAGGTGCTTCTGGAAGAATGGTCAAACATTCCCATAGACACACTATTAAAACTTGTGGACAGCCTTCCTAGAAGAGTTGAAGTTGTTATAGCTTTAAAGGGTGGGCAAACTCAATATTGAACTTTACGGACTAAGACTGGGATGCAATTAAAGTTCATGTGCATATAAAGGCAGGTGTCCCAATACTTTTGACAATATAGTGTATTTTGAGTATTCAAACATTGTGCCCAATTTGTTTGACTACTTTTTGTCACGCTCAATGCCAAGGTGGGTGAAAGTTTTCCTTAAGTTCTGCAGTGACATGGGACTTTTTATCATAGATGAACACTAGTGGAGCACTCTGTAGCCTCTCTGAAGTCTTCTAACTCTCACTTTACTGTACTGGTAACTTCCTTGCTCTGTGATGACTGGCACTATGATTGCACTGATCCCAGACAGAGCCCCAAATGTTACAGTATGGTCAGTGGTCTGAGTGCAAGATGTAACAAAAATGCAGCCTGCAGTATATGTATTAGCCAAAGAAGAGCACACAGCATGCATTGACACATGCATTCTGAGCTTAAAGTAATAGTAAAGCTTTTTTATTCTTTTTGCTTTAAAATAAAAAAAAAACATGTCATACCTACCTGCTCTGTGCGATGATGCAGTTTTTTACCTCCTATTCTGGAGCCCCCACTGGCACTGTCCACTCCTCCTTGCAGGTGTGCTCCCAAGCAGAGCTGTGTACGTCCATAGACACACAGTGCAAGTAAGCCACGCCCCCCACTCCCTCTTCACAAGAGTTTGACTGACAGCAGCAGGAACCTATGGCTCCCACTAATTGTTATGTCTCCTGTCAAACCAGGAAGTTACATAGTTAGTAAGGTTGAAAAAAGGCACCAGTCCATCCAGTTCAACCTATAGTGTATATACTGTGTGTATATATATATATATATATATATATATATATATATATATATATATATATACATACACACACACACACACACACACACACAGTATATATGTAGCACTGCCCCCTTGAGGACTGCTGGATTGTTCACCTTGATATCCCCCTGGGTTACCGATAGCAACTGCAGCATGCACAATTTAACTCTTTACTCTCTGGCTCAGTCAAAAAAAAGTCTAGGGGATGTAGTTGTTTTTGTGGTTTTATTTAAATTAGGGATGGGAGAAGGGAAGAGTGGGATACTCCAACTTGAACTATTCACAGTAGATGAGGACTCCTGTCTAAAGATGCAGGCAGGCTGCTGATTCACCTTGCCATTTAGATGAATTTAGGATTAAGCCTCTATGTAGATGGCTTTTTAGGAGGAATTATCTTCGGGATACACACCTAGTACCCCCTTTCACTTGACCTGCTGACACCCGGTGTCTGACTATCCTACACCGGGAGGGGGGCCTGACCTGAGTCAGGCCCCTAGACACGATCCCCTGTACTCACTATACTGTTTTTTGAGGGTCTCCAGTGTCTCTACCCCTTCAGCCAGCTCTCATGGACCTCTGGGCTCAGCTCCTTCCTTCTGGTCCCCAGGCCAACTGCCTGTGACCGCGTGCCACTGCTACAGAGGAGGAGACAGCCGCCACCCTCCCTCCGGGACTCTTCCCACCAGCCAAAGACCCTGCAGCACATCTGCTCCTGGCTTTTATACCACACCCCACAATGCATCGAGACAATCAATCTATGCCAATCACTGGGGCTGTATCAAAGCCTGTGTACCCATTGGTCAGGTTTCTTCCACTTTCCAATATGCCTCCCTATTGGACCTGTGTGAAACACTCCCTAGACCAGATGAATCCCACACTGAGCACCATGAGCAGACCTAACTCACAGATCCTGCTCTGTAGGCAGAAAGCAATATAGATTTGCCTGCTGCTCCTCTGATAGGCAGACAGAGCCAAAAACTATACTCTCTCACTAGCACCTACCCTGGAAGGTGCTACATATATATATATATATATATATATATATATATATATATATATATATATATATATACTGTAACCCGAGCAGTGCAGTGTTACCATAGTGACCCTGTTCTTCTACTCTGGGAGGGTATTGAGGTTTTTTTTTTTTTTAATAACACTATGATTGTTTATTACGGTAATGATTTCTGGAGAAGCAATTATTTCTCTATGTGTGTGTTGGCATACTTTTCATTCTAATGCCATTGTTTACTTCTGTGACAGCTGTAATTGGTCACAGCTATCACATGGTCCATGGCTACTAGGATTGGCCCTGTACTATGTGATCACTGTGACCAATCATGATAGACACCTTCTGCTCCTTCACCTTTCGTTTGAGGATGCCCCGCAGATGCTCAATAGGGTTTAGGTCTGGAGACATGCTTGGCCAGCTTCTATAGCAAGGCAGTGGTCACCTTGGAGGTGTGTTTGGGGTCGTTATCATGTTGGAATATTGCCCTGTGGCCCAGTCTCCAAAGGGAGGGGATCATGCTCTGCTTCAGTAAGTCACAGTACATGTTGGCATTCATGGTTCCCTCAGCGAACTGTAGCTCCCCAGTGATGGCAGCACTCATGCAGCCCCAGACCATGACACTCCCATCACCATGCATGACTGTAGGCAAGACAAACTTGTCTTTGTACTCCTCACCTCATTGCTGCCACACACGCTTGACACCATCTGAAACAAAGAAGTTTATCTTTGTCTCATCATTAGTGGTTCCACTAATCCATGTCCTTAGTCTGGTTGTCTTCAGCAAACTGTTTGCGGGCTTTCTTGTGCATCATCTTTAGAAGAGGCTTCCTTCTGAGACAACAGCCATGCAGACCAATTTGATGCAGCGTGCGGCATATAGTCTGAGCACTGACAGGCTGACCCTCCACCCCTTCAACCTCTGCAGCAGTGCTGACAGCACTCATACGTCTATTTCTGAAAGACAACCTCTGGATATGACGCTGAGCACGTGCACTCAACTTCTTTGGTCGACCATGGCAAGGCCTATTCTGAGTGGAACCTGTCCTGTTTAACTGCTGTATAGTCTTTTAGTAAGTTATTTTTCTGTATATAATAAAAAAATATATAAGAATTTTGTCATATTCACATATAGCATTAAACAACAGTTATATTGAATTACAATGGTTACAATGTGTATTGATCAGGTATTTATACACTATTCATGAATAAACTGAAAACGTACCTGTGACGAGACCAATCTCGCCACTGGGCGTTGGAGAAGCCTGGTTGCTCGCCTCCTGCAATGGGACTATGGACCGTCTCATCAGCCCAGGCTAAACGTAAACCCCATGGAAATTTGACTGTGTTTGTGGCATCTGAGCGCTGTTTGGATATGTTGAGCGCTCAGATCCAGGCTATCTGGGGATGGGTTGAATGTAGGGGTTCTGTTCAGTAGACTGGGAGTTATGCATTTTTGTGTCTTTTTGTGTTTCTTTAAACATGTGGCTAATGGAGCCTTGCCTCTCCTGGAAGCTAAAACGTATTCCTGTAAACTGTAAGGAACAGGAAGCCAACTCCTAATATGGGCATTACAGGAAGTTCTGAGGAGACGGGCGGTCTATTGACACTCAGAGTAATGTGTATTGAGGGCTCGTTAGGGAACCATTGTTCTGTGTCTGACTATTGTGTACATTGATTGCCCCCTGGGGCTTCTGTCTCCTTGCATTGGTCAAAGCTATCTGACCAATCCTTGTTGACTCATTTTCAAGCCCTCATTTGCATATGCTGGAGAGGACCTTAGTGAGAACTGCAAGTACTTTACAATTGACCAATGGGAAAGCGGTTGTTGGGGGAAGGATGTTCCAATTTCTGTATAAAAGTGTGCTCTGTTCTTCCAATAAATGTTGTTCCTGTTTTACCCTCATCTCGGAGCTTTGTCTCGTTATTGGGGGAATCTGCTGCAGGGATTGCTATGGTCTTCCATACTCCCTTAGAGAATCACTAAGCTCTTGTAAGAGCTTGTTTAAGAGCTTGTTTGTGCTGCACTCTCTGGGGAAAGAGAGGTTCACCCACAGGAACCTGGGGCCTTGTCGTTGGTCCAGGGTGGGTAAGAGATGCCAAGACCCTAACCAAGCTGCGGCGGTTCGTGGAGTCTGAAGTGCTTACGGTGTCTGGTGGAGTGCTTGGAGCCCTCGGAAGCACTAGGAGCATCCGTCAACGGAGGTACCTGCTCAGGGGTGCCCTGTTCCGTAACAATTGGTGGCAAGCTACGGGATGGAACCAGCAGTGGAGTACAGATACTCTCTGATAGAATATGACCGTATGGTGTGGTTATGGCTGAACTTTTTCGGACCCAATCCACTGGAGAGATCCAAGCGGTTAGTGAAGAACTTAGTGTTCGGGACTCTGCTAGACAGGGCAGAGAGAGAGGGCCAGCTGGCACGTTGGGAGGAACTCCAGCGGCAGGTACAGTTAAGGGAAGAGGAGAACCCAGTCTCCATTCCCCAGCGGCAGCCTGATTTATTGGGAATTGGGAGCCCAGTCTCCATTCTCCAGCGGCAGCCTGATTTATTGGGAATTGGGAGCCCAGTCTCCATTCTCCAGCGGCAGGCTGAGTTAAAGGGGGCAGAGACAGTCGGTCCTGTCGCCCAGCAGCAGGACTCTGTGTTGGGAGGAGAGACAGTCGGTCTCCCTCCACAAAGACTGGAAGTATGTATGGGAGAGGAGATTGTTACCCCCTCTCCCCAGCGGCAGCTTAATGTACCAGGGGGAGACTGTAAGCCCCCCACCAGTGCAGATGGGACCGAGGTCTCTCCACCGGTCCTGCAGGGAATTGGGAGCCCAGTCTCCATTTCCCAGCGGCAGTGTAAAGTGCAGGGAGAGGAGAGCAGTGTCCTCCCTCCCCAGCGGCAGTGTGATGTGCCGGGAATTGGGAGCCCAGTCTCCATTCCCCAGCGGCAGAGTATCCTACAGGGAATAGAGAGCCCAGTCTCCTTTCCCCAGCAGCAGGACTCTGTGTTGGGAGGAGAGACAGTCGGTCTCCCTCCGCAAAGACTGGAAGTATGTATGGGAGAGGAGATTGTTACCACCTCTCCCCAGCGGCGGATCAATGATGGGCAGAGTGTTCTATGGGGAGAGGAGCTTGTTACCCCCTCTCCCCAGCAGCAGCTTAATGTACCAGGGGGAGACAGTAAGCCCCCCAACAGTGCAGATGGGACCGTGGTCTCTGCACTCACAGCACAGGGGGTAGGGCAGTCGGTCCTGACCCCCAGCAACAGGGCTGTTTAGCCAAAGGGAAGACAGTCGGTCTTCCCCCACAGCAGCATGGTGGTGTATCTAAAGGGGAGACAGGCGGTCTCCCCCTCCAGCAACCAGGCTCCAACCAGACTACTCCGGTTGTAGTGCTGGCACCAGGACAGAGTACCGCTGGTCTCTGCCCACTCAGCAACCCACCAAGGCAGCCTACCAGTCCCCTACACAGCCGTGGTGAGGCACCTGGACATGGACAAGTTTCTCCTCTAACCAGGTGTAGTAACCATTTATTGTGGGTGGGCCGTACTGTTTTTTCTGTTTTGTGGGTGGGCTGGTGGACTAACAAGGGCACTGACCGGCAGGAGGTCAGGTACCCTGTTAGTCTTTTTGGAAAGGGGGAGAGATGTGACGAGACCAATCTCGCCACTGGGCGTTGGAGAAGCCTGGTTGCTTGCCTCCTGCAATGGGACTATGGACCCTCTCATCAGCCCAGGCTAAACGTAAACCCCATGGCAATTTGACTGTGTTTGTGGCATCTGAGCGCTGTTTGGATATGTTGAGCGCTCAGATCCAGGCTATCTGGGGATGGGTTGAATGTAGGGGTTCTGTTCAGTAGACTGGGAGTTATGCATTTTTGTGTATTTTTGTGTTTCTTTAAACATGTGGCTAATGGAGCCTTGCCTCTCCTGGAAGCTAAAACGTATTCCTGTAAACTGTAAGGAACAGGAAGCCAACTCCTAATATGGGCATTACAGGAAGTTCTGAGGAGACAGGCGGTCTATTGACACTCAGAGTAATGTGTATTGAGGGCTCGTTAGGGAACCATTGTTCTGTGTCTGACTATTGTGTACATTGATTGCCCCCTGGGGCTTCTGTCTCCTTGCATTGGTCAAAGCTATCTGACCAATCCTTGTTGACTCATTTTCAAGCCCTCATTTGCATATGCTGGAGAGGACCTTAGTGAGAACTGCAAGTACTTTACAATTGACCAATGGGAAAGCTGTTGTTGGGGGAAGGATGTTCCAATTTCTGTATAAAAGTATGCTCTGTTCTTCCAATAAATGTTGTTCCTGTTTTACCCTCATCTCGGAGCTTTGTCTCGTTATTGGGGGAATCTGCTGCAGGGATTGCTATGGTCTTCCATACTCCCTTAGAGAATCACTAAGCTCTTGTAAGAGCTTGTTTAAGAGCTTGTTTAAGAGGTTCACCCACAGGAACCTGGGGCCTTGTCGTTGGTCCAGGGTGGGTAGGAGATGCCAAGACCCTAACCAAGCTGCGGCGGTTCGTGGAGTCTGAAGTGCTTACGGTGTCTGGTGGAGTGCTTGGAGCCCTCGGAAGCACTAGGAGCATCCGTCAACGGAGGTACCTGCTCAGGGGTGCCCTGTTCTGTAACAGTACCTCAAAATACTGAATTGTGCCCCTTGTGGAAGAAATTGTAGATGGTAAATACCTCAAAACAGGAAAATCAAGGGAAGGATCTCCTACTTTGCATACAATATATCATAGAGGAGGGAAGAGCCAAGCCTTGTTGTTATCACTCTGATATTAACAAATCAAAATGAAAATATTTTATATTGCCTGTATTAACTATGTTGAAGATAATGTATCCATATATGGAAACATTATAGGCATATTTACCTTTCTATCCACTGTATGGAGAAAGAGCCAGCAAAAAATGTTGTATAGTGGATTTGGAGGAAATTTAGTAAGATTTAAAATGTATCCCAAATAATTTATGGGAAACAAAAGAGAGAAATTTTATTCCATATGGTTCTTTTCAAAGCTAGAAGCTGAAAAAAGAGAAATACTATATATGTAGATAGAAAAATTAATATTATTTTACTTATGGTAAAAATGGGATAAAAAGGTCCCTAATTACCTTTAATAAAGTAAACTTGACCCATTGAAGAAAAGGATCTTATTAGGAATGTTTTAAGTACAAAGAAAATATCCCTCCAGGTGGTTAGGCTGAAGATGGCATCCTATAATAATGCAATAAAGTGAGTTATTATTGGGATACAGAGGTATATATGAAAAAACATATAGCTCTGCCAATAAAATATTATAAATAAATAAAATAAAAGAGATCTCAATTAAGGCATACCATGCTCAATATGAAATACATTCCGTTGATAGAATATAGCAAATGAATAGACAATTAAAGACAATCTCTGTATAAACCTCTTCTTACACACGAGCAGTAAACTGACTGCCCGTGTTGTTGCTGGCATTTATAAACCTCCTCACACTCCGGTGGCGTCTGTCGTCACCTCCGGAGTGAGAGCGGAGCATTTCCGTCCTCCAGATCCTCCCCTCCTTCATTAGAGTGACGCTATTGGATAGAGGCGTCACATGATCGGCAGATACCCGGAATTACGTCGGGCGCATGCGCAGAAGTCACTTCCGAGGTCGCGAGTGCCATTATGAATAGGGGAAAAGCTTACTGCTTAAATATGGAAAAGATATAAAACAACATTACAATTCAATATATGAAGCATGTAAAGCATGGAATGTCCCTAATATTATATTATTATTGAAAGTAATCAATACTGTTTTTAATTATATTTAATTAAGAACTTTTTAACTGTTTCAATATATTAAAAAAAAAAAACAATATTGAGGTCATATCTAATCCTCCTTTTGTTTATACTAAAAAAATATATTCAAATGACAAGCTGTATAGCCTTGGCCAATGTGCTGCAGCTCAGTTTCTGGGTCTTGGCAATCTTCTTGTAGAGCGACATATCCTTTTTTCAGCTCTTTGCCATGATGCCATGTTCCAGTGACCAGCGAGTCACATGACATCGGGGAGGGAAAATGGCTAATTGGGCACTATTTGGACATTTTCACTTAGGGGGTGTACTCACTTTTGTTGTTGCCAGCAGTTTAGACATTAATGGCTGTGCGTTGAATTATTTTGAGGGGACAGAAAACGGACACTGTTAAACAAGCTGTACACTCACTACTTAACACTGAAGAAATGACTTTGCTACAATGTAGTCACATAAAAAGATATATTAAATTATAAATTATTATTTATTATTTAAAATGGGAGGGGTGTACTCATTTTTGTGAGATACTGTAAAAGGACACTCTTTCCCTCTGAACAGTACTTTTTTACATTTTTGACCAGCCTCCGACCTATTTTTGACAGCCTCAAAAATGGCCAGAATTTATTTTCAGGGCTTGCCCCCTATAGACTTTAATAGGGTTTACAACTAAATTCAGGTTTTGGGGATTTCAGGCAAGATTTGACAAATCCCTCACAAATGAAACCCTGGCAGATATGATCAACCCTAACCTCCACCTAACTTATGAAGCTCAGTGAAACATTCACTTTGGATAGTAATTAGCCTCCACCATTGTAATAAATCAGCCATATTGTATCCCAACTATTGTAGCATATATACTGATAAAGATATTAAAATGCTGGTGGGGATAGATCATAGTGCTGCTGGCAGAGTACATTGTAACGCTGATGCTGCAGTTATTATAATGCTGCAAATAGTGAGGGATTTGATGATGCTGGGAGATTTCAAAATCTTTAAATCACCAACTATTCATTGCACTGTGCAAAGTGTACTGTGATTTAATTGCAGAAAGGTATCCTGGGTGTTTTGGGATCCTAGCAACACCCATGGTTTTATCAGTCTTTTTTAAATACTATAGGGATTAAGATAACTTTATTCATTTCTACATTGTATAATCCCTGCTTACTGTGTGGTAAAGAGTTGCATGCTTAACCACTTGCCGACCGCCGCACGACTATCTACGTCGGCGGTCAGCCCCTCACAGGCAAAGTGACGTAGGGCTACGTCACTAGCTTGTGAGGGTCTAGGGAGCGAGCGCGCACCCCCGGAGGCGCGCTCCCGCTCCCGAGTGGTCACGGACCCCCCCGCGCGTGTGACCGGCGGACCCGATGTCCGCTGGCCACTCTGCGATCGGCGGGGGAGAGGGAGAATGTCAGGCAGCTTGTGTAAACAAGCTGCCTGTCATTCTCCTCGCTGTATGAGAGCTGATCATCTGGATCTACTATGTAGATCCGTTGATCAGTCTGCATACAGCTGAAGCCCCAGCCAATCACAGTTAGAATCACGCCCCTAGGGACACACACAGCCCCTCCCTCTCAAATAAAGTTAACCCCTTCACTACCAGTGTATTTTTACAGTAACAGTGCATATATATAGCACTGATTACTGTAGAAATGTCACTGGTAACCCCAAAAGTGTCAAAAATGTCAGTCAAGGGTCCGATCTGTCCGCCGCAATGTCGCAGTACCGCAAAAAAAATCGCAGATCGCCGCCTTTACGCGTTAAAAAAAAAAAACAACAAAAATGACAAAAATCTTTCCCTTAGTTAGTAAACACAATAACTTTTGCGCAAACCAATCAAAATACGCTTTTTGCGATTTTTTTTACCAAACATAGGTAGCATAAATCAAATTGGCCGAAAATTTTAAAAAATTTTGATTTTTACATTTTTTTTGGGGGAATTTCATATAAAAAAAAGGGAAAAATATTGCTATTTTTGCAAAATGGACGCTCTTTTTTTGTTTATAGCGCGTGATCAAAAAATCGCACAGGTGATCAAATACTGCCAAAAGAAAGCTCTGTTTGTGGGAAAAAAAGGACGCCAAATTCGTTTAGGTACAGCGTCGCACGACCGCGCAATTCTCCGTTAAAGTCACGCAGTGCCGAATCGCAAAATACCCCCTGGTCGGAATGGGGGTAAAATCTTCCGGGGCTTAAGTGGTTAAAATAGGTTGGTACAGCAGAGATTTCCTAATTTTTTAGGATTTTCTCAAAGAAGAAAGGTGTGAGCACACAACAGATTTTTAATTTTTGTATTTTTTTTTTTTTTAGCTTTTTCTCGTGTATCACATGTATAGTATACTGATTTCCAAACATTTTGCCTGTTAAAGCTGAACTCTAGCAGGTCCACTAAACATACAGTTGAAATTCTTATGTTTGGACTCTGCTATACATCTGCTGTGATCCAGGCACCCCCTGTTAAATGACACAGCTTCCTAAATTTTTCTCTGGCCACAGCATCAACAATAATATATATATATATATATATATATATATATATATATATACACACACACAGCTGCAAGAAAAAGTATGTGAACCCTTTGGAATGATATGGATTTCTGCACAAATTGGTCATAAAATGTGATTTGATCATCATCTAAGTCACAACAATAGACAATCACAGTCTGCCTAAACTAACAACACACAAATAATAAAATGTTGCCATGTTTTTATTAAACACACCATGTAAACAATCACAGTGCCAGTGGAAAAAGTATGTGAACCCTTGGATTTAATAATTGGTTGAATCTCCTTTGGCAGCAATAACTTCAACCAAACGTTTCCTGTAGTTGCAGATCAGACGTGCACAACGGTCAGGAGTAATTATTGACCATTCCTCTGTACAGAACTGTTTCAGTTCAGCAATATTCTTGGGATGTCTGGTGTGCATTGCTTTCTTGAGGTCATGCCACAGCATCTCAAACGGGTTGAGGTCAGGACTCTGACTGGGCCACTTCAGAAGGCGTATTTTCTTCTGTTTAAGCCATTCTGTTGTTGATTTACTTCTATGCTTTGGGTCATTGTCCTTTTGCAACACCCATCTTCTGTTGAGCTTCAGTTGGTAGACAGATGGCCTTAAGTTCTCCTGCAAAATGTCTTGATAAACTTGGGAATTCATTTTTCCTTCGATGATAGCAATCCGCCCAGGCCCTGACGCAGAAAAGCAGCCCCAAACCATGATGCCCCACCACCATACTTCACAGTTGGGGGGAGGTTTTGATGTTGGCGTGCTGTGCCTCTTTTTCGCCACACATAGTGTTGTGTGTTTCTTCCAAACAACTCAAATTTGGTTTCATCTGTCCACAGAATATTTTGCCAGTACTGCTGAGGAACATCCAGGTGCTCTTGTGCAAACTGTAAGCGTGTAGCAATGTTTTGTTTGGACAGCAGTGGCTTCCTCTTTGGTATCCTCCCATGAAATCCATTCTTGTTTAGTGTTTTACATATTGTAGATTCCCTAACAGGGATGTTAGCATTTGCCAGTGACTTTTGTAAGTCTTTAGCTGACACTCTAGGATTCTTCTTCACCTCATTGAGCAGTCTGCTCTGTGCAGTCATCTTTACAGGACAGCCACTCCTAGGGAGAGTAGCAGCAGTGCTGAACTTTCTCCATTTATAGACAATTTGTCTTACCGTGGACTGATGGACAGCAAGGCTTTTGGGATACTTTTATAATTCTTTCCAGCTTCATGCAAGTCAACAATTCTTAATCGTAGGTCTTCTGAGAGCTCTTTTGTGCAAGGCATCATTCACATCAGGCAATAATTCTTGTATAACCAACACCTCCAATCTCATCTCATTGATTGGACTCCAGTTGGCTGGCATCTCACTCCAATTAGCTCTTGGAGATGTCATTAGTCTAGGGGTTCTAATACTTTTTCCACCTGCACTGTGAATGTTTACATGGCGTGTTCAATAAAAACATGGCAACATTTCATTCTTTGTGTGTTATTAGTTTAAGCAGACTGTGATTGTCTATTGTTGTGACTTAGATGATGATCAGATCACATTTTATGACCAATTTGTGCAGAAATCCTTATCATTCCAAAGGGTTCACCTACTTTTTCTTGCAGCTGTATATATATATATACAGTATCTCAAAAAAGTGAGTACACCACTCTTTTTGTAAATATTTTAATATTTCTTTTCATGTGACAACACTGAAGAAATGACACTTTGCTACAATGTAAAGTAGTGACTGTACAGCTTGTATAACAGTGTAAATTTGCTGTCCCCTCAAAATAACTCAACACACAACCATTAATGTCTAAACCGCTGGCAACAAAAGTAAGTACAACCTTAAGTGAAAATGTCTAATTTGGGCCCAAAGTGTCAATATTTATTGTGGCCACCATTATTTTCCAGCACTGCCTTAACCCTCTTGGGCATGGAGTTCATCAGAGCTTCACAGGTTGCCACTCGGGTCCTCCTCCACTCCTCCATGACGATGTCACGGATCTGGTGGATGTTAGAGACCTTGTGCACCTCTGCCTTCTATTTAATGATGCCTCCCAGATGCTCAATAGGGTTTAGGTCTGGAGACATGCTTGGCTAGTCCATTACCTTTACCCTCAACTTCTTTAGCAAGGCAGTGGTCATCTTGGAGGTGTGTTTGGGGTCATTATCATGTTGGAATACTGCCCTGCAGCCCAGTCTCTGAAGGGGGGGGTCATGCTCTGCTTCAGTATGTCACAATACATGTTGGAATTCATGGTTCCCTCAATGAACTGTAGCTTCTGAGTGTTGGCAGCACTAATGCAGCCCCAGACCATGACACTCCCACCACCATGCTTGGCTTTAGGCAAGACACACTTGTCTTTGTACTCTTCACCTGTTTGCCGCCACACATGCTTAACACCATCTGAACCAAATAAGTTTATCTTGGTCTCGTCAGACCACAGGACATGGTACAAGTAATCCACATCCTTAGTCTGCTTGTCTTCAGCAAACTGTTTTCGGGCTTTCTTGTGCATCATCTTTAGAAGAGGCTTCCTACTAGGACGACAGCCATGCAGACCAGTTTGATGCAGGGCGCGGCGTATGGTCTGAGCAGTGATAGACTGACCCCCACCCCTTCAACCTCTGAAACAATGCTGGCAGCACTCATACATCTATTTCCTAAAGACAACTTCTGGATATGATGCTGAGCATGTGCACTCAAGTCCTTTGGTCTACCATGGCGAGCCCTGTTACGTGTGGAACCTGTCCTCTTAAACCGCTGTATGGTCTTGGCCACCGTGCTGCAGCTTAGTTCAGGGTCTTGGTAATCTTCTTATAGCCTAGGCAATCTTTATGTAGAGTAACCATTCTTTTTTTTCAGATCCTCAGAGAGTTTTTTGCCATGAGGTGCCATGTTGAACTTCCAGTGACCTGTATGAGAGAGTGAGAGCGATAACACCAAATGTAACACACCTGCTCCCCATTCACACCTGGGACCTTGTAACACTAACAAATCACATGACACTGGGGTGGGAAAATGGCTAATTGGGTCCAATTTGGACATTTTAACTTAGGGGCGTACTCACTTTTGTTGCCACCGGTTTAGATATTAATGGCTGTGTGTTGAGTTATTTTGAGGGAACAGCAAATTTATACTGTTATATAAGCTGTACACTCACTACTTAACACTGAAGAAATGAATGTAGTCACATGAAAAGATATAATAAAATATTCAAAGATGTGAGGGGTGTACTCATTTTTGTTGGATACCGTATGTTGAAAAAAAAATATACATCTGTACATTGATAGTATGTGTTCACTACATGCTCCCAGCACACTCTCTCAGACAGTTTTCAGTTGCAGCATTTGATTGGGAGCCAGCGGGACACACTTCAATTCCTGTGACCCCTGTGAGAGCCAATCAGTGCGGAAACAAGGTCATCTACTGTAGAGCCCAGGGTGAACATGCCAAACCTAGCCTCCCCCAAGATGTGTCAGAGCCCCCCCAAAAAAAGAGCACTATTGTGCATGATTACCCCCTAAGCATAAATTTCCTCTCCTCCCAGTACAAATCAGCCCCCTGCTGAAATCCCCCTCTCAGAAGAAATCTTTACTCCCCCATCTCCCAAATCCCCCCAGCACAATTGCCTCCTCCTAACACAACAAAAATCACCCCTCCTAGCAGACATCCTCTACTACCAAAGTTTTCCCTTCAACTACACATTCCCCCCTCCCACTACAAATCCCCCCCGGCACAAATCCCCTCTGTAACGGAACCACGACCCACACTGTGTATGTGGGCTTTCATCAGTATACGGCTTCCTTCAGTCTTGAACATAGATATCAAATATTCCAGCTTCCCCCATGCAAAGCTAGCCAACAACTTAGCTTGTTCTGGAACCTTCTTCTTTTATTGAACAACTCACACAGTTTTTATACAGCATGGACATCCCCCTCCTGATCAGATTACCACACACAGGTAAGGGACTGCCTGACTACATTATCATATGCAGATGAAATCATATACAGAAATATAATTAACCTGAACTAATTATCTAGCCACCTGGACAGAAACCATATGTGAGTTCATTAACAATGGGACAGACAGGCTTAACAGAATCCACATCACACCCCAATACACAGACAATAGGAAGAGACCGCCAGTGACAGACCATCTCTGACATTGTAGAACATGGAACAGAGGCCAATGTGATTAGCTCTTACAATCAACCTGTTCAGAATCAAACAGGCCAGGAATAGTCCTCACATATTTCTTGAGATACGTGGCTGACAAATATTACTTACTGTCCCATTTTAAGTAATGCAAACCATATTCTCAGTGTCAATTAAGTATCTGTCTTTCACTCCCAGTGACGGTGAGTACCGTCACACCTCCGATCCCTAAATGGGCTCTTCTAGCACAAATTCCATCCCCCACCCCAGTCATCCCTGTTAGCACAAATCTCCCCCAACAAAAAAATGTTCCCCCCCTAGCACAATCCCCCCACCATATCACCTGTTCTAGCACAAAACCCTCCCAGCTCACATAATACCACATGTCCAGGGCAGCTGCCCCTCCTGCCTAGTCCTTGTCCCGGCCTTGAGCCAATTATAGTGGTAGGTGATCAGCTCCAACTCCCTGCATTAAAGCCCACTTAAAGGGCCAACGTGAGACAATGTGACGGGGTTAAAAAGAAACTACCATTTTAATGTATGGCCACTAAAATGGAGAGTAAATTTACACCTATGTGCTTGCATTGCATTTTTTATAGGATGTTTTTTCATACCTCCCAACCTTTTAAAATTGGAATGAGGGACACCTTTTAGCAAAAGTGTGTAGACATAGGACACAAACCCCTGCCACGCCCCCTTAATGGAGAATTATACAATAATCATTAGTTAAACCCACATGTACTTTTTTTTTACCACTACTATTCCTTTATACTGGCTTTTGAAAAGTAGAAATGCAGCAGTTTAGAAATTGGATGAAAGGTTTAGCACTAGGAAATTCTTTTTGAAAGATAAATATTGCATTTTATATAAAATGATATAGATCAGGCCAAAATGAGGGACACATTGGGAGGAAAGAGGGGCAGATGAACTTTATTCCAAATCAGGGACAGTTGGGAGCCATGCTTTTTGAGGCTTTTTTATGTGCTTCAGGATGTGTTGGTGTGCATTGCCATTTTTATTCAAAGTCTTTATAACACACAAATTAAATCTATGAATCACATTGACGTGCATTGCCCAAAAAAAAAAAAAAAAAAGTTCAATTTTTTAAAATAGCACCATTAAAAATAATGACAAAATGCTGCACATGTATATTAATGCACACTAAAAAACATGCGTCAAAACACATACTGTAGGTGTAAATAGGCCACTCATTTTTCCAGTTACACTTTACAGAGTGAAAAAATATAAAGCTATGGTATTTGTTTTGGCAATACGTACACAAATTAAAAATGCAGAATGGGTAAGGTGATCTCAATCTAACAAATTAAAGCTGGCCATAGATAGATCTATTTTTTTTTCTGTTCATACAGCAGCCAGACTAAAGAAAAAAAAAGAACTAAAAGATTCCTCTATTAACACAATCTTGGTGGATTGGGGAATCCTCCCCACTAAAATATTAGGGTTGATTTACTAAAAATGGTACACACAGAATTTGGTGCAGCTGTGCATAGTAACCAATCAGCTTCTAATGGCGCTTTTCCACTACATGGAACCGAACGGTTCGGCTCGCTTTTGTGCTTTTCCACTGCTGGTACCGCATGGTACGGTGTAGGAACGGTTCAGTACGGTACAGCGGCGCTTTTCCACTGCATGGAACCGAACGGTACGGCTCTCAAAAACAGTACCACCTCGATTGTGGTTCCAAGAGGTAACATACCCGGTACCATATCCCACAATCCTTTGCATGCAGTCACTACTAGCCACTGATTGGTCAGAGAATCCCACCCACCCCGTTGTTATCCCACCCACTTAACTTTAGTACTACTTTAGTGGAAAAGCAAACCATACCGTACCGTACCGAACCGTTCCAACACCGTACCATGCGGTACCAGCAGTGGAAAAGCAAACCGGGCCAAGCAGGGCCGAGTAGAGCCGAGCCGGTACTTGCAGTGGAAAAGTGCCATAAGTAGAGAGGGATTAGAACGCTTGTCAGTTTTTATTGCTGTCTGTGCCCCTGTTAAGGAGA